>NC_066584.1:189093439-189434689 GCF_024323335.1 Lathyrus oleraceus | reverse complement strand
ATATGTTATATGTTTTGAATGGTTAGTTGATTTCTATCCGCTGCGAATTATGCAAGAAAATGTTTATTTTGATTAAATAAAGAGCATGACAGTTATTATGGTGTGAAATGTTGTGTGACACCCTTGATTGCATATTTACTCTGATTGATATGTGTTATTTTAATTATATACTCGGGGTATTTTAGAAGGGTGTTAGATTAGTGGTATCAGAGCAGGTCGGTCTGTCCGGCCAGTTGTCGTGTCGTTACTGTCTAACAATTGTGTATTGTTACTAATCTAACTTTAAGTTGTGTTGTATTGATAAGTTGAAATGGCTGGAAGGAATGACGCTGCAATGGCTGCCGCAATGCAAGCGATGGCACAAGCTGTGCAGAACTTGCCAAATGCTGGTGGTGATGCTGGATCACGTAGCTTGGCGACTTTTCAGAGAGAGAATCCGCCGGTGTTTAAAGGGAAGCATGATCCAGATGCAGCCTTGGGATGGTTGAAAGAGATTGAGAGAATCTTCCATGTTATGGATTGCACTCCAGCTCAGAAGGTTCGGTATGGTACTCACATGCTAGTAGTCGAAGCTGATGACTGGTGGCTAGAGACTCACGAGAGGTTGACCGTGGCAGGTGAAGTCATTACTTGGGATGTATTCCGCAGGGAATTCATGAGAAAGTATTATCCGGAAGATGTCCGTGGTAAGAAGGAAATTGAGTTCCTTGAGCTGAAGCAAGGAAACATGTCTGTCACTGATTATGCTGCGAAATTTGTGGAGCTGTCCAAATTTTATCCTCATTACACTGGTGCTGGTGCTGAATTTTCAAAGTGCATCAAGTTTGAAAATGGACTGCGCTCTGAAATTAAGAAGGCTGTTGGGTATCAGAAGATACGCATTTTTACTGAATTGGTTGATAGCTGTAGGATATTTGAAGAAGACAATAATGCTCATTACAAGATTGTCAGTGACCGCAGGGGCAAGCAACATCAAAACCGTGGAAAGCCGTATGATGCTCCAGTGGGAAGAGGGAAACAAGGAGCTGCTCCGGCTCAGAGGACCAGTAGGGGAGGTGCTCCTGCTGGTATAGTTTGCTTCAAATGTGGTCAGGTTGGTCATAAGAGTAAAGTATGCACTGCTGAAGTAAAGAGATGTTTTCGTTGTGGTAAGACTGGTCATGCAATAGCTGATTGCAAGCACAAGGAAATGATTTGTTTTAATTGTGGCGAAGAAGGGCATATTGGAAGTCAGTGTCAGAAGCCAAAGAAATCTCAGACGGGGAAGGTGTTCGCATTGACCGGAACTCAAACCTCCAGTGAGGACAGACTTATCCGAGGTACGTGTTATATTAATGGCTTTCCTCTTGTAGCTATTATTGACACAGGTGCGACTCATTCCTTTATATCTTTGGATTGTGCTGTGAAACTTAAGTTAGAGATATCTGAGATGTTTGGTAGTATGGTAATTGATACTCCTGCGAAGGGTTCAGTGACTACTACTTCGGTTTGTTTAAATTGTCCTTTGAGTATTTTTGGTAGAGACTTTGGGATGGACCTAGTGTGTCTTCCACTAGTGCAGATTGATGTTATTCTGGGTATGAACTGGTTGGTGTTTAACCGAGTTTCTATCAATTGTTTTGATAAGACGGTGGTCTTTCCTGAGATTGAGGAGGGAAAGAGTTTGTTTCTATCAGCAAGGCAAGTGAATGAGGAAGTAGCTGATGGGGCAGAGTTGTTTATGCTGTTAGCGACTTTGGAGGCTAAAGATAAACTGGTGATTGGCGATCTAGCCGTGGTGTGTGAATTTCCTGATGTGTTTCCGGAAGAGGTGAATGAATTACCGCCAGAGCGCGAAGTGGAGTTCTCGATTGATTTGGTACCTGGTACTAGGCCGATATCGATGGCTCCGTACCGTATGTCTGCTGTTGAGTTAACTGAATTGAAGAGTCAGTTGGAAGATCTGTTGGATAAGAAATTTATTCGTCCGAGTGTGTCACCGTGGGGTGCACCAGTGCTATTGGTTAAGAAGAAAGAAGGTACTATGAGGTTGTGTGTGGACTACAGGCAACTGAATAAAGTGACGATCAAGAATCGGTATCCTTTGCCGAGGATTGATGATTTGATGGATCAGTTGGTTGGTGCAAGTGTGTTCAGCAAAATAGATTTGAGATCTGGGTATCATCAGATCCGTGTGAAAACCGAGGATATCCAGAAGACTGCTTTCAGAACAAGGTATGGACATTATGAGTATTCTGTAATGCCTTTTGGTGTGACTAATGCGCCTGGAGTATTTATGGAGTACATGAATAGGATCTTCCATCCGTACCTAGACAAGTTTGTTGTGGTGTTTATTGATGATATTTTGGTGTATTCGAAATCTGAAGAAGAGCATGCTGAACATTTGAGAGTGGTTTTGGGAGTTCTACGAGAAAAGAAGTTATTTGCTAAATTGTCCAAGTGTGAATTTTGGTTAGGAGAGGTAAGTTTTCTGGGTCATGTGATTTCAAGAGGTGGTGTTGCTGTTGATCCTTCTAAGATAGAAGCGGTATCTAAGTGGGAAGCTCCGAAGTCTGTTGCTGAGATTCGAAGTTTCCTTGGTTTGGCTGGTTATTATAGGAAGTTCATTGAGGGATTTTCTAAGTTGGCGTTACCATTGACGATGTTGACTAGGAAAGGGCAAGCGTTTGTTTGGGACTCAAAATGTGAAGAAGGTTTCCAAGAGTTAAAGAGAAGGTTAACTACTGCTCCTATTCTGATATTACCGAGTTCGTCGGAATCATTTGAAGTTTACTGTGATGCTTCATTGTTGGGTTTGGGTGGCGTGTTGATGCAGAATAAGCAGGTTATAGCTTATGCTTCAAGACAGCTGAGGGTTCATGAGAGGAACTATCCGACGCACGATTTAGAGTTGGCGGCTGTGGTGTTTGTTCTGAAGTTATGGAGGCATTACTTGTACGGGTCAAGATTTGAGGTTTTCAGTGACCATAAAAGTTTAAAGTATTTGTTTGATCAGAAAGAGCTGAATATGAGACAGAGAAGATGGTTAGAGTTTCTGAAGGATTATGACTTTGGTTTGAATTACCATCCGGGTAAAGCAAACGTAGTGGCTGATGCATTGAGTCGGAAATCATTACATATGTCTATGCTAATGGTTAAGGAATTGGATTTAATTGAGCAGTTTAGAGACTTGAGTTTGGTGTGTGAGAGTACTCACAATAGTGTTAAATTGGGAATGTTGAAGTTAACAAGTGGTATTCTGGATGAGATCAGAGAGGGTCAGAAATCCGATGTGCTTTTGGTTGATAAGTTGACTCTAGTGAATCAAGGTCAAGATGGTGAATTCAGAGTTGATGAGAATGATGTTTTGAAATTTGGTAATCGGGTGTGTATTCCGGATGTTATCGAACTTAAGAAGAGTATTCTTGAAGAAGGACATCGTAGTGGCCTGAGTATTCATCCTGGAGCTACGAAGATGTATCATGATTTGAAAAAGTTATTTTGGTGGCCGGGAATGAAAAGAGAAATTGCGAGTTTTGTTTATTCCTGTTTGACTTGTCAGAAGTCAAAGATTGAGCATCAGAAGCCGTCTGGGCTAATGCAACCGTTGGCTATTCCAGAGTGGAAGTGGGATAGTATCAGTATGGATTTTGTTTCTGGTTTACCGAGGACAATTAAGAATTTTGAAGCTATTTGGGTGATTGTTGACAGATTGACAAAGTCGGCTCATTTCATTCCGATCAGAATGGACTATCCGTTAGAGAAATTAGCTGAGTTGTATATTGAGAAAATTGTAAGTTTGCATGGTATTCCGTCGAGTATTGTTTCGGACAGAGATCCTAGATTTACATCGAAATTCTGGGAAGGTTTGCAGAAGGCTTTGGGAACTAAACTGAGATTGAGCTCTGCATATCACCCGCAGACTGATGGTCAGACTGAGAGGACGATTCAGTCATTAGAGGATCTTTTGAGAGCTTACGTTTTGGAAAAGGGAGGTGCTTGGGATTGTTATTTACCTTTGATTGAGTTTACCTACAACAATAGTTTTCATTCGAGCATTGGTATGGCGCTGTTTGAAGCTTTGTATGGTAGGAGATGTCGGACACCGTTATGTTGGTATGAGTTCGGTGAGAGTGCTGTGGTTGGACCGGAGATTGTTCAACAGACTACAGAAAAGATTAAGATGATTCAGGAGAAGATGAGAATTGCTCAGAGTCGTCAGAAGAGTTATCATGATAAGAGGAGGAAGTCACTTGAGTTCCGAGAGGGAGATCACGTGTTTCTTCGTGTTACTCCGATAACTGGGGTTGGTCGAGCTTTGAAGTCAAAGAAGTTGACACCTCGATTTATTGGTCCTTATCAGATTTTGGAGAGGATAGGAGAGGTAGCCTATCGTATCGCTTTACCGCCGTCACTTGCAAATTTGCATGAGGTTTTTCATGTGTCTCAGTTGAGGAGGTACATTCATGATCCGTCGCATGTAATCCAAGTAGATGATGTACAGGTAAGAGATAACCTGACTGTTGAAATATCGCCTATGAGGATTGATGATCGAGAGTTGAAGCAGTTGCGGGGTAAAGAGATTGCCTTAGTGAAGGTAGCTTGGGGAGGACCAGCAGGTGGCAATGTGACTTGGGAACTGGAGAGTCAGATGAAAGAGTCTTATCCAGAGTTATTTGCTTGAGGTATGTTTTCGAGGACGAAAACTCTTTTAGTGGGGGAGAGTTGTAACACCCCGAATAAAATAAGAGAATTATTTAAATTAAGTTAATAATATATTTATTAATTTAATTAAATAAATTGAATTATTGGATTATTATTATTATTATTATTTGGAATAATAATTAGTGGAAAATATATAAGTTGGAATAAGAGAGAAGGGTTTTCATTTTTTTGGTAAAGAGTTTTCACGTGAAACAGAGAAGCGGCTGAAAAGTGGAAAGTGGAGAAAGGGCAAAGAGGAAGAGCTAGAGAGCAAAGGTTGAAGAACGGAAAAGCTTGAAGCTTAGAGATTGCCGGATTATCTCAGGTAAGGGGGGTTTATCGTCGTTTAATGGGTATTATAGATTAACATGTCATGGGTAGTGATAAACCGTTGGAGTGACCCTAATTGGGATGTTGAATGCTGAAATATTGTGATGAATAAGTTGTATTAAAGCTGTAATTGAGTCCGTAATTGTGTGAGTCGTGTTCCCCCGAACGTATAGCTTTTTACGGAAATTGAATCGGAGGTCCGGAAGTCCTCCAACGGCGGAAAATGCGGAGAACTCTGCATTCTGCCTTGTGTTAGCGCAGGAACTACTGTTTTGTCTGCGTTAACCGGTTAACCCAAGGCGTTAACCGGTTAACACTGTTATATTTTGTGGAAATGTGCTGTTTTGCCTGCGTTAACCGGTTAACCCAGGGCGTTAACCGGTTAACACTGTTGCGTTTTGCCAGAAAGTGTGTTTTGTTCTGCGTTAACCGGTTAACCCAGGGCGTTAACCGGTTAACACTGTTGGAAATTTGAAAAATTGATATTTTAATGTTGTGAACCTAATTGGTGATTGGCCTATTATAGTTAATTATGATGAGTAATTTTGTTGGATTTATGTTATGAAGTGTTGATACAAGTATGTTGCTGAGTTGTTCCGTGTACGGAAAGTTGTTGAAAATACTGAGTTGCAGGCTTGGTGAGCCAAAGTTGATTATAAGTTGATGTTGTTGAAAACAGTGTTGTATTGCTATTATTATTATGTTGTCGACAGTTTAAAGTCGTGTATGCCATGTACATTCATATGCATTCAGTCGGAGCTTTGCTCACACCACGTTGGCCTGGATTGGCAAATTTTAAGTTGAAAGTTGAAGGCTTATGCCTTGATGCCCAATAAAATGGCAATGATTTTAAGTTGGGAGTTTTACTCCGAATGGTACCACATGCATGACGAGTCGAGTCTCATTAGAGTTGCATTTTGTTGGCTTGTTGTATGGATATTTAATTTAATTGAGGAGTGGAATTGTGTTGATATTAAGTATGATGTTTGAGTTGATGTGTCGTTACTGGATGTATGTTACGATTAGGGTGATGAAATGTGTGAATTTACTTAGCATTACATGATGATTTATAATGCTTATTATATCGATTGAGGAACTCACCCTTACAACTATTTTTCAGGTAACGAACAAATAAGTTGAGTGGAAGCTAGTGCTTGGAGTCTAGTGTAGTCTACTTAGAGGGTCGTGCTCTGATAGATGTAACATCGGGACGGGATGTTTTAATTGTTTTATTGTTGGTTGTTGAACCTTTTTTACCTGTAATATGTTATATGTTTTGAATGGTTAGTTGATTTCTATCCGCTGCGAATTATGCAAGAAAATGTTTATTTTGATTAAATAAAGAGCATGACAGTTATTATGGTGTGAAATATTGTGTGACACCCTTGATTGCATATTTACTCTGATTGATATGTGTTATTTTAATTATATACTCGGGGTATTTTAGAAGGGTGTTACAGTCTAAACCAAAGAATTATGTGTTTTGAACTCCAACAATGGTGAAAACATGAACCCAAGAGTAAGGTGGCTCTTACCAGTACGTGGGCTAGCATGGTTGTCGTTATAGGGTAATGCCAAACATACGAAGAAATAAGTGTTTGGGGGCATGACCCAACCATCTCTTGGTTCACAAGGGGGCGCAAGAAGGAGCACAAAGAGGTAATGTATTTGGATTAAAGAGTAAGGTATATCACATGGAGTGAATGAAGATAGAGTATGAATGTATCATGGAGATGAATGTAATGAGGTGACCAAAGTCACAGAATTGAAGGGTTTAGTAATAAATGACTGAAAAGGTATAGTTTGAAACCAAAAGTAAATGTGTATTGGAATCCATAGGAGAAATGGAATTTGTACCATAGAGGGAAGGTGGCATAAACCACAAGTGAGGGGTCTAAGACATGGTATCACTATATGGTTGGCCGAAAAAGAAGCATTAAATGTCTTGGGACAATCCAAACAACTCTTGGTGCAAACGCGGACTTTTCACTAGGCGTCCTAAAAGGGTATATATGGGTATTCAAATAAAGTGTATATGATTTCAAAGAAAACACTATGTCACTAGGGTGAACGGTTTATGATTGAAGATAGGTAATGGATCGTGAAAGATATGAGTGGTTCCCTAAGGCGAAAGAAGAATAATTAGCAGCATGCTCACCAAGGATTGGCATCCTCGTGCCTATGTATTCTCATTGTACAATGAGAAAATCAGAGCAATCGTAGTTCGTAGAACTACGAAAATAAAGAAAGAGATTGAGAGTGATGAAAATTATATCTTGTACCAACAAAATGGTAACATGGGAATCCATAAGGTAAACTGGCTTTGAACCCAAGAGTGAAAAGGTACATACTAAGATGTGGATGGACCTACGCATACGCACTGTATTGTCTTACCAAAAGGAATGAATTAAATGTTTGGGTACAAGCCAAACAACTCTTGGTTCACAAGATGGACAAATGTCCTAACAAGATGAGTATGAGACCCACAAGAAATTATTTTTGGGTGTAAGGAAGAATATATCACTTGCTGGGGGAACAAACAGTTCGAGATCAAAGGAAAATAGTATCTTAGATCCATGAAGGGACAAACTTTGAACCGAAAAGCAAAAGAGGTATTGACTAGGATGTGGGAGGACCTACTCATACCCACTCCTGTTGTAACCATAAATAAAGGGAATTAAATGTTTGGGTACAAGCCAAAAAACTCTTGGTTCACAAGGCGGACTGCTCATTAGGCGTCCTAAAAGGATGAACTTGGAAACTAAGGAATGGTAGTATTTGATCTCAAAAAGATGGTATTTATTGATGAGTGAAGAAAGATTGATTAATAAATAGGGTAGCTCACGGAGAAACTGGGTTCTCCTGCCTACGTATCCTTATAGTGCAATAAGGAAATCATAGCTCTGTAGTTCAGCCCTCTAGGGCTGAAAACAAGATGATTAAGGAGGCAAGAAGAGGTTATAGAATGATTGAAAGAAAGAGTGGGATACTTTGATAGTTACTTGGTAAGAATCACACTAAAGTCTATGAATAAAGGAAGATACAATAAGCAACAGGCCAAACGTCCCGCACCCAAAGATATCCAGAACGAGTGTATGAAAGCTCCAGTCTCATTCCTTCTTTACTACTTAAGGCTCGTATCGTGTAATTCTCATCTTGACTTTCAAGTTGCTGGAGGAGAATCTTTTTTGTTTTTCTTGTAATGATGAAGAGAAGGAGACTTGACAGCTGATTGACGAGGATCACACTAAAGTCTATGAATAAGGGCGAGTACTTTGCATAACTAGGGTCTACGCCACGTACGTAAATTCGCCCTAGACAAGGATGGGAGAAACTCTGTCTCATCATTCCTTAGTACTTAAGACTCATGGCGCATGATACTTCTTATAACTGACAAGTTGTTGGAGAAAAATCTTCATTATTGATCCTTGTGTTGATGTTGTCTTGTGTGAAGAAGACTTGGTAGTTTACTCGATTCGTATTGCACTAAAGTCTATGAATAAGGGCAAACACTTTGAATAGCTAGGGCCTACGCCCCGTACGCAAAGTCGCTCTAGACAAGGATGGGAGAAAATTCATCTCATCATTCCTTATTACTTAAGGCTCATATCGTATAATTTGAATCGTATTCACCAAGTGTTGACCTTTGATTTATCTTGTATAATCCGCTGTTTGGTGTGACCGAGGATTCCTTGACTGAAGATCTGACTTGAGGCTTCGAGCTCCACAACTTAGAGAAAAAAGTCTTATTAAGTGATAAAGGGTCTTTTGGTCACTCAAATTAGACTGTGGAGTTATACAAGTTCAAAGGATTTAATTGATCAAAATTATTTTTGATCAATTTGAATCAGAGGGCTTGAATTGATTTAAGAAACTAGGCTACAACCTAATCTAATAGTTATAATGCTCAAACTATCCTAGGGGATCATGTTATAGTTAGTCAAAAACTTGATTAAAATTCTATGTACAAATTCCTAAGGGAGCATGCATTCGTGAAATGGCAAAAGTTGGTAAGATAAACCCCTAAGGGGTAAAATAGTCATTTCACAAATATTGATATTGAATTAAATTCCTAATCATGAAATACTAATTAAAAACCTTTCTAAGTTCTAAACAATTCTATTTAGTTCTAATTCTAAAACCTATTAAAATTAAGAACTAAATGGAGTTGTTATTTCTAAGAATTAATCAAAGTTAATCGAAATCTTTTAATAAAAATTAAATCCCTAATTAATACTAATTTCTAACCGAATCCTAATCCCTCAATTAAGCTAAACTAAACATTAACTAAATGAAATTAGAAAAGCTAATCAACAACTAAGTCACGCAAAAAACAACAAAAAGAGAAAGATGGGCCAAACACCGGCGAGGGGTGCAAGCCCGAAATGAAGGGTTCGCAAAGAAAATGGGCGTATAGCCCATCTTAAAGCCCGATAATCATACTGATTATTTTTGGGGTGAAAACACACCAAACAAAGTTATTGGGCCTGTAATCCGATGGATCCAGCTGCAGAATCCAAAACGCAAATGGAGGGGTGTAGATAGTGATGGAATTAAAGTGAGGGTGGCTTTGTTTGGGCTTAAGGCCCAAACCGGGATTCCAAGAGTATAATCCGGTTCACCTTAACCTAACAAAGGGATATGAACCGTCACGATGAAGGCTCCATGCGTGGCCATGAGCGTGAAAATGGATCTTTCCGACGTCCTTCGCATTCATGAATCTACGTTCGTCACTCTCCGCTGGCAAGTTCTCTGAAATGCCTCCCTCCAAGCGCCCGATGAAAACCGGAATAGCATCGATAATACATTCTCTCGTGTCCATCCTCGTCTTCATCAATCGAATCTGACTCTTTGTCATCAAGATTCAAGCCTTTTCGCATTGGGCTCCTAGCCGTGATGCATATATTTATACTTCGAAACTGTTTCCACGACTTTGTAACAATCGAAGATGAACTATACGGTGTATCGAACAACGGATGCGACTCCTATGGCATCCCTCATCGCCCTCCGGTCGAGACTCGATTTCTATTAGCGCGCCAATTCGAAACGAAAGCTAAAGATTAAGAACTTACCGTATTAACACATGTATTGATTCCTTCGTGAATCTTTTCTGCTTCGTCTCCTTGCTCTGTCTCGAGGTTCTTTTTTATGTATGCTAATCGCCACATACGGTGGTTCTGTGAGGTCTTGGAGAGATTGACTTGCGCAGGTGGTGATGGAACTCAAGTCTTTGGGATGAAGGTTGCAATAGGTGAAGCAGAAGTGAGTCTGTGTAAAGAGAGGTTCAGCATCCAAAAGAAAAAACCCCTTTGCAAAATGAGGTGAGTCTATTTATAGAGTTTTCATCTTCTCAAATCTGTTGGAAATGTCACCCAAATTCATCTTCAAATGCCATTGAAATTTCAACAATTAGTTACCAAATGCACAAAACAGTTATTGTGACTGTGGTGCTATCATCACCTGTATGTTCTCCTATCTTAGTTGTCATGGGGCCTTGATTGGTATACTCTGTTTGAATGAGTTTGCATGGTCTTTGATGTTAGCTGCCTTTCGGTACTCCACCGCTTGGAAATGCCTTTGGACCTTCCTTTTTTTAATTACCTTGTGAGCATTGTTACAAAACTGAAACGCCTTTCTTCAACTTAACCCTTCTATTACTGACTTGGAAGCAATGCATCAAGGGGGGTTTTTAACACTTTTTTCTTCTCCAAATTCGGCTTTGTCTCAAATCTGGCATAGCATGAAAGGCTACGATTTGTCCGGAACCCACCGTTCCTATCGGCTTCCCTTCCAGATTAATGGCTCTACGTGCAAAGCCAACAACATTGAGACTAGTGTGGCCAGAACCAAATCTGGAAATCGAAGGTAATTCTCATGTCTTTGACTTCTTTTAGTGATAACAAGGCCATGTGAACTTGGGTTTATGACTCAGGTGAGATTCCCAATTTCCTGTTGTTTATAGACTTGGTTTTTTTATGTGTGTTAATTTGTCCATGGTTTGGTGATGTGTATAAGATAATATGGAAATGCTAATTATGAAAGCTGCCATTTTCTTGATTTTGTGCAGGTTGTGGAACCTATTATGAGTTCATTGAACTCAGAATTGCATTGAGTTTTTCTTGGAGAGGAGACCTATTATGAGTTCATTGAACTCAGAATTGCATTGAGTTTTTCTTGGAGAGGAGGTCAATTATAGATTTGTTGAGGGGTTTACAACTCAGTTCCGTTTTCACGACAATAAACTCCCTTAAATAGAAAAGTCTTCCTCTCTCCTTTTTCTCCTCAAACAGATCCACAAAAGTCAATAACATCAGGTTTCCAATTGACCAAAACGCCATTCACTTAAGATTAACAAAAGAAAAGACATAATTGGTTTTTTGCATGCATGTCTGCTACGGCCCGTAGTCGGTGTTACGGGTGGCCGTAGCAGGTCTCTGTTTCTGATGATCATGTCAAGGTCCTCTACTACAGTCTGTAGAAGGTGCTACGGGTGGTAGTATCAGGCCACTGTCTTCTATGAAATTTGAGCTTTTGTCCCAGACCTTCCACTAAGACCCGTAGCAGGTGCTACGGGTGGCCGTAGTGTGCACCTGTTTACATGGACTTTTTAATTTGGTTCAGGGCTCCCTGCTATGGCCCGTAGTAGGCCAACTGAAACATGGGAACACTTTCTGATTCTTTGCATTTCTCCCTGGTTTATGCATCCGATCATACTTGAATACCTATTTGAACCTAAAAAACAGTAAAGGCACTTAAAATGATGAAACAATTAAATCAACTATCAGTACAAGAAATTGACTCAAAAGACCACTAACTAAGAACAAAGTCCTACAGTTTACTTGGATTTTTTCCGAATAAGTGACAAAACATATAGCATAAATGGTGACTGGTCAGCGACCTATTGAGGATATTCAGAAATAGCTAAAAAGCCAGCATCAAACTTCTTCTTAACCTCTTCTCTAATTTTAAGTGTCATGTCGGGTCTAGTCCTTCTGAGCTTTTGCTTGACTGGAGGACATTCAGGCTTGAGTGGCAAGTGATACTCAACAATATTGGTGTCCAACCCTGGCATATGTTGATAAGACCAAGCAAAGACGTCAACATATTCATGCAGTAACGTAACCAACTCAGAGTGTACATGCTCGTCAAGAGATTCCCCAATCTTCACCTCGTTTCTGTCTTCTTCGGAACCAAAGTTAATGACTTCCACTGACTCTTTATATGGCTGAATCTCTTTCTCCTCGTGCTTAAGGAGCCTTGCTAGCTCAATCGGTAATTCACAATCTTCCTCAGTGTCATCTTTAACATGTTTGATTAGAAGTCCGGACTTACAGCAGATTCTTGTCGAGATGTTATCAACGGATTTATTTGATCTGCATGTTATGAGCTTATTTTTAGTATGTTTTTTGATAAAGTGGAAAAAGAAAAGAAACTTTTTCCATTTCTTTTTTTTTGTGAAAAAAATGAAAATAACTGAAAGAAAATGAGTAAAATTTTGAATGCAAAAACACTTTCTTTATTTAATCACATAATGCTTTAAACAAGGAGGCCCTTACAAGCTATCCTCTTGTCTTGGGCGAAGACAACGGATTAAGAAAACAAAATGCATTATGTTTTTCCCGAATATACTATAGGAATCATGGAGGTCATCCAATTGGTGAGCTTGAATCCCGGAGGACATTTGCGTACAAAACTGGGAACTTCCTTTTTGTTGCAACTAGCATCTCCAACAACTGTCACGGTATGATCATTTTGGAAGCCTGCACTGTTAAACCTGACAGGATTAAACTTCTTCTGCTTCCTCGAATTTACCTTACATTATGATGTATGATAGCCAATACCAAATATATCGTGCTTCTCAGGAACATTGACAACCTGACCCCAACCATATAAATGACCTTTCTCAAGGGTTTCCCTGGCGCTTCTGACCGAAGATAAAATTGTTGCGGATGACTGATCATGATTAGAAGTAGCAGAACTAACATCTTCAAATTCTAAACAGTGGAGTGGAATCTCAGAAATTCCCTCTTATGTCTCGACATATCTTAATGAAGATAGCTCGCTAGCCAACAAGTTGTCTTCACCACAAACTATAACCATTTTTTCATCAAACATGAATTTCAATTTTTGGTGCAGCGTAGAAGTCACTGCCCCAACAACATGAATCCAAGGTCGACCCAACAAATAGATATAAGCTGGATTAACGTCCATAACCTGTAAAGTGATTGTGGGTTAATGAGGCCTCACACAAATAGGTAGATCAACCTCGCCAATAACTTATCTTCTAGAGCCATCAAATACTCCATCAATCAACGCATTGGCCCTCATCTCGGGTCCCTTGACCTGAAACTGACTCAATATAGCCTTTGTGAATTACATTAAGCAAGGAGTCGGTATCAACTAAGACTCGAGATAGTAAGGTGTCTACACACATGAAAAAAATATGCAACACTTTACTATGGCCATTTCCCTCTAGAGGTAATTTGGTTTCATTAAATTCCAAGTATCTACTAGCAGTGATATTAGCAACCACATCATTAAATTGATCGACCGTGATATCTTGCATCACATGAGAAGTATTTAGGACTTTCAACAGTGTTTTATGGTGAGCCTCATAACTCCATAGGAAAGACAAAATTGAAATTTTGGAGGGAGTCTGACCCAGCTGGTCAACAATCTTGAAGTCACACTTTTTTATAAATTTTTGGAATTCTTGGCTTTCCTCAATGGTGATAAGCTTCCTGTGACTTTTAATTTGTTCACCTTCATTCATCAACCCTTTTCCTTTTGAAGTCTCAAATTCTAAAACTTTATCAAGAATAACTTTTGTCATAGTCGGAATAGTCGTCATGATCGGAGTAGTGGAAACAGATGCATAGGCGTTTCCATGAAAGTTATGTCGAGAGAGCATTCTTCGAACACAGAAGGCATGGTGATAGGATAACATGGAAAGAAACTTTTTACCTTCCCAGGGTTTGACTTAGCAGTGAGAAACGTACCTAAAAATGCTAAGAGTTTATTAGAGAGGGGGGAGAGAATACATATTTGTTTAGCCCAGATGGAGATTTTCTCATTGGCGAGTGGTGGCTTAGGTACGAAATATCTCCACATATCTTTTTCTGATGCCGGAATCGTGAGTGCTATTGGATTTTCTTGCCGGTGACTGGTACAGAGGTGGTGAGAGTTGCCATTTTTTCTTCTTTTGAAGCTATGTGGAAAAAGATATTTATGAGTGAAAAGACTAGTGCATATTAGTGTTTGAAGTTGGAAGAGTTTGAAATGAAGAAATGAGACTGTTATTTATAGAGGATGGTGGTAAGCAATCGTTCGACAAGTGACATTCATGTGACAGTCGGAAACGATTCCTATTCAGGACGTGGAAGAGTTAGTGGCAGAAGTAACTTTCCACTCTTCTAGGAAGCAGGACTATGATGGTTAGAAAATCTTGTTGAACAGAGGTTTGTGAAAAGGCGCAACGATGACGCTGACATCAGCAAAATGGTTTTTAAACAATGTCGAAAATCATTTCAAAAATGCCATTTTTCTCATTCTCATTAAAAGGAAAGTCGAAACATCGCATTTTAGGGGACAATTTGTTACCTCGGATTTCTGACACAAGCCTTGATTGTAAGAATTTGACAATTTTTTAAGATTGTTTGATGACTTGGGTTTTTACTTAGGTCGAAATGGTCATTCGACCATGGAATTAGGTATGCAAACAAATTGATCCCATCAAATGATATTGGTGACATTACTCAAATTTCCAAGCAGTTAGTTAAGATTTGTTTGTTTTTGGACTTAGTGAAATTCTTAGCTTTTAATGCAATGTTACTCTCCACGCGGTCGAACGAGGCACAAGCGGATAAGATCAGACAGTTATTCCAGAACACGTGGAAGTCAGTCGAGAACGAAGATTACATGGAGACGAAGACGTGGCAAGTTTTGTTGAGTCGGTCGTTGTAGACGGTTATGTTAGGAGTTGTATATAAGCAGTGTTAGTTTAAAGTTTTAGGGGTCCGTAATTTCACACAAATTCTACAAACTCGAAATATCCAAGTGTTTAATGAGAAAATAGTGATTTCTGAAAATGTATGTATTTGCGTTCCACTTTATGAATTGAATTTTTTTAAGTCATTTACTGCATTGCATGTTATTTTCAAGTTTTTTCTATTTACGACTTTAATGTCAAATTTGTTTCAAACTTATAATTTTTGCACAATCTATCTTGAGATTTTTTCGAGTTTAATCCCTTGAATAAAATAAAACTTGTCTTTGTTTATTAAATTTCACATTAAATAGTAATTTACTATGTTGGTATTTCTATTTGTGTCTCCATAACAGTTAGAGTTTCTATACTTCCAGCTTTCATACACAGTTTCAATAAAAAAAATTAGAATTTGAGCTCTCCATCCTTTTTCTTTGCAACTCATTATCCACTGAAGCTCTTCACTCCATCCATTTGGTGTATGTTGTATTTGTAGTCACTCCAGAATTTTCATCAATAGAGTCATTATGCTAGGATAGGTAAACATTAAGACCCGTTTGAAAATTTTTTAAAAAACAGTTTTATGACTTTTTAAAATTGAAAAACAAAAAACTTATTTGATACATTTGTTTCTCAAAACTATTTCTAAAAACACTTTCAAAATTCAGTGTTTTAAAATCTAAAAAATAAAACTATCAAAATATGTTTTGATTTTCAACTTTCAGTTTTACTTTTTAATTTTCAATAGCTGGAAAAAAAATACTGTTTCACTAATCGGATTATAGTAATTACTTGCAATATTTTTTTAATTGTAATATTTCACTCTCAATCTATTGTTAATCCTCATATATTGTTAATGAAAATTAAAATTCTCACTCTCAATTATTCTCTCTCTAATACATTAAAATGAATTGTGTATATATATTCAAACCAACACTCAAATATAATTTTTATACATTAAGTGAATTGTATATTTTATCATTAATTATTAAAAATATTTTAATAAACTTAAATGTATATTAGCTGAATTTTAATATTTTTAAAAAATATATCACAATTATTTTTATTTAATAAAATATATTTTTAAAATATAGATTATAAAACAAGCTATATTGTCCTATTTTAAAAAAATAGTTTTTACAAATTATACTATCAAACATATTTTTTCACTTTTTAATTTTTAAAACAGTTTTCAAAAATTGAATAATCAAATGAATTCTTTTTATTTTATTTTCTCAAAAACAAATTTACAAAATAGATTTGTAAAATAAATTTTAAAAACTAAAATTGAGAAGAGATCCAAAAATGTCCTAAATGTTGTAGAATTTCTTTTTGGTCGCAGAAGCGACATTTATCTTTATTTATCGAGACAAATGTACATAGTCTTTTCTTTGTGACCATTTTGTCATGGCAAGCTAGCCACAACACGAAGGTGGCTCTTGGTCTAACCAAGTTATTCCAAATCAGTTTCCTTCATTGGAGAGATGGTTGAGGTTCTTTTAATGTGAAATTCATTTTCCTCGTGCTGAATTTGCTCTCTTGTTGTAATGTCTGCCAAATCTGCTGCTATTGGAGAAATTGTCTTTGCTTCAAGATGGCTTTTAAAATTTAGGAACATGTGCCTTTAATTGGAACAGACATTAGCTCATCCTCTTTGATGTAGTAACAATGCACCCACTTAATCTACAAACCATCTACTTTCTCATTGAGATTCCACAAAAGTGTTATGAGATTTACTTTGTTCCAATCCTGTATAGATATCATGTTCAAGCCTCCCTATGTTTTTAAAGTGCACACTTTTTGCCATGATACAGGAGATTTTCTTATTATTTCATGCCACTTATTAATCGTACAAAATTATTATTTCATACAAAATTAATATATTTATACACAATAAATATCACTTTAAATATTTTGTAAAAATTAAAATTATAGATTTTTTCAACATAAACTTTTTATGCATGTGTTTTTAGAACATAAGTTAACATTACTTTAAAATTAATAATAAGTATGCAAAATTAAAAAGGAGAATATTAGAGTAAGGGTTGGAATAGTACCTATAGAAAAAGATATGAATCAATATGGGTAAGTGTGGTTTGGATTAAATTGATTCATCCAATTTTTCCTGGTGCTTAGTTATATATTTATATTATGGCAGATAACAAGTTACAAACTGAACAATATCACTACTATAAACAGCATAAATCATACTAAAAATTTGTCTGACAATTTTGATTGCTCTTTTGCTTATATGTATATATACCTTTGATTTTTTTTCTTCATTTTTTAAGTACAAAAATTATGATCTGTTCATAAATTATGCACACAATATTTTCCCAGTTAAACAGTAGATCAAGAAGCCTGAATCAACTTGGTTTAGTACAATATCTAGAACAAAAAAATTAGGAACAAATTCATTTTGTTGCAGATTAATTGCACAAAAACTTGGTCACTATGTCAAGCATTAGAGCTAGGTCCAGCCGGTTTCGAATTGAGAAGTGGCTGAAGAGCTTTAACAACAATTGTCATGTTTGGCCTGAAATCTGCTTCATACTGAACACAAAGTGCTGCAACTGCTGCCAACTGCATATCCACATCAAATACCGATTACAAAACACTATCGTCGAAGATTAATATAAGAGAAATAATGAAGCGAACCTTAGCGATTGCTTTTGGCGGATACTCGTTGTTTAGTTTAGGATCAACACATTGTTTCACTTTGTCTTCACTTAGTCTTGGAGTCGCCTATGGTAATGATCAGAAATCGTATTAGAAAGCAAGAGCATAGAATAATGAGAATTTAATCGAAAAGACAGTTAAACGACATGAGAATGTTCGAAAGGATATACCCAAGTTACAAGACTTTGTTGCCCTTTAGGCATTGTATGATCCACTGGCTTTCTTCCTGTCAAGAGTTCTAAAAGCACAACACCAAAACTGTATACATCGCTTTTTTGGGTTATTTGTCCTGTCATCGCATACCTGAAAACGAAAGTAATCATTTCGATAACCCCCAAGGGATGGCCGGTTCGTGAAGGCTTGGGATCTGAAAGTGTGCTCCTCTCAAAGTCGGACACAATTGACATCACGCAATCTTGGTCATTCGATCTCGATTAGACAACTTACATTCTGAGATTAAATTTTAAAGTTGATTACAGAAGTTGAAACATGAGTTGTCTGATCTCAACCTGATAGCCGAGATTGCGTGACTACATTAACTTCGACATTTTTTAAAGAAGGAAATCCGAACCGATAGGATAACTATGTCTACTATCAAGTTAAGAGTGAGTCTAGAGTTCGAGCATACATACTCTGGAGCATGATAGCCAAATGTTCCCAAGACTCTTGTTGAATGTAGCCGTGCTGCGGTGTCCGAAGACTGATTTGTCAAGTTGAAATCTGCAACCTTAGCCTCATAATCATTGAACAACAAGACATTGCTGGATCTTACATCTCTATGAACTATAGAAGGTTGAACTTTCTCATGAAGAAACTCAAGTCCTTTGGCTGCACCAAACGCAATTTTTACTCTCTCGTTCCAATTTAAAACCGGACCAGGTTCTGCCCCTTGAACTCCTTTCCTTCCTGCAACATCAAAACCGTAATAGTCAAGGCCATTTTTAAGGGCGGGCAAGGCGGACTATCGTACAGGGCCTCATTGAATTGTAACTAATCTACACATGACCTCCAAAAGCACAAGAGCTATTTTCTAAATACCAGTCATGTCTCTAAATATTGGAAGTTAGTTATTTCGTACCGTGTAATGTGTCGTGCAAAGAACCAAGACTTGCATATTCATAAACCAAAATTCTGTTATTTGCCTCAAGACAATATCCCATCAAAGCGACGAAATGTTCATTCTTCAATCTCGAAACAATTGCTAACTGCATATGATTCAATAGTGATGTATAATTCAGACTATGAGAATCCAATCCCACGAGACTAAACATTTCGTCGATAAATTATCAACCTCAAATATAAGAAAAAAACTACCTGTGATTCAAAATCGGAGTCAACTTCTGGTGAAGAACTCGTATCCAGCTTCTTAATTGCAGCCTCAACACCGTCGCTCATCTTTGCACGGAAAACCCTCCCATAGGAACCTTCCCCAATCAGTGCTTTTGTTCCAAAGTTCTCTGTTAACCGCTTTAACTCGTTCAACTTAAATTCGGGTATCTCAATTTCTAATGCTTTCTGAGGACCACCACTCTTCACAATATTGCTCCTTGGCTCTCCTCTATCACCACCTGCATTCACACATACTATATTACTTCTCAGAGATACATCAAAAGAAGGTTCACGACCGATATTTGATAGCGATTATTATCTATAGTATCAAAGATCACGAATGCGATTAACTACCTCCACCACCACCACCAGCAGCACCGTACGCGTTAGCTCCGATTGCTGCTGCACTATAATGGTTTGCAGCTAAACCGTTAAAATCCTCTTCTGCACCTCCACAGCACAACATAGCTCAAAGTTGTCTAGTCGAATCACTACCCTAAATAAACACATTAAAATTCAGCAATATTCGATTAATAACTCGAAAATGTTGCAAGACTAAAATATTTTTTTGCTAAAGATTTAAAAAGATATGGACAATACATTTTCATAGAAAATCTAAAAAATTGAGTGTATCTATTACCTCTTATTTGAGAGCGTAGAGAACAACAGTAATTAATTAGTCAATTAATTGTATATCAACCCTAATCTTTTTTTTCTAAAATTGAAGGCACAAACAAAAGGTCACTATGATAATTTATAAAAAAAAAAACTTATCAATTATCATTTGCATTGAAAAAATAACGTAAAAGATGTAGAAATTGCATTCTAGACAAAACATTAATAAGATACAGTAATTATTTACCTATGACCAATTTATGAATGTAAAAATGAATTAATGTATAAAAAAATAAAATAAGTTAGAATTGGAAGGAGGAAGAAGAAGAACAAAAAATGTCATGTTCTAACTTCTTCCAAATGAAAATAATCAAGTTTTGGACAAGGATGCATGTTTATGTGTTTTTTGGAAAAATCAATTGTTTTTTTTATCATATTAGTTAAAGTTAATGTTGCTCTAACTTTGAATTTTTTAAGATTGTGTACGTGCCACCAGCACGATGCGCATATTACTATTTATGTCTTTTTTAAATTCAATGTTTAATTTCTTTTTTTGTCAAATAAATTATGATTTACATGCATTTGCATGGAGTTTTTTATTCTTTTCTTAATTTTTATTTATTTACAATTTTAACATTTCTATATATTTATTAATCGACTTGTTATAAACTACTATTAAATCAATTGACCAAATTTAGATTAAACATTCTTTTTTTAAATAATGTTATGGGTTAATATCCATTTTTACATTTCATCAGAATCTTTGATATGACTTGAAAATGTTGTAACAACGAGTTAAAGATTTAAAAAGATATCAACACTACATTTTCATTCAAAAACTGAGTGTATGATTACCTCTTATATGAGAGCGTCGAAAACAACAACAAGTAGTTGTATATGAATTTTAATCTCTCTCTAATAGAATTTGAGAGCACGAAAGGTCCCTAAAATAATTTATAAAGAAAAAATTATCAATTATCATTTGCATTGAAAAAATAATGTGAAAGATGTAGAAATTACATTCTAGACAAAACACATGGAACCTTACTGCATAACATTAATAAGATATCAAAACATACTAGAAAAATTAAAAGGACATAGAAATAAGAAAAAAGAAAAAGAAATATATAAACAAAGGATATAGTTATTAATTATATGTGACCTGTTTGTGAATGCAAGAATGAATCAATATATAAGAAAATGAAATGAATAGGAATTGGAAAGAGGAAGAAGAAGAACAAAATAATGTCTTGTTCTAACCTCTTCCAAATGAAAATAATCAGATTTTGATCAAAGGATACATATTTAAGCCTTTCTAGGAAAAATCGATTGTTTTTTATCATATAAGTTAAAGTTAGTGTTACTCTAACCATGATTTTTCCAGATTGTGTACGTGCCATCACGATGCAGGTACTTTGCATATTACTATTTTCATGTCTCTTTTTAATTAAATATTTGACTTATTTTTTGTCAAATAAATTATGATACGGCCTTGCATTTGCATACACTTTTTTCTTCTTTTCTTAATTGTTTTTTATTTTATTTTATAATTTTAACATTTCTATAGGTTTATTAGTCGACTTGTTATGAACTTCAATTGATTCTTCAATTAAATCAATTGACCGAACTTAGATTTAATATTCTTTTTTTAAATAATGTTATGGACAAATATTCATTTTTCCTTTTCACCAGAATATTTAACATGACTTAAAAATATTGTAACAACGAGCTAAAGATATAAAAAGATATTGACACTACATTTTTATCAAAAATATTTAAAATTCAATGTATGATTACCTCTTATATGAGAGTGTCGAGAGCAGCAACAAGTAGTTGTATATGAATCCTAATCTTTCTTTAAGAGAATTTGAGAGCACAAAAGGTCCCTAAGATAATTTATAAAGAAAAACTTATCAATTATCATTTTCATTAAAAAAATAATATAAAAGATGTAGAAATTACTTTCTAGACAAAACACATCCAACCTTAATACAAAACATTAATAAGATATCAAAACATATTTGAAAAATTAAAGGATATAGAAATAGGAAAAAGGAAAAAGAAAAACATAAATGAAGGATAAAGTGATTAATTACTTGTGACCTATTTTTAAAAGCAAAAGTGAATCAATGAATAAGAAAATGAAATGAATTGAAATTGGAGACAGGAAGAAGAAGAATAAAAAATGTGTTGTTCTAAATTCTTCCAAATGAAAATAATCAGGTTTTGGACAAAGGGTGCATGTTTATGCGTTTCCCGTGAAAATCGATTGTTTTTTTATCATATAAGTTAAAGTTAGTGTTGCTCTAACCATGGCCTTTCAAGGGTTATGTATGTGCCACCACGATGCACGTACCTCGTATATTACTATTTTCATGTCTTTTTTAAATTCGATATTTGATTTCTTTTTTGTCAAATAAATTATGTGCATTTGCATGCACTTTTTTTGTTCTTTTCTTAATTGTTTTTTTTTTACAATTTTAACATTTCTATATGTTTATTAGTCGACTTGTTATGAACTTCGATTAAATCAATTGACCGAACATAGATTCAATATTATTTTTTTAAATAATGATATGGGTTAATATCTATTTTTCCTTTTCACCAGAATCTTTGACATGACTTAAAAATATTCTAACAACAAGCTAAAGATTTAAAAAGATATTGACACTATATTTTCATCAAAAATCCTAAAAACTGAATGTCTCTTATATGAGAGCGTCCAGAACAACATCAAGTAGTTGTATATGAACCCTAATCTTTCTCCTAGAGAATTTAAGAGTACAAAAGATCCCTAAGATCATTTATAAACAAAAACTTATCAATTATCATTTGCATTGAAAAAATAATATAAAAGATATAGAAATTGCATTCTAAACAAAACACATGCAACCTTAATACAAAACATTAATAAGATATCAAAACATTTTAGAAAAATTAATAGGACATAGAAATAGAAAAGCTAGAAGAAAAAAAACATAAATGAAGGATATAGTGATTAATTACCTATGACCTGTTTGTGCATGCAAGAATGAATAAATGTATAAGAAAATAAAATGAATTAAAATTGGAAAGAGGAAGAAGAAGAACAAAAAATATCATGTTCTATCTTCTTCCAAACGAAAATAATCAGTTTTTAGACAAAGGGTGCATGTTTATGCATTTCCCGAGAAAATAGGTTGTTTTTTAATTATATAAGTTAAAACTAGTATTGCTCTAACCTTGACCTTCTAAAGATTGTGTACGTGTCACCACCATGCACGTACTTCGCATATTACTATTTTCATGTCTTTTTTTAATTCAATGTTTGATTTTTTTTTTGTCAAATACATTATGATATAAGTGCATTTGCATGCACTTTTTTCTTCTTTTCATAATTGTTTTTATTTTTATTAGTCGACTTGTTATGAACTTTGATTAAATCAATTGATCGAACATTGATTCAATATTCTTTTTTTTAAATAATGTTATGGGTCAATATCCATTTTTCCTTTTCACCTGAATCTTTGACATGACTTGAAAATGTTGTAACAACGAGCTAAAGATTTAAAAAGATATCGACGCTACATTTTCATCGAAAATCTTTAAAATTGAGTGTATGATTACCTCTTATATGAGAGTGTCAAGACATCAGTAGTTGTATATGAACCCTAATCTTTCTCTAAGAGAATTTGAGAGCACAAAAGGTCCCTAAGATCACTTATAAAGAAAAACTTATCAATTATCATTTGTATTGAAAAATAATGTAAAAGATGTAGAAATTGCATTCTAGACAAAACACATGCAACCTGAATACAAAACATTAATAAGATATCAAGACATATTAAAAAAATTAAAAGAACATAGAAATAGAGAAAAGGGAAAAAAAACATAAGCGAATGATATGATAATTAATTACCTGTGACCTATTTGTGAATGCAAGAATGAATCAATGTATAAGAAAATAAAATGAATTAGAATTGGAAAGAGGAAGAAGAACAACAAAAAATGTATTGTTCTAACTTCTTCCAAATGAAAATAATCAAGTTTTGGACAAAGGGTGCATGTTTATGCGTTTCCCAAAAAAATCGGTTGTTTTTTAATCATATAAGTTAAAGCTAGTGTTGCTCTAACCTTGACCTTCCAAAAATTGTGTGTGTGCGCCAACACGATGTAAGTATTTCGCATATTACTATCTTCATGTCTTTTTTAAATTCAATATTTGATTTTTTTTGTCAAATAAATTACAATATACGTGCATTTGCATGCACTTTTTTCTTCTTTTATTATTTATTTTTTTTTACAATTTTAACATTTCTATTTGTTTATTAGTTGATTTGTTATGACATTGGTTTTTAAATTTTTAATTTTTTTATTTTTTTTAGAATTTTAACATTTTTATTATGACATTAATTTTCATTTTTTTAAAAAAAAATTATCGAAATGTCATGTGTTGCCTTTTTTATTAACTATTCAGAATTTAAAAACGTTTTATTATGACATTGATTTTTAAATTTTAATTCTTTTTATTGAAATGTCACGTGTTGCTTTTTTATTAATTATTCAGAATTTTAAAACATTTTTATTATGACATTGATTTTCAATTTTTAATTTTTTTATTAAAATTTCATGTGTTGCCTTTTTTATTAACTATTCAAAATTTAAACACATTTTTAAAAAATCAAAATTAGGTCGTAATCAAAATTGTGCCATAATGGAATTAAAACTCAACACCTCTTCATAAATCGTAATGGTTGTACCATCAGGCCTGGTTTTGTGTTTACTTGTCTACTATTATATATTTAACTTAAACAATTTCAAAAAAAAAACAATTAAATAATAGTATATTTATATCAATGATACAATAAAATTATGTAGTATCTAAAATTATGTAGTATAAAACTTAAATAATAGTATATTTATTTCACTTACAACACTTGAATTATAATTTTTCACTTAACACACCACCTTAATTCAAGTGTTTCAAGTCTTTCATGTCCATGTTCATCTTCAATCTCTTGAACACTTCAATTGTAACTCCATTGCTCAAAAAATCAGTCATTTGATCTTCACTTCTACATTATCCCAATCTTAACTTTCATTCACTAACAAGTTCTCTCAAGTAGTGAAACATCATTTGAATGTGTTTGCTCCTCCCATGTACAATTGGGTTCTTATCAAGATTTATCGCAGAAACTTTATCAATCAAGAGCGTTACACTGTCACCCTCATCGTTGCTCAGCCCCTTCAATAGATTCATCAACCACACGACTTGGCACACACACAACAAAACAGAAATGTACTCGACCTCACAAGACGAGAGTGTTACTACTGGTTCTTTCTTCAAACACCAAGAGATTGATATTCCACTGAACATAAAGATGTATCCAACTGTATACTTTCGATCATCTTTATCTTTGCACCAATTGGAATTGGTAAAACCGAGTAAATTGCATTTTTTGCTCATGTCCGCTACGAGAAAGAGAATTCTGCAGTCAGTCGATCCTTTGACGTGACTTAGGATCCTCTTGACTGCTGCCAAGTGAGGCACATTTGGTCTCTCCGTGAATCTACTCACAATACTGACACTAAATGCCAAAACCAACCGCGTATTGCACAAGTAAAGCAAGGATCCAATCAGTCTCCTATATTGAGTTGGATTAACGTCTTGCTCATTCTCATTTTTTCGACAATTGTAGCCTCGGTTCAGTCATAGTAATGGAAGCATTAGAATGCTTCATTTTAAACTTCTTCAATATCTCAAGCGCATACCTTCTTGGTGCATGACCAGACCCCTTTTGAACTTGTGGGACTCAGTGTCAAGGAAGTATGTCATGAGGCCAAGGTCGGACATCTCAAACTCTTTCATAAATTCACTCTTGAACTTAGAAATGTACTCTTCGTCGCTGCCCGTAATCAGAAATTTGCCTACGTATAGACAATGGATTATCACCCCTCATTTGTATTTGTCGGTACATACACACCATGTTCAGATACAAATTTCTTGAAGAAAATCTCCTTTAGGAAACCATATATCCTCTTGTTCCAAGCTCTTGGAGCTTATTTCAAACCGTACAAAGATTTCTTTAACTTGTAGAACTTTAACTATTGGTTTCTCACAACAAAACTAGGTAGTTGTTCTACATACACCTCTTCTTCAAGTAGTTCGTTCAAAAATGAAAATTTTACGTCGATTTGATAGATGGGTCAATTGTTGTTATTTGCAATACCAATAACTAGCCTAATGGTTTCAATCCTAGCAATCGGTGTGAATACCTCTTCAAAGTCTATGCCTTCTCTTTGCAAAAATTACTTTGCAACTAATTGAGCCTTATGCTTGATTATTTCACCCTTGGAATTTGCCTTCACTTTGAACATCCATATCACACCAATTGGCTTCTTTTCATCTGATAGATCAACCAACTCCTAAGCCTTTTTCTTCTCAATGGAATTCGACTCCTTCTTCATAATATAAATACACTTTGGATCACTCAAGGTCTCTTTTGTTTGAACGGGTTCGGATTCATCCATAAGTGAAAAATGAATGAAATCACCATCATCGTTGAATTCGTTGTGTCATAACAGCTTACAGTCTTTGAGGCAAACCTCTTTTTCTTGTTGATCTTCTCCCATTCTCTTCAATTTGGGCTTTGATGACGGGGGGGTTTCCACTCTCAAATTCTACAGAAATTGAATTTTCAATGTTATACCTGATTACAGCTTTCTAGTAACCGGTTACAGGCTTCTGCAGTTGCTTTATCTCATTGAAAATGACGAATCAGCTGATCGCAACCCTTTTATTTTCTGCATCATACAACTTGTAACCAACGGTAGAGTGATACCCTACAAGTATCATCAACTCCCCCTTATCATCCAGCTTCTTTCTTAGCTTCCCCGGAACATGTCGATATGCTACGGAACCGAAAACTTCAAGTGATTCAAATTCGATTTAAATTCCAATCATACTTCCTCCGTGGTTACCTTCTCAAACTTCTTTGTTGGACACCTACTCAACAAATAGGCAATTGTGGATACCTCTTTTCTCAATAACTCATTTGGAAAGTTCTTCCCCTTTAACATGTTTCTTACCATGTTCATAATAGATTGATTCTTTCTTTCGGCAACACCATTTGGCTGCGGTATATAAGATAGTACAACCTCGTGTACCATCCCTTCTTGATCACAAAACTTCCCAAAGTCATTTGAGAGATATTCACCTCCATCATCCATTTGAGCACTTTTAGCTTGTGATCACTTTGTCTCTCAACCATGGACTTGAACTTCTTAAACACTTAAAATACCTCATCCTTTGATCTCACCTGATCAGGAGGGCCTTCCAAGGTCTTGGTGAATGGGCCGGAGAATGAAATGAGAGGGGGGTGTACCTGCAAGGTGCTCCAACGCTTAAGTCAGAAAAGGTACAGAATGAGATTATCAGAGTGTGAGTTAGCATCCCTGCCCCTTTGCCATGAAAGGGGTATTTATATTGAGCCCCCAGCGCTGGGCCAAGGCTCCTAATGGGCTGGATTAGCTAGGCCCAAGGAGGAGCTGCCAGGGGACGCGTAAGAAGCGTTAAGACCTAGACCAAGGTCTGCCCCCTGGTCCAACTGCCCCTATCCCTAAGGAGACAATATAGGGGAGTTGGGTGACGTGGTGAGTGGGATGCCGTTATGGCTCTGCCCGACACAACTTAGGTGCCCGCGGCGTGGGTTGACGATGAGTGGATGGAGATCATATGGGGAGGACCCGCTCGTTGTCCGACACGTATTTAAGGGGCCGGGGAGACATTCTCCGGGCGGACGGTCGTTCACCTGACGTGCCCTCGTGGTCGCTTGGATACGGTCGTTTGGACGTGGGCTTGGCGAGCATTGGGCCGTGCCGTGCTAAGTGTCGTGGCCCAGTCCAGAACAGGAGCCCCCCAAGTCGAGTCTCTGAGCCAGAGAGATGACTTATGTTTCAACTAAGGGTTCCCCGAGACGATGGGGAAGCTTGATCGTTAGACAGGTGAGGTCGTAACAGACCTATTCATGACTGACATTTCTCCGGGAATGTCGGGGATGGAGGTGATCGGTTGATCTGCACCTTCCTTGTAGTAAACGTGGGTATGGCGCGGGGAGGAGGCGTCTTGGTGAGTCGAGGAGACGGACAGGTGCTCGGGTCGTTTCAGCTTCTTGTCTTTGATAGACGTGTCTCACGATTAGTGGCGTCGCTTCGTTTCGCGCGCAAAGACGGCGTAGGCAGGCTAGGCAATGATGACCTAGCGTGTTGGTCCACGTGCCAAGCCCTATAAAAAGGGGTTGAGTAACTTCATTTCTACCTTTTTCTCGCTCATACGTTCACCGGAGATCTCCACCTTCTCTCTCGTTTGCTTGCTCAACCGTCTGGACCGCCGTCTCCGCCCGTCCTCCTATCTGAACCACCGTCTTCTGTTCGGACACCACCGTACCCTTTCAACTTAACTATGTCAGGTATGATTTTCCACTGTGACCCATTCTTTTTCCTTGTTGTTTTCTGTCAAACGCATGATAATGTTGTAGAAATGTGGTTAGGTTTAACTTGGGAACAGTGTAGTGGACTGTAGGTGTATATTAGATGGTAGAAAATAGGGTTGGGATCCTACTGTACCGGGCACAAACTTCATATGCTGGGCAATACTTGCATAGGCTGTATGAAGTTTATGCCCGGTCTCCATAGAATGCGTGCGCCACCGAGTTGAGCGCGGTTAGTGTCCGTCGCCGCTACGCCCTTTCACTTGACCTGCGGTGGAAGGGTGGATTTGATATGACGTCGAATTCACTCTTTCTGTCTGCGTTTCAGGTGCTACCGGGCGCTTACGACCGAGGAAGGAAGATTCTGGGTCCTCCACCGAAGACGCGACAATCGCTCGTCTCCCTGTCGGGGATGGGAGTGTCCGAGATGGTACCGAACATGCCTCCTCTTCCGGGCAGGTCGACTTCTCATGGGTTGCGGACGAGCCCTTGGAGGAGGAATCAGACTTCTGTGACGAGGCCATCACTGCTCACGCTATGGTCGAGGCCATAAGCCGGGAGGATCCACCAAACTGGTATTGCTGCGCCCCCAAGGAAGAAGACCGCATTTGTCATCATTTCCCGGGGAAGCAGTTCACCATGTATGAATTTGCTTTTCGTGAGGCGGGGATTAGACTGCCCTTCAGCTCCTTCCAGATGTCGGTCTTCAAGTGGCTCCGGCTGGCGCCGTCCCAACTACATCCTAATGCTCTCGCATTTATGCGGGCATTCGAGTTAGTTTGCCAGTTCCTCGGCATAGGTTGCACCCGGGCTCTCTTCTTCCACGTTTTCCATCTCCAGAGGTCCGGTTCCCGTGGTCGCCACAGTTGGGTTTCTTTCAAGCAGCCCGTGCGTCTGTTCAAGACGTACGAGGATTCTGTTCGCCATTTCAAAAGCCGGTGGTACGTGGTGATGCCGATTACCCGGGCTGCCCTTCACTCTCTCTACTACTATCAACGGGAACCCAACGGGGAGGAGACGCTGATGTCGAAGATACCGCTGAGGTGGCAGCGTGATCATTTCGATCTCTCCACAGCGCATTACCGGGTCAAGTACGCGATGCTCGGCGAGGAGGATAGGCTCGCGTACAAGAAGCTGGTCGATTACGTGCAGAGCTTCAGCTTGGCGTTCTGGGCGAATCGACAGGGCGTGCCCTACCTGGATGAGGCCGGGGAGCTAATCACCGAGACGCGTTATATCAATACGAAGGCTCTGCTCGAGTGTGATACCGAGGAGGAAGCTCTGGCGTTATTGAGTAGGCAGACTTTGTTTAGCCTTTTATTTCTGTTTATGACTTCGGTCGCTAATGTTTGTGTGTAATTTATTTGCAGGTGCCATGCCCAATGCTCGTGATCGGGTGCTGAAGCTAGCGAATCAGGTCGGCGCTCCTGACCGGGTGCCCAAGAAGAAGAAGAAAACTGCGGCCCGTGTCTCGGAGACTGCTGGCGATGCCGGGGTCGGTCCCTCGCAGGCGGCGAGCGTGATTCCTTCCTCTCCTCCTCGGCTTCACCCGATCAACATTCCTGATAGCAGCCCGTCGCCAGCGGCTTCTCCCCTCCATAAACGGAAGCGTCCGGCTGGGGCCCTTACCAGGTCGTCTCCAGGAAGTCCGAACGGACCGGGGAGCTATCTTCTACCTCCCTGCTATGTGGAACGGTCGTTCTTCAAGGCCGAGGAGTCGATTGTTGTGCCCGCGCCTGAGGCCAAGGCTATTCTGGACCAGGATGCTGCTGCTCGGAGAAAAGATCTGGCCAGGGATATTGCTGCTGTCATCCGGGTGATGGAGACGGCCATGGTTTTGACCGACACTTCGGTCTCCACTGCCTCGCTGGAGGGTGCCCTTTTGCAGGTCCGGGCGGAGAAGGAAAAATTATCTAAAGATCTGTCGGACTACAAAGAAGAGCATCAGCTACAGGAAGGGCTGAGCCGGAAGCTGGAGGAGGTGGAGAAGGAGAGGGACCAGTTGAAGGCTGCGACGGCGAGCTTGGAAGAGCAGGTGGCCGACCATCAGAAGCTGACCGAGGACAACGCTGGCCTACGGGCTCAGGTTGCGTTTCTCGAGGGAAAGGTCCGTCCCCTGGCAGATGAGACCGAGGAGGAACGCGCCCTTGGTTCGCGCGGTGAGTTGCTAGGGCATATTCGGACTCTCAACCAAGATCTCGTGGCCTGCTTCAAAGAGGGTTTCGACAATGCTGTCGAGCAGCTCGGGCTTCTGAACCCTGAGTTGGTGACAGCAGGGTCGGCCTATAACTACTGCGTCCGGGATGGTGAGATTGTCTGCCCGTTTGAAGTGGAGGAGGAGCTGGGGGGAGAAGAAGAAGAAGAAGAAGAGGATGAAGAGGTGCTCCGAGCGGAGTCTTAGTTTATCTGTTTTTCTTTGATTCTAATTATCATGGCCTGCGTGCCTTATGTATTTTGGCCTTCGGGCGTTGTAATATGGCCTTCGGGCGTACTTGGCTTCGGCTACTGTTATCGTTTTTAATGTATGAATATTTTCGTTATCATTCATTGTGCTCGTTTGTGTCTGATACTTGTTTGTATGAATTCGTACTCTGCTCGACTTTGTTAATCTCCTCGGTTTAGGGAACCGACGAAGTGTCGGGCTTTGTGCCCGTGGGTATCGAAGCCCGGGTCCGTTGTTCGAACCCTGGTCCCGAGGCTTGGGTCCTCCCATCGCGAGCTGGGTGCCCTGCCAGTCTTGGTACTTCGACGTTGAGCCTTGGTCAAGATCCCAACCGTCGGGGAGGGTTGTGTTTGTTATGTGACCCCGGATCGTTCCCGGGTCTCGTGGTTCCTCCCTGGGATTTTGGGGACGAAGAGCGTGGTCGTACCTGCCACGTCTCCCCGTGGTGTATTTAGCTGTAATATTGTCTAAGTTTTTCTGCGTTCCATGGTCGAGCGAGTTGTTCTCCTTGTAGGTTTTCTAGGTAATAGGCCCCGTTGCTCGTTTTGTCGCGGACGCGGTAAGGGCCTTCCCAGTTGGCCGCCAGTTTGCCCTCTCTCGGGTTTTTCTGGTTTCTTCTGAGGACCAGGGTGCCGACCTGGAACTCTCTTTTTATGACTTTCGCGTCATGGCGTAGTGCTATCTTTTGTTTGAGGATTGTTTCCCGGAGAGCTGCTTCGGAACGTATCTCCTCGACTAGGTCGAGCTCGGCTCTAAGGGTTTCATCGTTCATTTCCTCGTCTAGGGGCTCCTCTGTCCTCCTCGTTGGCGTCCGTATCTCCACCGGGATGACTGCCTCGGTGCCGTAAGTTAGTCGGAACGGGGTTTCCCCGGTGGTAGAATGTGGTGTCGTGCGGTAGGCCCATAGGACGCTATGTAGCTCCTCGACCCATGCCCTCTTTGCCTCGCCGAGTCTGCGTTTGAGGCCACGTAAGATTACCCTGTTGGCCGCCTCTGCCTGCCCGTTCGTCTGCGGATGCTCGACAGACGTGAAATGCTGTGTGGTGCCCAGGCTGGCGATGAAGTCCTGGAATCCTCCGTCCGTGAATTGTGTCCCGTTGTCTGTGACAAGTGCCTGGGGTATACCGAACCGAGCGAGGATGTTGCGTTTGAAGAACCGGAGAATGTTCTGCGCGGTTATTTTAGCCAGTGCCTCCGCCTCGATCCATTTGGTGAAGTAATCCACCCCGACGATGAGGTATTTATTCTGATATGATCCGGTGACGAAGGGTCCGAGGATGTCCATGCCCCACCACGCGAAGGGCCATGGGGAAGACAATGATTTGAGGTCGTTCGGGGGTGCGAGGTGCATGTCGGCATGTCGTTGGCATTTGTCACATCTTTTGACGTGCTCTTTCGAATCGTTTTGCATGGTCGGCCAGTAGTAGCCTGCTCGAAGGGCTTTTCGTGCGAGCGATCGTCCGCCGAGGTGTTGAGCGTTAATTCCCCGGTGTATCTCTCCAAGGATGTCGGGGACTTTCTCTTCCTCGACGCATTTGAGTAGTGGGATGGAGAATCCTCTCCGGTAGAGTTTGCCTTCGAGGAGTACGTACGAGCATGCGCGTCGTTTGACAGTGGTCGCCTCTTTCGGGTCAGCCGGGAGTTCGTCTCGTGTGAGGTAATTGTAGATGGGTGTCATCCAACAGTGGGCATCTCCAATAGCGTTGACCTCGAGTGGAGGCGGTAGTTTGTCGATGCTGGGCCGCGGGAGAATTTCTTGGATTACTGATTTATTCCCACCCTTTTTCCTCGTGCTGGCTAGTTTCGAGAGAACGTCTGTCCGTGTGTTGTGCTCGCGGGGTATGTGTTGAACTTCCCATTTTTCAAATTTATCAAGTTTTTCTTTGACGAGGGACAAGTACCCGAGGAGGTTGTCGTTCTTGGTTTGGTATTCTCCTCGCACTTGTGAGGCCACGAGCTGGGAGTCGGTGGATATTTTTACCTCTTTTGCTCCCAGGTCCTCGGCTAACCTCAGGCCTGCGAGGAAGGCTTCGTATTCGGCTTGGTTGTTTGATGTTGGGAACGCTAGCGCTAACGATACCTCTATCAGGATCCCTTCTTCATTTTCGAGGATGATCCCGGCCCCGCTGCCTGATGTGCTAGAGGCGCCATCGACGAAGATCGTCCATTTGTGGGCGCTTTCTGCTGGAGTCGGGCAGTGGGTCATCTCCGCGACGAAGTCGGCCAGCGCCTGAGCTTTCAAGGCTTTCCTACTTTCGTATTGTATGTCGAATTCGGAGAGTTCTAGTGACCACTTGAGCATCCTCCCGGCCATATCCGGGTGCCCGAGCAGCTGTTTGATTGGCTGGTCGGTCCTCACCTTTATCGTGTGTGCGAGGAAGTAATATCGTAGTCTCCTCGCTGTGTTGATGAGGGCCAGGGCGACCTTTTCGATTTGCTGATATCGGAGCTCGGGACCTTGGAGTGCTTTACTCGTAAAATAGATGGGCTTTTGTCCTTCGTCGGTTTCTCTTATTAGGACGGCGCTGACGGCCTCGGTCGCCACGGATAGGTATAAGTATAGGGTTTCCTTTTCTGATGGCCGTGATAAGACCGGGGGTTGGGACAGAACCTTCTTTAGATGGAGTAGCGCTTGCTCGCATTCATCGGTCCAGTCGAAGGTAGCCTCTTTGCGAAGGAGTCTGAAGAATGGCAATGCGTGCTGGGCGGACTTGGCGATGAAACGGGAGAGTGAGGCGAGCACTCCATTGAGTGACTGGATCGATTTTTTGGTTTTCGGGGTCGGAAACTCCGAGAATGCCCGGCATTTGTCGGGGTTGGCCTCGATCCCTCTTTCGGTGAGATAGAAACCGAGGAACTTGCCTGCCCGGACTCCGAACGTGCATTTCTCGGGGTTGAACCTCATTTTACACTGTCTCGCCTGCTCGAATACCTTCGTAAGGTGTCGAGCATGGGTTATCTCCTCGTGTGATTTGACGATCATGTCGTCCATGTATACTTCGAGCATGTCCCCTATTTCGTCCTTGAAGACTTTGTTCATCATGCGTTGGTATGTAGCGCCAGCGTTCTTGAGCCCGAACGGCATCACGTTGTAATAGTAATTGCCCGTTGGGGTCATGAACGCTGTGTGTTTCTTGTCTGCGGGCGACATAGGGATCTGGTTGTATCCACTATATGCGTCCATGAAGGACAAGAGTTTAAAACCTGCAGAGTTGTCAACGAGCGAGTCTATATTAGGGAGGGGGAAAGCATCTTTCGGGCAAGCCCTATTAAGATCAGTATAATCAACACACATACGCCATTTTCCATTATTTTTCTTAACGAGGACTACATTAGAGAGCCAGGTTGTGTACTGGGCTTCAGAAATAAAATTTGCCTCTAAGAGGTCTTTTACAGCTCGCTCGGCAGCCTCTGCCTTTTCGGGCGATTGCTTGCGTCTACGCTGTGCTATGGGCTTGGCTGCCCGGTCTACAGCTAGCTTATGACACGCGATCTCGGGGTCCAGCCCGGGCATTTCTGCGGCATTCCACGCGAAGAGGTCGGAGTTCTCTTTGAGGCATGCTACTAGCTCTTCTCTTGTTTCCTCGGGTAGTCCCTGACCTATCTTCACCGTCCTTTCCGGATCGTCCCCAAGAGGAATGAGTTCGAACTCCCCGTCGGGGATTGGTCGGACCGGGTGTTCGAGAGAGCGTTCCTTGGGGAACCTCCCCTCTTCGGTCTCGTCCAGCCCGATGCGACAGTCGAGGTCGATGGCGTTGACTCCTCGGGCAAGATCCTCGGTCTTGAGTTTTTTGTTGTTGCAGTTGCTCTTCGTGCTGACTACGGCCTGTCCTTTTACTGCGGCGTCGTAGCATCGTCGGGCTGCTTCGATGTCACCATGGATGGTGACCACACGTCCCAATTTGGTGTAGTATTTCATCTTCAGGTGGACGGTGGATGGGACCGCAGTGAGTTCGGCCAGTGTCGGGCGTCCAAAGATGCAATTGTAGAGAGACGGACAGTCTACGACCAGGAATTGTATTTTGACTTCCCTGGCCGTTTCTTGTTCGCCGAAGGTGACGAGGAGCTCAACATATCCCCACGGTCTGGTTGTTGCTCCGTTGAATCCTTGGAGATCTGATCCGACGTAGGGGGCTAAGTTGGTCTTGTCTAGCTTCAGAGTCTTGAAGAGGTGGACGTACATGATATCCACTGAGCTGCCTTCGTCGACCAGGATGCGCCGTACGTCGAATCGGGCCATCTTTGCTCTTATCAATAGTGGGATGGCCGAGTTCGGGGATCCGCCCGGGAGTTCCTCCAGGAAGAAGGATATTGGGTTGGATTTTCCCCGATATTTTGTCAATGTCGCTTTCTGCTCGGGGGCAGTCAGTAGGAGTTCGTCGAACTTACGTTTGACGGAGAGGGCCGCGGATTCCCCGTTAGTTCCTCCTCCTGATATCACCAGTGTGGTAGGGAAGTCTTCCCAGGGGATGAGTGCAGTGATCTTGCCCTCGGGCAATGGTTCGGGGAGGAAGAAATCTTCCGGTCGTGACACGCAGAGGGCCACTTGATAGGGAGAGTTGTCGGGGGGTGTGTTTTCCCGGGGTCTCTTCTTCTCTGGCTCGTCGTGTCTGGGAGCTTCGTTCTTCCTCGTGTACTGCTTCAGGTGCCCTTCTTGGATTAAAATTTCAATCGCATCTTTCAGGTGGACGCAGTCTTCGGTCACGTGCCCGTGACTTCTGTGGAACCGGCAGTACTTTGATTTGTCGGTGTGGGGCTTTGGCGCAGACGGTTTTGGGAACCTGACCCTGCCCTGCTTAAATTCAGAGTTGATACATTCTGCGAGGATACGCTCTCGAGGAGCTGTCAGTAAGGTGTACTCGCTATATCTGCCCGCGGGGCCTCTTCCTTCCCGGACCTCGCGAGGTCTTTCTTCTCTTCGTTTGTCTCCGTTGCGACGGGAAATGCTCGTGTCCTCGCGTTTTGAGTGCTCGGTCTCCCCAGCGTTACGTCCGCTGCGGGCATTGTGTGCCACCTGCTTTTCCTCGTATCTGATGTAGGCCTGGGCTTTATGCAGGAGCTCGTTTAAGGTGCGGGGAGGCTCGATCCCTACGGCTCTGCTAAGTTCACTGCCGGGTAAGAGACCTCTCTCGAGGAGATACTTCTTCATGTGCTCGGTGGTATCTACCTCGACAGCTTCCTGGTTGAATCGCTCGATGTATGAGCGCAGTGTTTCATTCTTCTTCTGCACTATGGCTTCAAGGGTCGCCTCAGTCTTGGGGTGACGACGGGAAGCTGTAAAGTGCCGGGTGAACATGGACCTCATGACTCTCCATGACGTAATGGACTCAGGGGCCAAGCTTTTGTACCAGGCCATGGCCCCTTTCCTGAGGGTCGTTGAGAACAGTCGGCATTTGAGGTGCCCGGTTATATCATTGCGGTAGTCGAGCATCGCGTTGACGTTGTCGACGTGATCGTCGGGATCTGTAGTCCCGTCGTACACAGCTAGGTTTGGCGGTTTCTCCATGCCTTTGGGGAGCGGGGCTTCCATTATTGCCCGAGATAGGGGGCAATGCAAATCTTCCTCGTCGCTCCTTAAGGGAGACAGTTCGTTGTTGTCGGGGCTGTGCCCGCGCCTTGGTGATGTTCTCGCTCGACCACCGTCACGATGGGCGCGTGCCCTGCTGGCGTGGGGTTCGGGAGAGCGACGTCCTCGCTTCTTCGTTGGCTCCGAACGTTGTTGTATCCTACTCACCGGCTGGGGCCGGGCCTCTTGTCGTTCGGCTTCGAGGGCCATGATTCGTTCGTGCTGCTGGTGGAGCATAGAACCGGCCTGATTGAGGGCATTCACCATGGCAATCATTACGGCGTCTCCTTCAACGGGGACGGGAATGGGATGAAATGTCTCTGCCCCTAAATTGTGGGCGTGAGAGGCATCTCCGTTGTTTTGGGGCTCTGGAGACGGGGTGGATGGATGACCGTCCCGAACGTCCGTTTCATGGGATGGTGGGCCGTCGTCCCTGTTGTAGTTGACGAGGGGACGGCTGTGATCGCTATGTTGTTCTCCGGCCATGTTGGAAGGATAGAAATAAATGAGCTTTTGATCCTCGTTTGATGAAGATGGGGATAGCTGTTTCCCACAGACGGCGCCACTGATCTCACCTGATCAGGAGGGCCTTCCAAGGTCTTGGTGAATGGGCCGGAGAATGAAATGAGAGGGGGGTGTACCTGCAAGGTGCTCCAACGCTTAAGTCAGAAAAGGTACAGAATGAGATTATCAGAGTGTGAGTTAGCATCCCTGCCCCTTTGCCATGAAAGGGGTATTTATATTGAGCCCCCAGCGCTGGGCCAAGGCTCCTAATGGGCTGGATTAGCTAGGCCCAAGGAGGAGCTGCCAGGGGACGCGTAAGAAGCGTTAAGACCTAGACCAAGGTCTGCCCCCTGGTCCAACTGCCCCTATCCCTAAGGAGACAATATAGGGGAGTTGGGTGACGTGGTGAGTGGGATGCCGTTATGGCTCTGCCCGACACAACTTAGGTGCCCGCGGCGTGGGTTGACGATGAGTGGATGGAGATCATATGGGGAGGACCCGCTCGTTGTCCGACACGTATTTAAGGGGCCGGGGAGACATTCTCCGGGCGGACGGTCGTTCACCTGACGTGCCCTCGTGGTCGCTTGGATACGGTCGTTTGGACGTGGGCTTGGCGAGCATTGGGCCGTGCCGTGCTAAGTGTCGTGGCCCAGTCCAGAACATCCTTTATCTTGATTAAGTATATCCATAGATTTCTACTATAATCATCTATGAATGTGACAAAATATTTATTGCCACCAATCGAATCAACTTGTATCGATCCACACATATTCGAATACACCACCTTAAGGTGATTCTTGGTTCTACAATATACATCCTTGCTGAATTTACCCTTATGTTTCTTCGCTTGCACACATTCTTCACAAATTTTAGGCGGTATGTTGATCAATGACAGTCCCATTACCCTTCCATTTTTTTGCAAGGCATTGTGATCTCTAAAGTTGAGATGCCTAAGCATTTAGTTCCATATCCACTCTTCTCAAATCGCCGTTGTAGCAAGACATATATGCTCCATAACCTTCAACTCAACCTTGAAAGTTCTATTGGCGGCCATATGAGCTTTTATCATCAAAACCCTGTTTGCATCCATAACGTGTAGCCACTTGTTTTCCATGTGAATATTGTAACCCTTCTCAAGCAATTGGCTAACACTTAGAAGGTTACACTTGATTTCTGAAATGTACAACACATCTTTGATAAAGGAATGTCCATCATCCCTTCTCACGATTAAAACATCATTGATCCCATCGGCCGTTAGAGTGATGTCATTCGCGAAATTCACTTTGTTCTTCATGGCATGATTGATTTTAACAAACCAATCCTTCCTCCCCTTCATATGAGTAGAACACTCGGAGTCCAAATGTCATTCATCGTTACACTGAGTTGCACCTTTCGTGCTCATCATGACATTTTGTTTTGCCTGTAACCAGTTACAACTTTTACGTAACCGGTTATAGCATGTTTCTATAACGTTTCCAAAATTGTTGTTGTTGTTGCTGCCCCGCAACCTGTTATTGTTGCATTCCCCTTCTGTGATTATGAACAAGAGTGTGTTATCCTCATCAAACTCTTGTCTTGCAACCTTGACTTCATCCTCTAGAGGTTCCTTCTTGTTCGCATTGCATTCTCTTGCAAAATTACCGAACCTTTGACAAATAAAGCATTGAATCTTGCTCTTGTCAATCCTTTTCCTATCACCTATGAAGTTGCCTTGACCATCATTTTGTTGCAGCTGCTTTCACCCTTTTGAAAAGTCGAATTCTTGGAATTTTAGGACTCTCTTCCACCAAAATTCTGAAAATTCCATTTACTCTTCATGGGCCATTTTCCTTTCGACTTCTTCTCTTTCTCATTGAAACGAGCTTGCAAAGCTATCTCCTCCTTTGCCTCATCATAATTCCTTTCTTCCATCCTTTGCTCATGAGTCTCAGGGGAGCTTTATAACTCCTATTTTCTCATCGTTGTAAGATCCTTTGATTCCTTAATCGCTACGACTACGTTGTCAAATCTTGGCATTAAAGAACGTAACATTTTCGCGATAACATACTGCTTCATTTCTCCACATGCTTTTACTTGGTTCACCAATAGAGTAATTCTCATTGTGAAATCATTGATGATCTTTTTCTCCTCCATTTGAATCAATCTAAGTTGACGTTTATGAGTTTGTAATTTCACCATCCTCACCTTGTCAACCCATGTGTATGCCTTCTCTAAGATTTCCCATGCTTACTTCGATGATTCGCAATCACCAACTTTCTCAGAGTTGTCACCAACCACACATTGATGGATCAAAAACAGTACCTTGAAATCTTTCTTCTTCTCTTCCTTATGTGTTGCTCGTTGTGCATTTGTTGCACCTACGACAAGAGGATTCACCTTGTTCTTGATCACTTCAAGAACATCTTTGTAGCCAAACAACACCTTCATTTATTTGCACCATTTATCATCGTTCTTTGCATCAAGGATATGTATATTTGCAGTTATTCTTTCATTGGAGACATGATTTATATTACACACTAGGTGTTTGTGGATCAGGACTAGTCAGAACTAGGATCTTGATGCCAAATATTAGAATTTAAAACCACAAGATTGATGAATAATTGATAAAATTGAATGTGGAAAGGAAGATAGAGAATTGTAATTAGAGAGACTAATTGATGGTGAGAAATTTCGTTAACAATGATAACAAATTCCTCCAAGATATTTATATGTTTACAAGTTGATTGGGATACAAGCAACTTGTATCCAAAATTCTGAAAATTCCCTTTACTCTTCATGGGCCATTTTCCTTTTGACTTCTTCTCTTTCTCATTAAAACGAGCTTGCAAAGCTATCTCCGTCTTTGCCTCATCACAATTCCTCTCTTCCATCATTTGCTCATAAGCCTCAGGGGAGCTTTACAACTCCTCTTTACTCATCGTTGCAAGATCCTTTGATTCCTTAATCACTATGATTACATTGTCAAATCTTGGTATTAAAGAACGCAAGATTTTCGCGACAACATACTGCTTCGTTTCTCCACATGTTTTTACTTGGTTCACCAATCGAGTAATTCTCGTTGTGAAATCATTGGTGGTTTTTTTCTCCTTCATTTGAATCAATCCAAGTTGACGTTTGTGAGTTTGTAACCTCACCACCCCTGTAACACCCCGATAAAAAATAAGATAATTATTTAATTTAAGTTAATATTATATTTATTAATTTAATTAAATAATTGGAATTATTGGATTATTATTATTATAATTATTGGAATAATAATTATTGGAAAATATATATAAGTTGGAAATGAGAAAAAGAGTCCCATTTGGTAAAGAAAGGGTTTCACGTGAAAAGCAGAGAAGCGGCTGAAAAGAGGAAAAGGGCAAAGAGACAGAGCAAGAGGAAGAAGGTTGGAGAAGAGAAAAGCTTGAAGCTTAAAGATTCGCCGGATTAACTCAGGTAAGGGGGGTTTATCGTCGTTTAATGGGTATTATGGGTTAACATGTAATGGGTAGTGATAAACCGTTGAATTGACCCTAATTGGGATGTTGAATGCTGAAAAATTGTGTTGGATAAGTTATGCTAAAGCTGTAATTGACTATGTAATTGGATGAGTCTTGATTTCCCGAAAGTGTAGCTTTTTACGGAATTGAAATCGGAGGTCCGGAAGTCCTCCAACGGCGGAAAATGCGGAGAATTCTGCATTCTGCTTCGTGTTAGCGCAGGAACAGCTTTCTGTCTTGCGTTAACCGGTTAACCCAGAGTGTTAACCGGTTAACACTGTTAGGAATTGTGAGGTATTGCTGTTTTGCTTGCGTTAACCGGTTAACCCAGGGCGTTAACCGGTTAACACTGTTGTGAGTTGTGAAAATATTGTTGTTCTGTCTGCGTTAACCGGTTAACCCAAGGCGTTAACCGGTTAACACTGTTGAGTTTTTCCAGAAAGCGTGTTCTGTGTTGCGTTAACCGGTTAACCCAGGGCGTTAACCGGTTAACACTGTTGGAAAAGTGAAAAATTAATATTTGAATAATGCGTGCATAATTGGTGTTTGGCCTATATTGGCGTATGATGTAATAGGGATTAATTCCCGCTGTTTTGAGCAGTATAGGTATTAGTGGAGTGTGCTAATACTGTGATTAATTATTTGACATGATATGATGTTTTGATACGTGTGTTGATGAATGTATGATGGTATGCATAATGCTGTGAATGTATATGTTATGTATGCAATTGTGAATGGACTGTTTATGGCTTAGAGTGTGAGCATATGTCCATTGTGGATTATTGTTGATGATTTTGCATTGCTAGGTGATTTAGCATGCATATTGTGGCCTTTATGGTGGTAGCTAATTCCCATAGTGAGGAATTAGTGAGTTAGTCATTATGGACTGTTGTTGATGTTTGCATGCTAGGTGAATTAGCGTGCATAGCATGGCCCTTGGGGTGGTAGCTAATTCCCGTGGTGAGGAATTAGTGAGTGAGTCACTAGGTCTCAAATGAGTGGGACTAGTGGGCTTGGTAGCCGTATCTGGATTTGATCGGTGAGGTGAACTATATGTTCACGAATAGTCGGTACCGCATGCATGGAGTCTCATTGCATAATGTATGTATGGCGTATAATATGAATGGATGTATTCCAATATTATACGTGTGTTTTGTGTTGATGTTGAGTATGAATTGAGATTATACGTGTGCTTTATGTTGGTGTTGAGTATGATGTTTGAGTTGATGTGCCGTTACTGAATGTGTGTTATGATTAGGGTGATGAAATGTGTTAAATTACTTAACATTGCATGATATTTTATAATGCTTATTATATCGATTGAGGAACTCACCCTTACAACTATGTTTCAGGTAACGAGCAGTGATTGAGTAGGAGCTAGTGCTTGGAGTCTAGTGTAGTTCCTTAGTGGGTCATGCTCTGGTAGATGTAACATCGGGATGGGATGTTTTAAATGTTTTATTGTTGGTTGTGAACCATTTTACATGTAATGTGTTACATGTTTTGCATGATTGAATTGGTCTCTATCCGCTGCGTATTATGCAAGTGTTTACTCTGTTTTAATAAAAGAGCATGACAGTTATTATGGTGAATGGTGTGTAATGAATGTGTGACACCCTTAATTGCATATTTACTCTGATTGATATATATTGTTATTTTAATTAAATATTTGGGGTATTTTAGAAGGGTGTTACATTAGTGGTATCAGAGCATAGTCGGTCGAGTCGAGTCGTAATTATTCTGTTCCCTGTACGTGATAGGTGTTGTGTAACCCTATCAGTACTTATTGTTTTAGCTTGTTGGGTTTTCAGAATAGAGATGGCTGGAAGAGGTAGAGATGATGCTGCGATTGCTGAGGCTCTGGGTATGCTAGCTGGAGTACTTGGAGGGAATCCGAATGTTGTGGGAATGGGAGCTGCTCGTCAACTGAGTGAGTTCCAGAAGAACAATCCTCCAATGTTCAAGGGAGCATACGATCCAGATGGCGCTCAGAAGTGGTTGAAGGAGATTGAGAGGATCTTCCGAGTGACTGAGTGTGCCGATAACCAGAAGGTCAGGTTCGGTACGCATATGCTGTTAGAGGAAGCAGATGATTGGTGGGTTGTTGTCCGCACTGAGTTGGAAGCTGCTGGGAATGCTGAGATCACTTGGGCGGTGTTCAGAGAGAGGTTCCTGAGGAAGTACTTTCCAGAGGATGTCAGAGGAAAGAAAGAGATAGAGTTCTTAGAATTGAAGCAGGGCAACCGGTCTGTTACGGAGTATGCTGTAAGTTCACAGAGCTGTCGAAGTATTACACTCCCTATGATGAGGCTACTGGGGAATTTTCAAAATGTGTGAAGTTTGAGAACGGGTTACGTCCCGAGATCAAGCAGGCTATTGGGTATCAGCGGATTAGAGTGTTTTCCGACTTGGTTGACTGTTGCAGGATTTTTGAACAGGATACCAAGGCTAGAGCAGAGAGCTATCAGCAAAGGGTTGATAGGAAAGGCAAGAATCAGAATGATCGTGGGAAGCCGTATGCAGTTGGCAAAGGTTTCCAGAGACAGAGTAGGATGAAGAGGCCTAGTGGGGGAGACTCTAGTGCCCCTGCTAAGTGTTTCAGATGTGGTCAGGCTGGACATCGTATCCATGAGTGTACCAGTAATGAGAAGAAGTGTTTCAAGTGTGGAAAAGGTGGTCATTTGGCTGCAGAGTGCCGGTCGAAGACTGTGACTTGTTTCAACTGTGGAGAAGTGGGTCATATCAGTCCACAGTGTCCTAAGCCGAAGAAAGAGAACCAGTCGGGAGGCAAGGTCTTTGCTTTATCGGGTTCTGAGACTTTTGCAGATGATCGTTTGATCCGAGGTACGTGTTATATTAATGGCTTTCCTCTTGTAGCTATTATTGACACAGGTGCGACTCATTCCTTTATATCTTTGGATTGTGCTGTGAAACTTAAGTTAGAGATATCTGAGATGCATGGAAGTATGGTGATTGATACTCCTTCGAAGGGTTCAGTGACTACTACTTCAGTTTGTTTAAAATATCCTTTGAGTATTTTTGGTAGAGACTTTGGGATGGACCTAGTGTGTCTTCCACTAGTGCAGATTGACGTTATTCTGGGTATGAATTGGTTGGTGTTTAACCGAGTCTATATCAATTGTTTTGATAAGACTGTGATCTTTCCTGAGATTGAGGAAGGAAAGAGTTTGTTTCTATCCGCGAGGCAGGTGAATGAGGCAGTAGCAGATGGGGCAGAGTTGTTTATGCTGTTAGCAACTTTGGAGGCTAAAGATAAACTTGTGATTTGCGATCTAGCTGTGGTGTGTGATTTTCCTGATGTGTTTCCGGAAGAAGTGAATGAATTACCGCTAGAGCGTGAAGTTGAGTTCTCGATTGATTTGGTACCTGGTACTAGGCCGGTGTCGATGGCTCCGTACCGTATGTCTGCTGTTGAGTTAACTGAATTGAAGAGTCAGTTGGAAGATCTGTTGGATAAGAAATTTATTCGTCCGAGTGTGTCACCGTGGGGTGCACCAGTGTTATTGGTTAAGAAGAAAGAAGGTACTATGAGGTTGTGTGTGGACTACAGGCAACTGAATAAAGTGACGATCAAGAATCGGTATCCTTTGCCGAGGATTGATGATTTGATGGATCAGCTGGTTGGTGCGAGTGTGTTCAGCAAAATAGATTTGAGATCTGGGTATCATCAGATACGTGTGAAAACTGAGGATATTCAGAAGACTGCTTTCAGAACAAGGTATGGACATTATGAGTATTCTGTAATGCCTTTTGGTGTGACTAATGCGCCTGGAGTATTTATGGAGTACATGAATAGGATTTTCCATCCGTATCTAGACCAGTTTGTTGTGGTGTTTATTGACGATATTTTGGTGTATTCGAAATCGGAAGAAGAGCATGCTGAGCATTTGAGAGTGGTTTTAGGAGTTCTACGAGAAAAGAAGTTATTTGCTAAACTGTCAAAGTGTGAATTTTGGTTAGAAGAGGTTAGTTTTCTTGGTCACGTGATTTCAAGAGGTGGTGTTGCTGTTGATCCTTCTAAGATAGAAGCGGTATCTCAGTGGGAAGCTCCGAAGTCAGTTTCTGAGATAAGGAGTTTTCTTGGTTTGGATGGTTATTATAGGAAGTTCATCGAGGGATTTTCTAAGTTGGCGTTACCGATGACAATGTTGACTAGAAAGGGGCAAGCGTTTGTTTGGGACTCAAAATGTGAAGAAGGTTTCCAAGAGTTAAAGAGAAGGTTGACTACTGCTCCTATTCTGATATTACCGAGTTCGTCGGAATCATTTGAGGTTTACTATGATGCTTCATTGTTGGGTTTGGGTGGTGTGTTGATGCAGAATAAGCAGGTTATAGCTTATGCTTCGAGACAACTGAGGGTTCATGAGAGGAACTATCCGACACACGATTTAGAGTTGGCAGCTGTGGTTTTTGTTCTGAAGTTATGGAGGCATTACTTGTACGGGTCAAGATTTGAGGTTTTCAGTGATCATAAAAGTTTAAAGTATTTGTTTGATCAGAAAGAGCTGAATATGAGACAGAGGAGATGGTTAGAGTTTCTGAAGGATTATGACTTTGGTTTGAATTACCATCCGGGTAAAGCAAACGTAGTGGCTGATGCATTGAGTCGGAAATCATTGCATATGTCTATGTTAATGGTTAAGGAATTGGATTTAATTGAGCAGTTTAGAGACTTGAGTTTGGTGTGTGAGAGTACTCACAATAGTGTTAAATTGGGAATGTTGAAGTTAACGAGTAGTATTCTGGATGAGATTAGAGAGGGTCAGAAATCCGATGTGCTTTTGGTTGATAAGTTGACTCTAGTGAATCAAGGTCAAGGTGGTGAATTCAGAGTGGATGAGAATGGTGTTTTGAAATTTGGTAATCGGGTGTGTATTCCGGATGTTACCGAACTTAAGAAGAGTATTCTTGAGGAAGGACATCGTAGTGGCTTGAGTATTCATCCTGGAGCTACGAAGATGTATCATGATTTGAAAAAGTTATTCTGGTGGCCGGGAATGAAAAAGAGAAATTGCGAGTTTTGTTTATTCTTGTTTGACTTGTCAGAAGTCAAAGATTGAGCATCAGAAGCCGTCTGGGCTAATGCAACCGTTGGCTATTCCAGAGTGGAAGTGGGATAGTATCAGTATGGATTTTGTTTCTGGTTTACCGAGGACAAATAAGAATTTTGAAGCTATTTGGGTGATTGTAGACAGATTGACAAAATCGGCTCATTTCATTCCGATCAGAATGGATTATCCGTTAGAGAGATTGGCTGAGCTGTATATTGAGAAAATTGTCAGTTTGCATGGTATTCCATCGAGTATTGTTTCGGACAGAGATCCTAGATTTACATCGAAGTTCTGGGAAGGTTTGCAGAGGGCTTTGGGAACTAAGCTGAGATTGAGTTCTGCATATCATCCGCAGACTGATGGTCAGACTGAGAGGACGATTCAGTCACTGGAGGATCTTTTGAGGGCTTGTGTTTTGGAAAAGGGAGGTGCTTGGGATTGTTATTTACCTTTAATTGAGTTTACCTACAACAATAGTTTTCATTCGAGCATTGGTATGGCACCGTTGAAGCTTTGTATGGTAGGAGATGTCGGACGCCTTATGTTGGTATGAGTCCGGTGAGAGTGCTGTGGTTGGACCGGAGATTGTTCAACAGACTACGGAAAAGATTAAGATGATTCAGGAGAAGATGAGAATTGCTCAGAGTCGTCAGAAGAGTTATCACGACAAGAGAAGGAAGTCACTTGAGTTTCAAGAGGGAGATCATGTGTTTCTTCGTGTTACTCCGATAACTGGGGTTGGTCGAGCTCTGAAGTCGAAGAAGTTGACACCTCGATTTATTGGTCCTTATCAGATTTTGGAGAGGATAGGGGAGGTAGCCTATCGTATCGCTTTACCGCCGTCACTTGCGAATTTGCATGAGGTGTTTCATGTGTCTCAGTTGAGGAGGTACATTCCTGATCCGTCGCATGTGGTCCAAGTAGATGATGTACAAGTGAGAGATAACCTGACTGTTGAAACATCACCTATGATGATCGAGGATCGAGAGTTGAAGCAGTTGCGGGGTAAAGAGATTGCTTTGGTAAAGGTAGCTTGGGGAGGACCAGCAGGTGGCAATGTGACTTGGGAACTTGAGAGTCAGATGAAGGAGTCTTATCCGGAGTTATTCGCTTGAGGTATGTTTTCGAGGACGAAAACTCTTTTAGTGGGGGAGAGTTGTAACACCCCGATAAAAAATAAGATAATTATTTAATTTAAGTTAATATTATATTTATTAATTTAATTAAATAATTGGAATTATTGGATTATTATTATTATAATTATTGGAATAATAATTATTGGAAAATATATATAAGTTGGAAATGAGAAAAAGAGTCCCATTTGGTAAAGAAAGGGTTTCACGTGAAAAGCAGAGAAGCGGCTGAAAAGAGGAAAAGGGCAAAGAGACAGAGCAAGAGGAAGAAGGTTGGAGAAGAGAAAAGCTTGAAGCTTAAAGATTCGCCGGATTAACTCAGGTAAGGGGGGTTTATCGTCGTTTAATGGGTATTATGGGTTAACATGTAATGGGTAGTGATAAACCGTTGAATTGACCCTAATTGGGATGTTGAATGCTGAAAAATTGTGTTGGATAAGTTATGCTAAAGCTGTAATTGACTATGTAATTGGATGAGTCTTGATTTCCCGAAAGTGTAGCTTTTTACGGAATTGAAATCGGAGGTCCGGAAGTCCTCCAACGGCGGAAAATGCGGAGAATTCTGCATTCTGCTTCGTGTTAGCGCAGGAACAGCTTTCTGTCTTGCGTTAACCGGTTAACCCAGGGTGTTAACCGGTTAACACTGTTAGGAATTGTGAGGTATTGCTGTTTTGCTTGCGTTAACCGGTTAACCCAGGGCGTTAACCGGTTAACACTGTTGTGAGTTGTGAAAATATTGTTGTTCTGTCTGCGTTAACCGGTTAACCCAAGGCGTTAACCGGTTAACACTGTTGAGTTTTGCCAGAAAGCGTGTTCTGTGTTGCGTTAACCGGTTAACCCAGGGCGTTAACCGGTTAACACTGTTGGAAAAGTGAAAAATTAATATTTGAATAATGCGTGCATAATTGGTGTTTGGCCTATATTGGCGTATGATGTAATAGGGATTAATTCCCGCTGTTTTGAGCAGTATAGGTATTAGTGGAGTGTGCTAATACTGTGATTAATTATTTGACATGATATGATGTTTTGATACGTGTGTTGATGAATGTATGATGGTATGCATAATGCTGTGAATGTATATGTTATGTATGCAATTGTGAATGGACTGTTTATGGCTTAGAGTGTGAGCATATGTCCATTGTGGATTATTGTTGATGATTTTGCATTGCTAGGTGATTTAGCATGCATATTGTGGCCTTTATGGTGGTAGCTAATTCCCATAGTGAGGAATTAGTGAGTTAGTCATTATGGACTGTTGTTGATGTTTGCATGCTAGGTGAATTAGCGTGCATATCATGGCCCTTGGGGTGGTAGCTAATTCCCGTGGTGAGGAATTAGTGAGTGAGTCACTAGGTCTCAAATGAGTGGGACTAGTGGGCTTGGTAGCCGTATCTGGATTTGATCGGTGAGGTGAACTATATGTTCACGAATAGTCGGTACCGCATGCATGGAGTCTCATTGCATAATGTATGTATGGCGTATAATATGAATGGATGTATTCCAATATTATACGTGTGTTTTGTGTTGATGTTGAGTATGAATTGAGATTATACGTGTGCTTTATGTTGGTGTTGAGTATGATGTTTGAGTTGATGTGCCGTTACTGAATGTGTGTTATGATTAGGGTGATGAAATGTGTTAAATTACTTAACATTGCATGATATTTTATAATGCTTATTACATCGATTGAGGAACTCACCCTTACAACTATGTTTCAGGTAACGAGCAGTGATTGAGTAGGAGCTAGTGCTTGGAGTCTAGTGTAGTTCCTTAGTGGGTCATGCTCTGGTAGATGTAACATCGGGATGGGATGTTTTAAATGTTTTATTGTTGGTTGTGAACCATTTTACATGTAATGTGTTACATGTTTTGCATGATTGAATTGGTCTCTATCCGCTGCGTATTATGCAAGTGTTTACTCTGTTTTAATAAAAGAGCATGACAGTTATTATGGTGAATGGTGTGTAATGAATGTGTGACACCCTTAATTGCATATTTACTCTGATTGATATATATTGTTATTTTAATTAAATATTTGGGGTATTTTAGAAGGGTGTTACAACCCCCACCTTGTCAGCCCATGTGTATGCATTCTCTAAGATTTCCCATGCTTACTTCGATGATTCGCAATCACCAACTTTCTCAGAGTTGTCATCAATCACACATTGATGGATCAAAAACAGTACCTTGAAATCTTTCTTCTTCTCTTTCTTATGTGTTGCTCGTTGTGTATCTGTTGCACCTAAGACAAGAGGTTTCACCTTGTTCTTGATCACTTCAAGAACATCTTTGTAGCCAAACAACACCTTCATTTGTTTGCACCATTTGTTATCGTTCTTTGCATTAAGGATATGTAGATTTGCAGTTATTTTTTCATTGGAGACATAATTCATATTACACACTAGGTATTGATGAATAATGGAGAAAATTGAATGTGGAGAGGGAGATAGAGAATTGTAATTAGAGAGAGTAATTGATGGTGAGAAATTTCATTAACAATGATAACAATACTTCCCAGATATTTATATGTTTACAAGTTGATTGGGATACAAGTAACAAATCAAAATAACAGAAAATAGAAAACCTCGTACATGTAATCGATTATCCTAAATATGTAACCAATTACAGCTGCTACAACTCTAAAAAATACTACCAATGATAGTCAGTTATCAGATATATTTAACCGGTTACCCCTTATATAAAATCATTTATTTATAATTCAATTGACTTTTTTTCTTAGATTTGTGATTGATTAGACTCCCCTCCCGTAGTAATAGGCTACTTCATTTAAATTATAGTATTTCACTTAACAAAAATATTGAAAGAAAAAATTACTGCAACAAAAGACAGTAAGTTTAATTAAAAAATAATTAAAAGATATTTCGCTGGGGATACGGTACGGGTACTAGAATACCAATACAGCGCTCATGTATGCTTAATTTTGCCGGTAATTACCGTTTCCGTCCACATATAGTAATGCAGTTTTTATCCATTCTTCATGGATTTTTTTTTTACGGATATCAATAAAAATAAGGGTCCAATTGTCATTTCCATGTGTAGAGTCATTTTATTCACAAAAACAAGATTTTGTGTAGATGAAGTGTTTTTTTATAGGATTTGCAATGAACAAGAAAAATATAATTAACTTTCCATTTAACTTGCGTTCAGACAGATACGGTTTTTTTTACTGTAGACGAATAGAAATTTAAAAGATATTTTATATTTATTTTAATTTTAATTTTAATTATTTATAAAATATAAAATATAAAAATTATTTAAATATAAAATGTTAAAATTAAAAATAAAAAATATAATTGGAATAAAAATAAACTATATCAAAATATGTTTTGTCTTTATATAGACTAGTGTTTAGAGGGACTTCGTAACTGTCTGTCCCTTTTTTTCATGTATAGATGGATAAAAATATAAACTTATTTTTTGTGTTTATTTTTATTTTTATTTAAAATATTTATAAAATTGAAAAAAAAACAGTTGAATAAAAGAGATATACAAATCGTCATATATAATGTAATTAAAAGAAGTTGAAGTTTAAAATAAAAATTAAAAAAAAGTATAATTGAAATAAAAATAGACTACATCAAAATTCCAAAATTATGTATTATCTTTTATATATGTTATAGATTATTATATATATTATAGATTAAGTGTTCCACCGCCGTTGTTTCATTGTGCTGGGTTTTGGATTTCATCATTTCGTTGGAAACAACTACTCCATTTCTCTTTTCCAGTTACATCATGTACACCATAGTTCAAAATCATTTTGTTCTTTCTTCTTGGCAAATTACCAAATACTTTGTAACTTTCTCTATTGAGTCCACTCAAATAATTTAATAATATGTCATTTCTACTATCATAATAATAAGAAAGTTAATACCTGCCAAAAAAAAATTATTATCCTAATTAGAATTTATATAATAGAGTTTTTCATGTTTTGGGATATAAATTTGCCCATATAGTCATGATTTAAGAGACTTGATGTAATAGTTGAAATAGTTGGATTTTTAAATCACCCTTCACAACATCTTCATTGAATTAGGGGTGATCAATTCTTAGAAACACGTAAATTCAGTTGCTTCACCAATGCATAACCTAAAACATATCAATATAAGTATAAATTATATGCATTGGATATGAAGTATCTGAAACGTTTTTAATATCAGATTGTTTTACGCTTGCAAATGTACCATTTTCATACTTCTTTTGCTTTTCCATTGTTGTTTATTCATATTTTTCGTTTATTTTCGTTTTTCGGTTCGAGTGTTGATGTTGTTTTCCCTCTCTATTTTATTGTTATTCATCGTTTCATTATTTTTAATGAAGTTGTTTCATGATTATCCTGATGCAGTCATCTAATGTTGTTAATGATGTTTTGTATGCAGTACATAATGTCTCAAAAATTCGACTGTGTTAAGGACATCGATGATTCCAAAGAAACATGGTGTCTTGCTGTTTGAATTCTTGATGTTTGGATTGTGATTAACAACAAGGGTGTAGAACATCTTGAAATGGTTATAATGGATGCAAAGGTAATCAAATTGAAATTGTTTCTTTAATTGTTGTTAATGATGTTTTGTATGCAGTACATAATGTCTCAAAAATTCGACTGTGTTAAGGACATCGATGATTCCAAAGAAACATGGTGTCTTGCTGTTTGAATTCTTGATGTTTGGATTGTGATTAACAACAAGGGTGTAGAACATCTTGAAATGGTTATAATGGATGCAAAGGTAATCAAATTGAAATTGTTTCTTTAATTGTATTATACTTATTTATGAAAAAAAAATATTGTGTTCTTTCCTAACAGTGTGATAGAATTCAAATATTGATTTGTCACGACCATACACAAAAGTGGAAAGATCTCCTCAAGGAAGATATAACATGAGTCGTTAATAACAGTAACGTGTATGATAATGATTTTCAATGGAAATTGTGTGATCATTCGAAGAAATTTGTATTTCTAAGTGGCACAACCGTCAAACCTATTGTGATTGCCAACATCCCCCTTATGAAGTTTTACTTCAAGGATTTTGTTGACATCTTACAAGGGAACTGTAAAAGTGACAGACTTAGGTAAATTTTAAAACTTGACTTTTTGTATACTTCGCATTTGTATTGTTAAACAGACTCATTTTGAATCAAATTTAATTGTTCTTATTATAAATTTTGTTTATATCAGATTTAATTGGTGTTGTCCATGAGATTAACAAAATTGAAGAAAAAACGAGCAGGAAGAAGGTTGTTGTGTCATTGAAATTGAGAGATTTGTAGTAAGTTAATCAATCAATTGTATTCTATTTGTATTGTTTATTTGCAATGGATTTTGTATATCAAATTTGTTATCAATAATGTTTTTGTGATATATGGGGTATATCATAACTTGTAGTATTTGGGGAAATTATGGATCTAAGTTCATAACTTATTATAATGATGCTACAAACTCTGGAGGAATAGTCATTATTTTAACACATGTAATGATAACAGATTCTCAAGGTAATTTTATAAAAAACATTCAATTTGTTATTCATACTTATTCCTTTATAAGTCTCTATATTCTCGTTACATAATAAAATGTTCCACAATTTCAAATGGATGGATTGGTTCAAAATTGCTGATTAATGAAGACATTTCTGATATACAAGCATTTTTGTCAAAATATGTGTACTTGGTCCATTTGAAATAATTTCTTACATTTTTTTTTATATGTTGCTTACATCTATATGTTGCTTCAGGTTACCTCTACCGGACAAGAATGAGAAACTTACACAATCAGCAAAGTCTTTCTTTAATTGGTCTAGTGGTTCGCAATTTACACCAATATAAAAGTTTATATATAATGTCAAATGCATATACTTAACCGATTTTGTAAAACTAAAACAAGTAATATTAACAATAATTTGCGTTTTCAATTTCACAGTAAAGTTTTATTTAGCTAAATCATTGTTTATGCATATGCTTAGGAAATTTTCTGTGTTACGGTAGCAACTACTTAAAAAAAATTGTTTCAAAATACGGATGATTCTACTATGGTTGCACAAAGTGCTCCTTAAAGACTCCTAATCCTACTAAATCTTTTAAATGTGGGTGTGGAAAAAATGTTGAATAGTCTATCCCCAGGTCAATAAAATTATTCAGTTATGTTATAGTTGTGGAAATTTCTTTTTCTTATATTAATATTACATTCTATTTCATCAAGTACAAGGTTGAAATTTGGTGCAACCATGGAGACACAAAATATCGATTTGTGTTTTGGAATGTTAATTATGAAAATATTATTGAGAAGACAGTTCTGGCGCTATGTACGACAATGCTAGAGGAATGGAAATTCTAAGTTAACCTTTTGTATTTTATGTTATTTATATCATTAATATATAATAACAATTATAATCTAGTAAACCTTTAGGATGTAGAAGACGATCATATGGTTTATCCGGATGATCTTGTTCTGTTATTAAAAAAAGAATGACTTTCAGAGTTAAGGTTCAGCCCACTTTTAGCCAGGCTTCTGTGTTTAAACTCGAAGTAGAGGAATCATTTGTTAATGAAATTAAAAATGATTTCATCATCGGAGAGGTACAACAATTAATCATGTATGTTGACTACCATTTTTATTCGTACCTTTATTCTACAAATTAAAATTAATTTATTGCTACAATTTTCATCAGGATCAGTCTAAACCGCAAAGTTCAAAGCATCATGGGAGTGAAGAGAAAGTTGAGTCATTAGCTCTAAGTGCAATGCTTTCGCTATTGTTGTTATCAATATTAACATTCACCATACAAATTTTAAAACTAGAACTTCTTTTCCTTCATTCACAACAATAATTAGTTTTTGAGTTTTAGGACAACTATAGGACAATTTTGATTACTCCTTGCATAACTTTTTAGAATCAGTCTAAATCCCAGTCTATAAATGTCAATGCGAACGAGGAGAATGTTGATTTCTCATATGTAAGTTACTATTAGTTTATTGTTGTATATGCCTTTCTTTTTATAAATTTACATTATTCATCATTTTAAATCTTCACCATAGGTATTTATATATGTTTCGTAGCATTCAATTTTTGCATGTGGAGAAAATGAATTTGATGTTAATAGTGGCTCAACACTGGAAAGATTGGTATCAGCAATGGCCAGCAATTTCGATATAGGTTGTGACATAGTTGGAGTTACTCAATACTCAGGAGTCAAATCGTCAAAGAAAATAAAGATGGAGTCAAATAGTTAATAAATATGAACCTAATTTGTTGCATGACAATTTTATGTTGTTTAGCTTTATGTAGTTTAAAAATATTCATTTTCGATGTTTCCATTTATTAGACATGTGTTGGTGAAGTTATTTTAAATCTTAAAGTGTCTTTTGAAATATTTAAAGATAATTTTATGAATGCTGTATAATTCTCAATTTATTTGTGTATGCATAATTTGGTTTCTTTCATTAAAAACTAATGAAGTTATATCAGTCAGTGGTATGTTGTTACGATTTATGGATGTAGTTTTGAAGATTTCATGACCTGAAGTGTTCTTGATGTTGTTCTCATCAACTTTGTATTTTTTTTCTTGCATAATACTTTGTTGACTTTGCTCGACTCATACGAACCCACGGGTCTCTTACTAGTTTGAATAGAAAAAGAAATCGCACAGGTCTCTTACTAGGTTGAATAAAAAAAAAAGACTGATTTTCTTTCCATTCAGAGTGAAGTGAAAATGTGTCTTTTTAAGGATTTGATGTTTTGATCTATATAAAACCAAACTAAGTCACTCTCGTTACATTTTTCCTCTTTAAAAGAATATAAGAAGAAGAATATAAGAAGCATAGACTCTGATAATTACATTTTTCCTCTCTAAAAGAATATAAGAAGCATAATAGACTTCGACACGGACATTGGAACACAGTACAACAAAGATACTCTGACATCAATAATATCAAAAATATAGGACATAAACACGACTACATACGATAATATTAAATTTCATTTATCCATTTATTATTTAAAAAGTTAAAAATTTTCTAATTAAATTAATGTCTTTAATTTTAATTTTTTATTCTAACATTGTTTTAATACAAGTTTAACCCTTTTAGATGTATGAATGTATGTCATCGGGTCCAAAATCGTATAAATTGTATAAAAGAGTGTTGAAGCAAAAGAAAAAAAATGTTATTTAAAATATTTGTTTGAATTGTCTGACACAGGTGATAACACCGATTCAACGAGTGTCGGTAAAAAAAACTCCTTTTTTAAGGACATTTGTCGAACTTTTGAGACATTTATTTGATTTTTCTTACTGTACATATATCATACATATATCATACGAATGCCGGACACCTAGACGTGTATATTGAACAATAGACATGATAACTTGTAAAAAAAAAAAAAAAGTAAAATAAAAAAGATAGTAGTCAAACTTGCATGTAATTCACATTCAAAAACACACATTTTATTAGTTTTAAATATTAATGTCATTTAAACAAAAATAAAAGAACATAAACCTCAATGACACCTTGAATGTTTTACCTTTCATGTCTATGAGAGCCTATGAAGACAAATAAAAGCTTCATTCTCTGCAGAGACCAAAATCTTTAAAATGTTTCAGGATCTGTACAATGTACATAATCATTGAGTGACATCCCTAAAATAATTACATTCTTCTTCCATTTTTGACCATTGATCCTCGACTTTAATCGTTGTTTAAAGCCATTTTTTCATTTCATTCTTCTTTCCATATACGACCAGTGATCCTCAACTTTAACTGTTGTTTATCGCCACCGGAAAAATAAAGAGCTAGGTTTCTCTGAATGATGAGTCCGTCTTGACTATCACGGACTTTTCTATGACTCTCGCGGATGCTCCTTGGTATTCCTTGCCATGTGAGTTTGCGGCTATTTCCACCGACCTCTAAGCTATACCTGAATTTCTTTGCCTCTTTCTCATCTCCTAAAAATCGTAAAAACGTCATATAAACGGGAGCTGTGCCGAGTAGAAACGCCTCGAAGTGCAAGCAAAAATGCTTTCCAAAACAATTGAAAACCTATAAAGATAGCCGTAAAACATCAAATTGTATACTACAACAAATTGATTATTGAAATCATAAAAAATAACTTACCGTTAGCATCCATGTGGCATTTTCAACTTCGTGTGGATTTGATTTGACGTATCGATGGTTGAAGGTGAATCCATCATGTACGTCAACCTTGTGATCATTCTTGAGATGTGCCATAAGAGTTGGAATGTCACACATTATAGAGCACTCTGATCCGGCGTAAGGGCAATTGTATGGACGAAATCGACAATTTTGTTCGTGCTTTAGTTTAGTGTGGTACGGGAATATATCATGACAACCTAGATTTTGATATCTGCAAGGAAGCTCCATTGATTCTGCAACCTTCTCTAAAGCCAAACACCTTATATTCCCAAGATCACGATGACATGTTGGGCAACGGTTATGCACCGCAGTTTTACAATTTGAACATAAGGTATGGCCATTTGGGCACTGGAACACATAATGCAGTCACCAAGGAAAGCATTGAAATTAAGAAGAATATCAGAAATAAACATATAGTTAAATTAAGTATAAGGGGTTCAGTCAAAACATATAAGACAATCCGGAAAAGTTAGAGCTAAAAATTCGATCAGGACCAACTACTCCTTACCAACTGGACCAACTTCCGTTAGCTCATTCCTGATCTTTCTTTTTCCGGATGTGCATGATATCATATTCCGTTTCATGTTTGTGTAATACATTATAAAATATGAGCTTCTCAAACACGCGCACGCACGAAAACACATGCTATTAAATTTCAAGTTTTAAAGAAAGAGAAGTGAGTTTCTAATTGAAACGAAATTAAGAGTCTTGAACCTGATGAATTGGGGGATACATCAAATTCTTGCAAACAGGGCACTCGAGTAAGTCATAAACACCATTCTTTGAATTATTTCCGTTCTTCCCATCCGAACAAATCCTTGATTTTACGAACGTATTATTACAATTGGCCTCCGATTTAAACTTAGCTTTCTCATAATCTGAAAAAATCATGTGTGATTCAAGAACTTCTTTGAACGAACTCCCAGTGCCTCCCAGATCCATCTAAAAAACTTAGATCTAAAATATTCCTTTCTCGAACGACTACGACTCAGAACTCTTCTTTCATATCTTTCTACAAACACAACACATCAGTCACAAAATAAAATTGGTCAATGCCTAAAAACATACTCAGAAAATAATACTACTTCAAAACATTATCCTTCATTGCTTCAAAGTTCACGAACTCAACAAAAGAAAACATCTATAACAGTAACACCAACATTTGTAAATTGAATCTCTCATCGAAAAATCTCATACTTCAAAACAACCTAGATCAAAACAAAACTCGGAAATTCAATCAAACAAATCAACATAGTTCATGTTGAATTTCATCAGAAACATACCGATATCTCTCACCTACCAGAAAAAACGCAACAAATCTTCAAACATCATAACCAAAAACACCTATTCAACAAATTATCACATGCAAAACAACATTTCCTTCTTTCAACAACAACAACGCAACAAAAACTATGCACATAAAATTACATGCAAAATGAAGACAAACCTAAAAACAATTATCAATCACAAGGGAGAAACAAAAAAACAAAGTCACAAGATGCAAACAAATTACAACCTTTTTTTTCAAAATTAAAATAATTAAATAAACAAACAAATGCATATTTTGTAATCTTGTAATCACAGCTCAAACATTTGGGTACAAAATAAAAAATAAAATAAAAAACCAAGAAATTTATTAAAAAAATAATAAAAAATTAAAATGGAACAAAAAACGATGAAGAATTGGTACCACAAGGTTCTTAAGGTGTTGGTGATTGGTTATGAATGGTTGCTGAGAAACAAGGTTGTCTTATCTTTCTTCTTCTTTCTTCTATGTTTCTTCGAAATCGCAGGATTTGTTTTCGTTCCTTGTATTGTACTATGCTTTTTTCTTGTTTATTGATAATTAATTAATTAACTAATTTTTTTTATAAATGTACTATTTGTTTCTGACAACAATTTAATTTGATTTGGAAATTAGTTAATATTTAGATTTTGTCTGTGGTTACGTACGCTACTAACAAGGGTTGATGGATGAGTGATACTACTTCCATATGTTATTGTTACATCCTCATAAATACAACCTAACAAACAACTTTCCCTCCTTGATATAGTTAAAAAAAATTGAATAAATTTTCCATTTATAACTTCTTAAATATTATTTTATTTTCAATTTAGTTTTTAAGACATAGTATTAACTAATAAATAAATTTAAGTACATGAAATTTGTTGTTTTACTTTTTTTTAACTCGATATCTTATTTTATGATTAATGAATTGAAATATCAATTTTGTAACATGATTGAAGTTAGATTTTTCTTTTTTATGAAGTGGTCTAATGTAAGAAATATTATATTTAATAAAATTTGAAGATGAGATCTTGAGAAGAGGACACTCTTAAATCATAATAAGCGATTGTTATTTTATTTTTGTTCCATTCTGAAATTGTTCGCATGTGTTTTTAGCGAACAATCACGAGATTTAAATAGTCTGTGAGATTAACTCAAAAAATCTCGGAAGCAATTTGTGCAAAACACGTGTACTAGAAAGTATGTGTGAAGTGATTGTGAATGTATGCAGACAAAGTGAAGACAAACTTCATAGATGTAAAAGCTTGAATTAAAATAAAAGTAAACTGCAATAGACACTTTTTTAAGAACATGTAACTCAGTACTCTGAAGCACTTTCACATTATCAGAACTTACAAACTATTGAAAACCATTATTCCACGTTCGTAACTGCTATTAGCGACTAATAATTGTCTGCTCGTCGAAGGTGGTTGTTGAAAAATGCTAAGGCCCCTCTCAAGTCTTTGGTCTCCAAAATCTTCTAAGTTTATGAAGTTCGTTGAACGCTTCGACTTCGATACGATTTCGAGATCAATTAGATATGTTCCTGAGATTCCTTCAAATCATGTTTCAAGATCTGTTCTTGAGATTCTTCCAAACCATATTTCAATATCTGATCTTGAGATTCTTCCAAACCATGTTTCAAGACACTAGTCGAAACGCTTTAGTTGGCGTATTCGTTCCTGTCGACTTGTGTCAATCAATGTTAACACTTAACATTTTCCAACGCATCATTCAATTGACTCATTCCCAAATAGAAATTTCAGACTAACAAATACCCCCCCCCCCCAAATGCCACTTTCGATCATATGTGTCAGATGGAAAAAAAAAGTGGCATTTTGTAACCCCTCGACACTATTTTCCCAGTCTTCACACGTCATATCAACTAGATGTTTTATTATTTAATTTATTATTTTTTCTTTAATCATCATGACCACTTTCTGCCAAACCGTCATGTCATAAATGTGCATGCGGTTGACCATCATCGTCCTATATTTCCTAGAAGATTAAACTAAAAATGAAATTAAGACAAAAATCATTTAATTCCATTTTTTCATCTTTTCCCATGATCTTTTGGTGTCAACTGTCGACCTGAGTGCGCTATGTGTCCAAAATTATTTGGAGAGAAAAACTAAAATGTTTTTTCTTCCTTTTCATTTGGATATTTAAAACGTTCTCACTCAAATCTCTTCTCTTTCACCGTCTCTTCTTCTAAAAAATGAACAACAGAAAGAACCTTAGAGCTTTATGCAGTTTATCATCTTCCTCATCACATTTCTTCTTTAAACAAAAACTTTGAGAATCAACAATGGCTACAAAATTCAATCATGTCCTACTTTAGATGCTGATATTGAAGAACTAGTTTTCATCAACAATCACACCTACATTCCCAAGCATCCCATAGAGGATGGGAGAAGAAATGTTTGGTATGGTAACGCCCTGATTCCTTACTCCATTGCAAGTACCATATATGCTTGCATGGCTCCTCTTCCTAGATGTATTAAGAAACCCTAAATGCTGAGAGATTTATTTCCTTATTACCTATCTTATGAACCCATGGTATTTGTGGATGCACCCTTTGATTTTAGTTTCTTCAAAAATATGGTATTTCGTTCTTCTCATTCGACTGAGGATGCCTCCTACATCAAGTGGTTGGATAGGGTTCAAGAAAAGAAGAAACACTTCTTGAAGGATTTGGGCATTTTTTACCTAATCCAACTCTCTAGAGTTGGCCCCAAATATAACTCTCACATGCTCATTACAGCCATGTGCTTTTGGGATGCCTCTACTGACACATTTCCCCTTCCTTGTGGGATGATAACCCTAACACTTTTTGATATTGCTGTTATCACTGACCTTCGACCAACTAGAGAGCCTTTTGAGCCTTCAACCAAAACCAAGACCAATCATGGGTTTGCTTTCACCAGAACTACCTACAGCACCTTCATCAAAGATCATCAGGCTTCGACAAATCGCGTGGATGCCCATGAGCACATCACTTTCCTGACTTACTGGCTTTCTCGATATTTTTTATGTTCTCAATCTGTTCAAGTGGTGAAGAATTTTTTCCCCTTAGCCACCCAACTTCATGAAAGAAGAAAAATATGCCTCAGTATACTGATTTTATGTGGCTTATTTGAGTCTTTAGGGATAACCTCTCAAGACCTCAAAAAAGAGAAAATCTTGAAAGTCTTTAAGTAGGTGGGCCCATTTGGCTTTTGCATTTACGGCTCAATACCACTTTCGAGCATTCCCTAAAATCCATGATTCCTCCTAACTTAGATGTAGGGCTCAAAGGTTTGAGGCTTGCCTAACTTACTTGTTAGAACAAGATTTGGTTCTGCATATATACCTTGAGTTTTAATGATAACAATGTTGTATTTCTGTGAGAACAATTTTGATACCCTAAAGGTTTGTTATTATGTAGCTTTAACAGGTAGTTTTGATTATGAATGTATGATGTGCAACGTCATTAGTTTCTGAACGATGTGTTCCAATTCCGCTTTTGCGCCAGTCATTAGAAGTTCTGAAAGATGTTCAAAGTTGTTGCAGCAATGATGTTTCTACTTCTGATTGATTCACTCTTGAGAAGCTTCTGAGGAGACGTTATATTGTTGTTGCAACGTTCTCTCGGTTCGTGCTTCTGGACATGACTCTGATCACTAGCTTCTGAAGAATTGCAAATTGTTGAAGTTGTGTTACTTAGTTGAAGATTCTGAAAATCTCAAGTCAAATGTTGAGGTTATCAAGGTTCTAACTGTAGATTCTGAAGACTCTGAATATTCTAAAGATATTGAAGATCTCAAGCCAGACTACTGACGATGTCAAGGTTCTGAATTTTCTGAATCCAACTTTATGTTTCTTCATTTCATGATTCATCTATTTTCATCAGAAGCCAATGAACTTTAAGATAAGATCAAATGGGCACGTGATCAAATAGTACATAGTAAAAATCAAATATCCTTTCCACTACCTGAATTTGTGGGCAAGGATAGTACTATACATCACACCTGTCACTGATTTTGTGGGCGAAGGACAGTACGCAGTATCACTCCTTTCACCATCCAACAGTGGACAGCCGCTCTATTTGGTTTCCCTATTTTTCCTTCCAACAGTCTCTTTTCTTATGATATATAAGTGGGACTTGGAGACTTGAAGAAAAACAAGAGAGAACAAATAAGAGCTCTGAATGTTGCAAGTGCTACAACAATATTGACAAGTTTGTTTCTTTGTGAAAAGCTATCATTTTTGTACACAGTTTTTCTTTGTGTATATGTTTATAAATTGTGTAAAATCTTCTTGTATAGAAGTATCTTGTAACACACAAAATACTATTCAAATTGTTTGTTTGACTCCTTAAGAAGACTAGGGTATAGTTGAATCCTTGATAAGATAAAGAAAGTTGTTCTTTGTGAGTCCTTAAGGAGACTATGGTATAGTTGGATTCTTGAGAAGACAAAGAAGGTTATTCTTTATGATTATTGCAATAAGTTGATTATAGTGGATTAATTCCTTGTGTATAAGGCAAAATCACCTTGGCGGATAGACTGGAGTACCTTTAAGTTTCAAGCGAACCAGGATAAAAATACTTGTGTTTTTATCTCTTTGTTATTAACATTTAAGTGGCGTTCTTGAGTTGGTAAAAAGCTTTTGTTTTGTAAAACCCAGTTCAAGCCCCATTTTCTTGTGTTTTTCACACCTTCAACTGGCATCAGAGCTCCAGTTCTGATTGTGATAAAATTTTTATCAACACTTCACCTTGTTTAATATCGGTTCAAGTTTGTGTGAGAAACAATGGTCGCTGCTAATGCTGCTAACATTGTTAACAGCAATGAGAGATATCACTACAGTGCAAAACCACCAATCTTTGATGGTGAAAAAATTGATTATTGGAAAGATAGAATAGAAAGTTTTTTTCTTTGTTACAATGTTGATCTCTAAGATCTTGTAGTCGATGGCTATGTTCACCCAGTTAATGCTGAAGTAAATAATATAGCAAGAAGTGCTATGACTGATCAACAGAAGAAAGATTTCAAAAATCATCATAAGGCCAGAACTATATTGCTAAATGTTATATCTTATACTGAGTATGATAAGATAACAAACAGAGATTTTGCCAAATCTATTTTTGACTCTCATAAGTACGAAGCATTTAGAATGGATGATGATGAAACAATTGAGACTATGTTCTCAAGGTTTCAAATGCTTGTTGCAGGACTGAAAGTTCTGGATAAAGGATACTCTACAGTTGATCATGTCAAGAAGATTATCAGAATTCTTCCTAAAAAATGAAGACATATGGTAATAACTTTAAAGCTAGCAAAGGATCTTAACAACATTAATCTTGAAGAACTTGTTAGCTCTTTAAGAAGCCACGAGATTGAGCTCGAGGAAGATGAACCTCAGAAGCGAGGTAAATCTGTTGCTTTAAAGTCTAAGCGTGAGAAGATAAAAGCCTATCAAACTAAGGAAGAATCAGAAGGTTCTGATGAAGACTCAGAAGATGATGATGAGTTGTCTCTGATTTCAAAGAGAGTCAACAGACTCTGGAAGCACAGGTACAATGGTCAAGGGAAGTTTAGAAGAGCCAAAAGGACTGTTGATCGTTTTGATTCTTCGTTTGGGCAGAAGAAGCAAGGTTCTGGAAAATAAGTTATCTGCTTTGAGTGCAAGGAGCTAGACCACTACAAAAATGATTATCCTAAGATGAAAAAGGACAGAAGGCCTAAAAGAATTTTTCTAAAGGCAAGAAGAGGCCAATGGCTACATGGGATGACTCAGAATCCGAAGAAGAAGATTTTGACAAAGAAAAAGACAATGTTGCAGTGATGGCAACTACGGATGATCCAGAAGGTTCTGAAGAACCAAAAGACAAGGTGATGACAGAATCAGAATCAGACTTCGATTCTGAAGAGACATCCTTAGTATCTCAGCTGAAACACCAATCATGGTACCTGGATAGTGAATGGTCACGACATATGATAGGAAAAAGGTCTATGTTCCAAGATTTGGAACTTAAGCTTGGAGGCTTCATTGGTTTTGGAGGAAACCATAAAGGAAAGATAATTGACTCCGGAACTATTGGTAACGGTAAACTTCCTTCTATTACTAATGTTCTTTTGGTTGATGGTCTAATGCATAACCTATTGTCTATTAGTCAACTTAGTGACAATGGTTATGATATCATTTTTAATCAAAAGTCATGTAAGTTTTTTAGTCAGAAAGATGGTATAGTCCTTTTTAACAGGAAGATAAAGAACAACATTTATAAAATCATACTTTCTGATCTTGAGCATCAAAATGTAAAATGTCTAATGTCTGTTAGTGAAAAGCAGTGGGTATGGCATAAACGTTTGGGCCATGTTAGCATGAGAGGTATTTCTCAGCTAAATAAGCTTGGATTAGTCAGAGGCTTACCTAACCTAAAGTTTGCTTCAGATTCTCTTTGTGGAGCATGTGAGAAAGGCAAGTTTTCTAAAACATCTTTCAAAATGAAAATTGTTATTTCTACCTCTAGACCCTTAGAACTTCTGCACATTGATTTGTTTGGACTAGTGAAAACTGCCTCTATCAATGGAAATAAGTATGGATTGGTCATCATTGATGACTATAGTCGATGGACATGGGTAAATTTCTTGAAACACAAGGATGAGTCACATTTTGTGTTCTCTACTTTCTGCTCACTAGTACAAACAGAAATGAATTATAAAATAGTCAAAGTCAGAAGTGATCATGATGGTGAATTTTAAAATAAAAATTTTGAAAATCTTTTTTATTTAAATGGTATTTCCCATGATTTATCTTGTCCTAGAACTCCACAACAAAATGGAGTTGTAGAAAGGAAGAATAAGACCCTACATCGCACCATGATCCAAGAAACTGATATGGCTAAGCATTTATGGGCATAAGCAGTTAACTTGTTATATTCAGAACAAGATTTTTGTTAGACCTACTCTAGGTAAGATTCCTTATAAATTGTGGAAGAACATAAAGCCCAACATTTTTTACTTTCGCCCTTTTGGTTGTGAGTGTTTTATGTTGAACACTAAAGAAAATCTTGGCAAGTTTGATTCTAAAGAACATAAGTGTTTATTGTTAGGATATTCTGAATGCTCTAAAGGCTACATAATCTTTAGCACTAAAATACGAATTGTGAAGAATCAATTCATTTTGGGTTCAATGATGAGTTTGACCTTGAAAAATCAAAGCTAGTTGAGAAATTTGCAGATTTGAAGATCAATCTTTTAGAATCTAAGGATAATGATTCTAGAGAAAAAGACTCAGAAGGAAGAGTTAAGGAAACTAAAGCGAACGACTCAGAAGCGACTCAACCAGAAGTTGGCGTTGGTCCAACTCATTAGAAGAAGAGTAGACAAAGAACTTCTCATTATGAAGAATTTATTCTAGGAGATAAAGACACTTCGGTGAGAACTAGATCTTCATTCAAACCTTCGGAAGAGACTCTTCTGGGTTTGGTATCTCTAGTAGAGCCAACATCTATTGATGAAGCACTTCTGGATAATGAATGGATTCTGGATATGCAAGAAGAACTGAATCAATTCACCAAGAATGATGTCTGGGATCTTGTTCAAAAACCAAAAGGCTTCCATGTTATTGGAACCATATAGGTTTTCAGAAACAAGCTCAATATCAAGGGTGAAGTTGTCAAAAACAAGGCTCGACTGGTAGCACAAGGTTATAGTCAGCAATAAGGTATAGACTATACAGAAACCTTTGCTACAGTTTCCAGGTTATAATCTATTCATATTTTAATTTCATTTGCAGTCAATCATAACATCATCCTTTATCAGATGAATGTTAAGAGTTGTTAGCTGGCAAACTTCGACACAAGAAGTACGAAGCCTGGTCGACTGATGGATAGTCGAAAGCGAGATCGACGAGGGAGAAAGCCGAGAGGGATGGGTCGACGAAAGAGGAAGCTTGTCGAAGTCGAAGGTCAGTTTACCATGGTGGTAATTAATCGTGGGAGGAAGAGCGTGGGAAGTTACCAGTAACGTGGGTGATATGCCCTGATACGTGGCACCTCATGAATGGCTCATAACCTCCTAGCAGTTATTTCTTACTACTATTTAAGAAGATGTAATTTTCATTTCAAGGGGTGGAATTTTTAGCATTGCAATAGGAAAACACTTGAAGTATCAAGTGTTTGAGAGAAAAAAGCTAGCTTCCTACAAGATGTACTTTTGCGTCAACCTTTATCTTCAAGTCATTTAACTTGTCAAATTATTTTCATTTTATTTCGCTCATTTACATTCTATATCTTATCTTTTATCTTGCCTTAATTTTATTTGCACTTTTAGTCTACAAGGCATCTCACTTACTGCTCTAGTATTCCAAACCTTTTACCAATTGAACTACCATATACTTAACACTTATCAGTCTAGGACTTTATAGTAGGTCCTGCAAGTAAACCTCCTTAGGAAGGATAAATATTGTTGCACAAAACAAATTGGCACACCTGGTGGGACCCGTTGTGTTCAGTATATGCAACTCCGTAGTGGCAAGATGGTGTCACCATGACCACACGAAGAGACGTCCACGGCAGGAGGCACAGTCGCGTTACAAACAACCGTTGTTGGTTTCGGTGTTATGCACATAATTTCTACTGCATATAATAGACCAACTCTAACACCGTGTCAGTCGCAAACGCCGACGATGATGGGAACTTCTGGGCAATATATTCCCAGTTTTACAGTCCCCATGCACAGAATGTTGGGAATGGCAACTGAGTTTATGGCAAGTATGCATAATATTGGTTTGACATTTGGCGAAATGTCATCATCTCCATTCCCACGCTACCAGGAGTTAGGACCTTTGACAAGCCAATTCGGTCGACCTCCGGTTTTTGGATTGTCATCTCAGTCAGTCCTAACTTTCACGTCAAGTTCTATCGCAGTCATGAGACAACAGATGGACAAAGGTAATCATGAAATGGTCCACATGCTAACTCAACAAATGGGCACCATACTGAGACCTTTAATCCAGGATTCGCCCCAGAGTTACCAACAAGTGGAAACTCAAATGACCCGAATAAGGGATTTCCTAGGGGCTCCTAGAGCGCAAGTTTTTCAGAACCCCCACCCCCTCCTCGACCAGGAACCTCGATCCGATAAGAGGATATGGCAGATGAAATGGTCGAACAAGAATATTAGGAAGTCGAACAGATCCCTAGGGTGGCTCGAAGGCCTCCAGTAGTTTTAGTCGATAAGAACCAGGATCCCGACCAGGTGGTCAGGCGACGGCCGGGGAGCAAAACCTATAGCTATTGTAGAGCGTATCGTAGTGCGAAATAGAATAATCTCAGGCCTACAGAGGTTGACATACTCTTTGCCTTTACCAGATTTTGTTTTACAAATAGAACTGCCTAGGGGTGGAAAGTTCTGAAATTCACCAAGTTCGTCAGAGATACCGAATAATCTACCATCAAACATGTTGTCAGGTATCAAACTGAAGCTGGAGACATAGAGAATAACGAAGATTTAAAGTTGAAGTACTTTCCAAGCTCTCTTATAAAAAATGTGTTCACATGGTTTACGACGCTACCTCCACAATCCTTCCAAACATGGACGCAATTAGAGAGATTGTTCCATGAACACTTTTACATGGGGCAGTCGAAAATCAGTCTGAAAGAACTAGCCAGTGTCAAACGAAAGACCGCTAAGTTAGTTTATCAGTATCTAAACGAATTTAGACTGTTGAAAGCTATATGTTTTACTCAAGTTCCTGAGCACAAGTTAGTCGAGATAACCACATGGGGTTTGGATTATTCCATAAGAAAGAAATTAGATACTCAATATATGAGGGATATGGCGCAATTGGTTGACAGAGTTCGACACGTCGAACGCCTAAAAGCCTAAAAGACCAAAATTGGTTGATACCATAAGAAAGAGAAAGTATCATATATCGCAGTCGAGGGATGCTTTTCTGACGATGGAGAGTTGATCGATGAAAGCGAGGTCAACGTGGCAGAACTCAAGCCTGGACCTCCATACACGTGTAAGGTTTTTAAACCATTGAATGGGAAAAATCCCACCGAAGCTGAAAAAACAAATAAATATGTTGCAAAGACTTACACGTTTGATGTATCTAAGTGCGACGAAATCTTTGATCTATTGGTTAACGATGGTCAAATCATCGTCCCTCAGGGTTTAAAGGATCCCCCTCTAGAACAGAAAAAGAAAAGGGGATTCTGTAAGTTTCATAATTTTCTTGGTCATAAAACTTATCAGTGTGTTCTTTTCAGGGACTTGGTGCAAAAGGCATTGAAAGAAGGAAGACTTCAATTTGGCAAAAGGCCAAAGATGCAAGTGGACTATGATCCTCTAAAGGTTGAAGAAGCCTTATATTATGAACCTCTTGAATGCATGATGGTGGAGACTATTGATGGTCTCGTCGAGTCTTCAGATGTGGTGTCTCTAGCTGAGTCTTTCGAAGTACTAATGGTTGAAACTACTGATGGTTTCGATGAAAGTGCTAAAGGTGGACTGGAATCAATCTATCCCCAAATAGGCGAAGACTTAACAGATTTCCAAGAGAAATGAAAAGTAAGTGGTTCAAAATCGATCCTATGTACAAAGTGTAGTGTTATGTTCGACGAGAAAATCGCCGAAAGATTGGAGTCTGGCAAAAAGAAGGCATCGAAAGAGGAGAAACATGTCGTCCCCAGATTTGTGTTCGACAAACGTGGAGCACCAAATCGAAACGAAGAATACAGGAGGAAGTTCCAACAGCCTCAACCAAAGACTTTCCTTCCTCCGTCAGATGTCCCATAGGAGAAGTGGGTCGAATCGGTGAACCAAAGGGGGGGGGGGGGGGCAAGAGACTGAAGTGGAAAGTGCTAGATTTAGAAATGGCGGTTCCGGAAAAGAAGGTCGAGGAAAGGGTTTATGTGGTTTCTACCAACTACAAGGGAAAAAACCCAATGACCAAAACACAATGGAGGTGTTACCAACGAAATAAAAAAGCTGGGAAAAGGCTACGACTTCACACTTAAAGCCTGTCGAAACCTCTGGACAAAAGAGGCAAATCCCAAAGGAAGTGTGGGTAGAAAAAGGAAATATTGTGGCTAATAAAACAATGGCCATGAATATTGATCCTACAGGGAATAAAATGGTAGTATCTTTGCAAAGCATCAAATGTGCGCCTCAGGTCGAGAAAGAAGAAGAGCTAGAGGACATGCTTAAATCGAAAGAGGAGGAGCCTGAATACTCCCCTCAGTCGGAGGAAGGGGGCCTGAATACTCTCCCCATTCTAATGAAAAGTTCAATGAAGACATGTATGACGATACCAATGATGACCCCTATGGTGACGATTTCATCGTGAATTGTGGCATTGTATCAGTGTTACCGGCTGAATACGACATGGTATCAGAAGTCTCCGAAATAGAGGAAAACTTTATGCCAGATGAAACTGTTAGAGGAAAACCATTGTGCTATTACGTTATGAATAATGGTGTAGTTGAGGAGCAAAAATCCATGTTCGAAAGACCTAGCCCATAAATGATGTACCATCTGAAGCCTTTGTTCATAAGGGCGAAGGTTGATGGAATAGTAGTAAATAAGGTCTTTGTAGATGGAGGTGCAAACGTCAATTTAATGCCTTATACCCTATTCGAAAAAATGGGGAAGTGCGACGATGATCTCCGACAACATAATATGGTCCTATCAAACTACAAAGGAAAAACTAGTAATATACTAGGTGTTGTCCAGGTCGATTTAGTTGTTGGCACGACCACACTGTTGGTGTAAGCCCTAGAGGCCAATACATTTTGGTACTTGTATCGAATAATAAAAGGCATTCTCTTTATTATGGTTGATTAATAAAGTCCCTGGAATAGATAGTCCGTTTAATGTATTAAGTGTGACTTAATCATGAGAACACATTAAACATAAGGACACTATTCCTAAAGTATCCGTAGTCGAGCTTTAGTGTGAAGTGGGATAACATTAAAGCATTAAGACTATTATGTTTGTAGATTGATGATCACATCTCATGGATCATGGATAAAGAGTTATCAAGTCTTAAACATAGGTATGAATATTAGGAGTAATATTTATACCGGATTGACCCGCTATGAGAATACTATATAGAAAGTTATGCAAGGTGTCATAAGTTATTCTCATGGTGATAATAGTGTATTCCACTCTTCGACCTGAAACCACTATGGATCCTAGATGTAGAGTCGAGTGCTTTATTGTTGATCCAACGTTGTCCGTAACTGGATAACCATAAAGACAGTTGATGGGTACTCCACGAAGCATGCTGAGGGACATGAGTGTCCTAGATGGAATTTGCCCATCCTGCATAACAGGATAAATGTCTATGGGCCCAATATTGAACTGGACAAGGATGACACGGTCTATGCCTTGTGTTCAATATAGACATAAGGGCAAAAGGGTAATTATACACATAAGTGTTATCACAGAAGGAATTGTCAGATCACTTGACATTTTCGTGTCTTGGGTAGCAGTGATGTGTTGCTAGATACCGCTCACTGTTTATTATGTTAAATACATGATTTAATATAATTGCCAATGCCGCGAAAACCTACAGGGTCACACACAAAGGACGGATTGATGAGAGATAGAGTAACTAAGGAATACCGTAAGGTACGGTGCCCTTAAGTGAATTATGGAACATCGTAAGGTACGGTGTACTTGAGTAGAATACGAAATATGGTAAGGTACCATGAGCTTAAGTGATTTTGGGCATATTATAAGATATGGGCCAAAATACACTTAAGTGGGCTTTTAGCTTGAAGCCCACACAAGTGGTTCTATAAATAGAACCCTTGTGCAGAAGCAAAAAATTACGGTTGCATTCTTTTCGTTTTCACTCTCTCTCTCTCTCTCACTCAAAGCCTTCATTCATACCAGCTAGCACTGAGATTGAAGGAATCCGTTCGTGTGGACTGAGTAGAGACGTTGTCATCGTTCAACGTTCGTGATCGCTTCGTGGATTTACATCAAAGGTTTTGATCGTCACAAGAGATCTGCACCAAAGGTTTCAATCGTCACAAGAGGTAAATATTCTATCACTGATCATGACCATTCGTAAGGATCTCTAAAGGAGAAAATTTTAATTTCCGCTGCGTTTTGGACCGCAATTCTCCTTCACACACACTCGACGCTTTTTATGGTAATAAATTTCAAAGTAAATTTTAACTTGCTCCTAGGAAGAGAATGAATCCATGGGATAGGAGCAGTACCCTCCACTGTACATTAAAGGCTCATAATTTGGCAAAAGGAAGGCATCATAGAAAACATTGAAGCTGACCAGAGTTATTACCGGATTGACGAGGCCAAGGGCTCGAAGAAATCCTTCGACCAACATTTGGCAAACATAGTGTCGTGTGATGATGAATCAAGGTCATATACTCCAGTCAACACCGGTCACATGTTGAACCTTGATCCCGACCGCGAGTTCATATGGGATGCTGAAGAAGAAATGGAGCCAGAGATGGTAATTCCACCTACGGGGTGGCTTGCAGTCGATAGAGATGACTGCTGAGTCGGAAGGTTTGGATCGAATTTCGGCTTATTTGGCTGAAAACAAACGAAAGTCAACCCTAGAAAGGGAGAGACTTCAAAACATGGCTCTCAAATCCAAAGAGATAGAAGATGGTCGACGAGACCAAACAACAGCTTCAAAAAGTTGGAGGCTTGATTGCATCTATGACAATGCGCCTTTGGGGTTTGAGAAAAACCCATTGAATTAGTTGTAGAAAATACAAGCATAAGACCCACTCAAAGAAATTGATCTAGGAGATGTAGTCACAAAAAGACCAACGTACATAAGTTCTAAAGTTGGGTCAAAGATGAAGGTTAAACTGATCGAAGTGTTGACAGAAGATAGAGACTATTTCTCCTGGGACTATGACGAAATACCCAACTTAAATAGAAGTGTGGTGGAGCATCGATTTCCTATCCAACCTGGGAGAAGGCCAGTGAAGCAACATCCCTGACGCTTTGCTCCAGAGATCCCTATAAAGATTAAGCAGGAGATCAAAAGACTTAGCAAAATCTGGTTCATCAGAACTGCAAGGCATGTCGAATGGCTAGCTAATATAGTATCTGTCATTTAGAAAAATGGAACTCTTAGAATATGCTTGATGGCTATTCTGGCTATAATCAAATTCTCATAGCAAAAGATGATGTCCCCAAGATGGAGTTTCTATGCCCTGGAGCTTTGGGGACATATGAATGAGTTGTGATGCCGTTTGGTCTAAAAAACACGGGATCAACTCTATCAAAGAGACATGAATTCCATATTCCATGATTTCATCGAAAAATTTATGCAGGTGTACATTGATGATATTGTGATAAAATCGTCATCTCAAAATGATCATCTTGATCACCTTCGACGCTCATTTGAGAGAATGAGAAAATATGGATTAAAAATGAATCCACTAAAATGTGCTTTTGGTGTACAAGTAGGAGAATTCTTTGGTTTTCTGGTACACAAGAAAGGCATCAAGATCAATCAAAACAAGGCAAAGCGATTTTGGATCTCAAGCCTCCGTCGATAAAGAAACAACTCCAGTCTTTGTTGGGGAAGATAAACTTCTTGCTAAGATTCCTATCGAATCTAAGTGGCAAGACGAAGGTTTTTTCACCACTTCCTCAAGATCAAGAAGGAGAGTAATTTTCACTGGGGACAAGAGCAGCAGGAGGCTTTCGACGCCATCAAAGGATACCTTACAAAGCCTCCCATTTTGTTACCTCCCAGTAGGAATAAAAATATGAGTTTGTATATTACTGCGTCGGATACGACCATAAGAAGTATGTTAGCTCAAGAGGATGTCAGTGGTGTCGAAAGACCCATATACTGCCTCAATCAAATTTTGATAGATGCTGAAATAAGGTACGGTCTGATTGAAAAATTGTGCATATGCATGTACTTCCCATGTATGAAATTAAAGCGATATGTAAAACCAGTTGATGTTTATGTCTCGTCTCATTATGATGTTATTACACATATGTTGTCTAAACCTATTATGCATAGTCGGATTGGGAAATGGGTGCTAGCCTTAACAGAGTTTTCTTTAACGTATAAGCCTTTGAAGGCTATGAAGGGCCAAATAGTAGCAGATTTTATAGTGGATCATGCCATAGTCGAACCTTCACTAAACATGGTTGACATCAACCTGTGGCGGTTATATTTCGATAGGTCAAGCCACAAAGATGGTACATGAGTTGGAGTATTAATATTATCCCCACAAGATATTCCGACAAGGTTCAGCTATAAAGTCAACATAAAATGTTCCAATAACGAAGTAGAATACGAGGCCCTAACAACTAGTTTTAAAATCCTAAGAGGTTTAGGGGCCAAGAAAATAGAGGTGAAGGGAGACTCAAAATTGGTGATTAGATAAATCACACGAGAATACAACGGCATTAATCAAAATTTGCTGATGTATTTCGCGATGGCGACATAACTATTGGAATGCTTCAAGGTCGTCAGCATTACGCATATGCCAAGGATGGAGAACCAAGAAGCCAACGATTTAGCCCAAATCGCCTCTAGGTACAAGATATCGAAATCAAGACTCAAGGATATTATTGAGATACAGGAAAATATGGTGTCGAATGTCCCGCCGTCACCTAATATGACAATCCCAAAAATAGGGGGGAGGGAACTCCGATGGCAGTTTCATCTGCGACGAATGTCTCGAAAATTTCGCAAGACACAAAGTTTTTGCTATTGAAAATTTGTCATAATCAGATCGGATCAATCATAAAGTACTTAGAAAATCTAGTCGGAAACACTGACAGGAAAATCAAGTACAAGGCTCTAAGTTATATACGCCTGGGAAATGAGTTGTTGAAGAAAAATCCATAAGGAGTATTGCTCAAGTGTCTTGGAAATACAGAAGCATACTTGGCCATATCTGAAGTGCACAGAGGAGCCTATGGGGCACACCAAGTAGGCCATAAGATGAAATGGTTGTTATTCTGACAAGGCGTTTATTGGCCCAGGATGTTTAAAGATTGTATCGAGTTCGCCAAAGGGTGCCAAGAATATCAGATGCACACGAGCGTCCAACACGTACCAACAAGTGAGATGCATGCAGTTGTAAAGCCTTAGCCTTTTCGGGGATGGGCATTGGATGTCATCGGTGAAATTCGATCGGCCTCATCGAAACAAGAAAAGTTGATCCTGGTCGGAATAGACTACTTTACAAAATGGATAGAAGTTGTCCCTTTGGTGAAAGTGGATCAGGAGGTTGTGATTGAATTCATTCAAAAACACATCGTGTATAGGTTTTTCAATCCCAAAGCCATTACCACAGACCAAGGTTCGGTTTTTGTGGGATAAAAGATGCAAGGATTCTCCGTCGAAACAAGCTTCAAGTTGGTGACTTCTACACCTTATTATGCCCAAGCAAATGACCAAGTCGAAGCATCCAACAAAGTGATAATTAGTTCAATCAAAAAACATGTTGCCAAAAAACCAAAAAAAAGGCATAAGACACTAGACCAAATTTTGTGGGCTTGTTGAACATCCCTAAAAGAGGCGGCGAATTTGACGCCCTTTCGTCTGACATTTGAGCACGATGTTGTGTTGCCAGCAGAGATTTGTTTACAATCAGTCAGGGTGCAACGCCAAAATGATATTAAGTCGGAACAATATTGGGAAATGATGTTCGACGAACTAACTGATTTAGACAAAGAGAGGTTGGTCGCAATGGACATATTGATACAATAAAAAGCGCGTGTGGCTAGAGTGTACAACAGAAGGGTTAAAACGAAAAACCTTTGCAGTAAATGATTACGTTTGGAAAGTAATTCTGCCTATGGATCAAAGAGATCGAAACTTAGGGAAATGGTCTCCAAAATGGGAGGGACCGTGAACATTTACGAACAATGCCTACGAAATTCAAGAACTGGGCATGGATCGAAGGATCGTAAAGGTAAATGGGAAATATTTGAAAAAATATAAACCTATGCTACAAGAGATTAAAATCCAAACAAAGTGAAATTATTTATTAGATTGTTCAAAATGTTAGGATGGCATTACAAAATGGTCACTCGACCTTACAAGGGCCGCTACAAAAAAGAAAAAGTCAAGCGGGAAATCTAGATTTTAAATCCTCGAAAAAGGTCGTCTCATGACCGATTCGACCATCAAGAAGGTTTTTTCTCCCCCGCAGCTGCTTAATACTAGCCTCATTCTTAAGGGCCTTTTCGCCATGTGAAATCCCTTTCAGAACTTCATGGTCGACAGCATCTTGGGTGGGAAGCGCTTCAGCCGTATCCAAGGAAACTTTTTGTGCTTCCACTTTAGTAATCTTCTTAGTGAGTTTGGCTTTTTGAGCTTGGTAGTCCCAAATTTGTTAATTGAAGGCTTGTTGTTGGCAGAGACGCTTCTGTTTCTTGGCCTCTAAGTCACTGAGTTTCTTCTCGCACGCTTCACTAAAATCCCACTCAAGCCTTATCTCATTGATCTTGGTCTTGATCTGAAATTCAGCGTTTCGACGAAGGACAATGTTCTTGACCAGTTGGGTAGAGAAACCTCAAACTCATGAAGCGCAAGTTCGTCAAGAAGCTTAAAGATGTAGTGGGCCATACCCTCTTCTTCTTCGAGGACGATTAAGAATTCACGCTCAAACAGTAGGTCTTTCAACTGTTGAGGTTTGAGAGTGGCAGCAACATCCATCTCTGGAGAAGGTACAACAATCTAAGAAGAAGGGTGTGCCTCAGTCGAAATTTGACGTAGTTGCTGCAGTTTCCTTAAAGCATCTGCCGAATTCCATTGCTTTATAGCCAGGACCTCATCCGGAGTCAAAGTACTAGTAGAGACTCCCCCGCCAACGACAATCGAAGGTGCTTGAGTTCATTGAGCGGCGAGATTTTTTTGAGCCTCGGGCATAAGCTTTGAAACTCGTTTTGTCTTTGAGGGATCAAGATAGCCTCAGCTGCTTGATTGTCGACCCTCGCTTCAACCACGGGCTCTGCCGGAGTCGAGTCAGACACATGTTTCTAGGATAAAAAGTCAGAACCCACGTCAGAAAGTAAGTTCTTAAGTTGGTAAAAAACCAAGGAAGACAAATACCTGAGAAGCCATGTGAGGTAGAGAAACAGGAGGACTTCTTTCTGGACCATGAGGAGCAAAGATCTCACCAAGGTCATCTGGAACTACGAGGTTCGTGGTCAAAGGAGCGACCCTTAAGGGGGTTTTCTTAACTTAGACTTTCTTTTTTCGGGCTGGAGTAGGGGGAGTCATTGGTGGCACCTTCGATATTGGGAAAACGTGCGAATGCACATTGCCATCAGAATCTTCATTATCAACAAAAGGGACCTCTTCAGGAACTTGAGTCATAAGACAAGTGAGAGGGTGACAAAATTGTTAAAATTTAAATCCTCATGAGAATAGTGACACTAAGTACCTTCAATTTCGGAGTCGATGGCGCCCTTTGCCTCTTCAAAGGTTTGTCAGAGGCTGGTTCAGCTGTCGGAACCTTTTTTTGACCCTAACAACAGAGAAAATGAGTGTTGATCTTTCGCTTTCTGTAAAGAGAGGAAAAGTGAAACAATAATAGTTACCTTTTTTTGGACTTCGTAAGCGTTGGTAGTTTAGATTGTTGTGTCGGGAGCACCGGTAGACATTGGTGGAGGTGGCATTTCGACAGTGAGGATGGAAAAGACATCAATCATATGTTGAAGAAAGAGATCACTAGAAAAAGCTTGATGTTGGTAGTCGGCCCACCATTCGTCGAAATATGCGATTATCAAAAAAGATTGTTGGAACTTGAACACGGGTAGTTCAAAGCGTTGAGCAGACTTATGAAAACGCAGGCAAGCTTTATGGTCATCAATGTTTAAGGATCGACCAAACTATACGATGTTAGTCGAATGTGACACCAAAGGTTTCAAGAGCATTTGACTAAGGCCGAATTGGCGAGCCACCAAATTGGGTTAGTAACTCATAATGCCATATCCCTTTGACCCCGCTTCGATCCTAAAGGATAGCAACGTATGGGTCAAAAATGCCCTCCATACGGCATTTGACAGCACTGCAGCTTGAGGGGATTCACCTGGGAAAGGATCTTTAAACCATTTCGGGATAAAGCATCAGTCCACGAACGGAGCCATACCTGGGGCAAACTTGTCGGCCTCGATGAACATATTGAGGTACTTCATGAAAAGATGTTTGTTGGGAGTTTCTTGACATGTCATCCGGGCAAGTCTTTCTCCTTCGACGGGTCGATCCTCATTTAAACGAAGTATGCGCTCCGATATTGGGTGTCGTACCCTAAAATTTACCCTCCCCTTTTCACTTTTCATCTGACCCATGACTTGAGATTCACCTGCATTCATCCATTATGCATGATGCATTTATGTTAATATAAACCCTAACTCATGCCTCTTGGTTGGTTGAGGTCAATTGGTGATTTTCTGGTCAACTAGTTGACCAAAGTCAACCATCTGTTCCTAAGTCCATATTATCTCGACTTTGGTAACATCGATCATCATTTATGCCCGTTCGACTCATTTCATCATTGTGTCCATCTTGGTGCTTTGATTTTAATTTCAAAATCGATTTTAGTGGGATTTTGGATTTTCAATTTGATTTTAGTTGATTTTCTATTTTTTCTATTTTTCAATGTGAAATTGATTGTGGAATTTCAATTTAATTCTAAATTGATTTGATTTTTAATTTGGTTCTAATTCCAAAAAATTCAAACTTCAAATTAATTTATTTTAATTTTCAAGTGAAGGTTAGAATTGATATCAAATTAATTGTAAATTAACAAATTATAGACTAATTTGATTTTAATTAGGTTTTATTGCAGCCGAAAATGTACAGAAAACAATGATAACTGGAATTTATGACAGAAGTGTAGCAAAACACGCCTAGCCAACTGATGGACAACACAAAAAAAGTCATTTGTGATAGCAGTCTCCTCCGTGATAGCTCCGGCATTTACGACCCCGCAGCCAGCCTCAGTCAAATTATAACAATAATTAATCATGTAACAATTAACACAGCAAAACCAGTTTAGCCATTTAACATAACAATCGCAGAATTGACAGTATAAACCAGTCTGCATAGCTAACATCCTGCAGTTTTCATTCAGCAACAAATTGAATCCTACGCTAACAGCAAACCAACATTTATCCGACCCTGCAAGTATCAGCCCATATCAAGACAGATACATAACAACCAACTAACAATAATCTATTAACAGAACTTCATTAGTTCACTAACATGATAGTAACCAAACTAACCGTGCTTCAATAATATAACAGAATTACATTGATCTTCAATTTTTACTAACAGAATCATCTCAAAGCTAACCGAATTTGTAACTAACCATAACAGAAATCTGAATCTCTAACAAACTGAATTTACATTTCATGTGAATTTCAGATAAATCCCTAACAGAACCAAGGGCTATATATTTACCCGAGTGGAGTATTCATCGGATTTTGGATTCATTGCTCATTCTTCATCTTCATCACTCTTGAGACTCCAATCTTCAGGGAGTTTTCGGTTCATCTTTCATTGTCCAAGACTCACCTTCATCTCCTTGATTCCGCCATCTTCCTTCTGCTTCATTCCATGCTTCCACGCTTCATCATCATTCTGCACTTTCGCACTTCCTCATTTATCTCACTCTGCAGACTCTCTTTTCAGGATTCTGCAACTCTTTCTTCATCAATCTGCATCATTTTGCAGTAATCTCCATCCTCTGCAACTCCATTACTCTTCACGCAACCAAAATGCACAACACATATTGAAGAAGAAGAAGAGAAGCCTTGAAGAACTGGAATAGATCGAGAAGCTCGTACCTTTGAAGTTGGTATTGATTTGTCGAGTTACGGCGATCCCGGCACGGATCGATTTAAGAAGCGATTACCATCCGCATCGATTGGCAAACGTGAAATCAAGGACCTCTATTGCTCTCCAGTACGTATCGATAAGCACTTCTCCTTTTCAATTTATCTGTTTTTTCTCGCTTCCACTTGTATCGAACCCGAGGATGATAAAGATTGGAAGCCGATTTGCGACGTACGCGGCGTTCCTCCGATGCCAACACGATGATGCCGGTATTTCCAAATGCGATACCATGGTGATTGATGCTTGGAGCTTTTTGTTTAAGCGCTTTTGTCTTGATACATAAGCGTGTTTCCTTGCCGTTTATCCTCTTCAATCTCCACTCCTCAATATACCTCTTAAATTTCTGTGTCGACTCAAAGGAATTGATTTCAATCAATCAATCACAGTAAACCACCTTCTTCAACCGGTATTGCACCACACCAGTTCTGCATCAACTCTGCGATCTGCAACGATAATACGCAGATACACATCACATACACCGACTCGCAAACATACGCAGAAAATGCAACAAACTTACGTAGCTCCCCGCCGCGTACGATTTATCATAGGGAAAGTATTCAGAATTATCAAGAAGAATTCATACCCGCTCCCAAACCAGTGAGTTTTCGTCCTCGCTTCAATTCACGCCCATATCGTTTTACATTGCAATGTTTGTTTCGATTCGGTTGAGTTGAATTACTGCATCTTTTGGCTTCAAATCATTGAATCTTGAGCGCTATCCATGAACGCAAGAGCTGAAGCTTTTCCGTCGTGATGTTGGGTGAACAATTAAATCGTCGATCGATCTTGAGTTTGAAGAGCGACGCGGCGATGTAAGAAGCATGAATCCATGAGCGGATGTGATGAAGACGCGATCGCGAAATGACGACGACAGGCGCGATCTTGACTTTCGCTCGAAGGAAATGTTCGTGGTGGATTAGATTTTTAGATAAGCGATTTGTTTCGTTTCTGCTTATTCCAGACTTTCCCTTCCCTTTCGTTGGTTTTGGGATGTAGTGTTGGGCCAAGCAGGTGGGTCTTTCTTGTTCATTATAGAAAATTTTACCTTATACCCCTTCATTTATCCTTATACCCCTGTATTTTATAAAAAATATCAATTTTATCCTTATATTTTTAAATAATTTTATTTTATTATTTAAATATTTTTTAAATTTTATTTTACATACCGGAAGACTTTGTAAAAGAATTCCGGTAGTCATTTTTCACATATTTTTAAATTTTTTTTTTGTACCGGAAGACTTTACAAAAGAGTTCCGGTACACAAAAATTGACTATCGAAACTCTTTTACAAAGTCTTCCGGTATAAATAAAAAATCAAAAAATGTTTGAAAACTGAGTATCAGAACTTTTTTGCAAAGTCTTCCCGTTCACAAAAATTGACTACCGGAACTCTTTTTTAAAGTCTTCCGGTACAAAAAAAAAATGATAAAAAAATATTTGAAAATGACTACCGGAACTCTTTTGTAAAGTCTTCCGGTACATAAAATTTGACTACCGGAACTCTTTTGCAAAGTCTTCCGGTACACACAAAAAATGTTAAAAAAATATTTGAAAAATGACTAACGGAACTCTTTTGTAAAGTCTTCCGATACACAAAAATTGACTACCGGAACTCTTTTGCAAAGTCTTCCGATACATAAAAAAATATTTAAAAAATACTTGAAAAATGACTACCGGAACTCTTTTGCAAAATCTTCCGGTACACAAAAATAAAATTTTAAAAATATTTAAAAAATTAAAATAATAAATTAATTAAAAATATATAAGGATAAAATTGGTATTTTTTATAAAATGTAGGAGTGGAAGGATAAATGTAGGGGTATAAGGTAAAACTTTCTTCATTATATCACACTCGCTTCGAGCCCTTAAATCCGGTCTACTGGTCCTGCACCCCCAAATCTGGGTTCACCTCCCTATCCGTTGGACTGGTTACCAAGTATGGGCTTCAGCTTTGGGCCTTCAGCCTTTGTACCTCAATTCTCTATCTCCATTAATCCAGATTCTGCATTATTCTTGTTTTTTATTTCAATTTGCTGGTTAATTAGGAGATTAAGATTAAATTGATTAGGATTTTAGTTAATAGAATTTAATTAGGCTTAATTAGGACAATTAGAACTTTAATTAATTTAATTTTCTGAATAAAGATTAATTAGATTTTTAGAAGTTGGTAACTAGCTCAATAATTAGGATATTGGAATTCTTATGACATTTTAGGATTAATTAGAATTAAATTAAAGTACGGATTAATTAGAATTTTTAGAATCCCTTCAGAATTTTAATTAGATTTTTAGAATCCCTTCAGAATTTTTATTACGATTATTTGGTTCTTAGAATTGGATTTTAATTAGAACGTCCATGATTAGAATGTTAATTTAATATTAGCCATTTTTAGCATAATGACCATTTTGCCCCTCATGGGCTTGTTTTGATATTTTATGTTGAAATTTGCATGTTCCCCCTAGCATTAGAATTTTAATCATTTTCTGATAATCATAGGACTTAACATAGAATTTTAATCATGATCTTGAACAACTTTGACATGCTCCGTTAGGATTTCTAATCTAACTTAGAATATTCAATCAAGTTCAAATGCATGATCCCTTAGGATAGTTCCTAACAAGTACTAACTTCAATTAGATCTAAAATTAGTTCCCTTCAAAATTAAAACAAAACCCGTGATTAAATTAATCAAAAGAAATTTTGATTAATTAAATCCTTTGAACTTGTATAATCCCACAGTCTAAATTGAGTGACCAAAAGACCCTTGGTCACTTAATAAGACTTTTCTTCCAAGCTGTGGAGCTCGAAGCCTCAAGTCAAGATCTTCAATCAAGGCATCCTCAGTCACACCAAGCAGCGGATTATACAAGATAAATCAAAGGTCAACACTTGGTAAATACGATTCAAATTGTACGAAACGAGCCTTAGGTAATGAGGAATGATGAGATGGAGTCTCTTATACCCTTGTCTAGAGTGACTTTGCATATGGGGCGTATGCCCCAAATATTCAAAGCGTTCGCCCTTATTCATAGACTTTAGTACAATACGAATCGATTGAACTACCAAGTCTTCTTCATGCAAGTTCAACATCAACACAAGGATCAACAACAAAGGTTCTTCACCAGCAACTTGTCAGTCAAGAGAAGTATCATGCACTTCAAGTCTTAAGTAATGAGGAATGATGAGAGGGAGTCTCTCCTACCCTTGTCTAGAGCGACTTTGCATATGGGTGTATGCCCCAAATATTCAAAGTGTTCGCCCTTATTCATAGACTTTAGTGTGATTCCTACCAATCGAATGTCAAGTCTCTTATCACTTCACTCTCTTACTTCATTCATCATTCTATTCATTTCAACCTCAATCATTCATTCCTTTTGCTTTATCAATCATCTTGTTTTCAGCCCTAAATGCTGAACTACGAAAGCTCTGATTTCCTTATTGCACTATGAGGATACGTAGGCAGGAGAATTCAGATTCTTCGCGAGCTACCGTATTTATCAATCTATCTTATCTATTCCTATCTCATTTATCAATCTATATAATGATCAATCATTCAATCCTCATTCAGTTCATACAAGGGTCACATACCCATTTCTCAATCAATAGCTTCATGCATTGCCTATCAGTTCAGACTATGACTTACTTTGTTGCTTGCCCTCAAGGTGCAGACCTTGGCAACTTCCTTTAGCCCTTGGAGTTCAGACTCTGGCTTTATCCTTCGCCTTAAGGTGCAGACATTGGTGACTTCTTTTAGCCCATAGAGTTCAGACTCTGGCTTTGCTTCTTGCCCTCAAGGTGCAGACCTTGACAACTTCCTTTAGCCCATGGAGTTCAAACTCTGGCTTTATCCTTTGCCCCAAGGTGCAGACCTTGGCAACTTATTTTAGCCCATGGAGTTCAGACTCTGGCTTTTCTTCTTGCCCTCAAGATGCAGACCTTGGTAAGCTTCTTTAGCCCATGGAGTTCAGACTTTGGCTTTATTCTTTGCCCATAAGATACAGATCTTGGCATCCTTGCCTTATTGAGTCCAGACTCTGGCTATCTTGATTTTGGCTATACATTTCATACTTTAACATACTACCCTGCCTTATAGTTCAGATTATGGCATGCTTATCCATCTTGCCCATGGAGTTCAGACTCTGGCAACCTTTGACATTGACTCCAAGTTCAAACCTTGACATTATATCTCTGTTTCCCCCTTTGAGTCCAGACTCTGGGAATCCATTCCTGGCCTTGTATTTAGTTCAAACCATGGCACTCATCTATCTTGCCCTATGAAGTTCAGACTCTGGCAATATCTCATTTGTCCTTGTGGTTGATTACCATCATCGGTTAGTACCACATCCTTGCTTGTTAAGAAATCTACCTCGCCTCTGGGCAATCCTATCGAATCTCTCTTTGTTTTCAGCCGTAGTAGGCTGAACTACGATTGCTCTGATTTTCTCATTGCACGATGAGGATACGTAGGCAAGAGAATTCAGACCCTCCGTGAGCATACTTATTTATGACTTCTTCCCTAGGGGATTCTTCCATTCATCTCCATGATAGATTCGTATTCTACATTTTTTCACTCTATGTGATATACCTATTCTTTAAGCCAAATACACTACCTCTTTGTGCTCCTTCCTGCATCACCTTGTGAACCAAGAAATGTTTGGGATTGTGCCCAAACACTTATTTCTTTGTCTTTTCGGCTTTATCTTATAGTGGCGGTGTGATACGGTGAACTGACTTTGTGTTTTTGCTTTGAAAAGCAATGTTGCGGATAGCAAGAGTCGCCACCGGCTTTTCTTTTATCCAATAAGGAAAGGCGGAAAAGAACAGGAAAGACCTTGATTAGATTTTGAGTTCGGGAGGTACATTATACAAAGGGAAGGTGTTAGCACCCTTTGTATCCATGGTTATCCATGGGCTCTTAATTGCTTAACTCACTTATGTTTTCCTTGTTTGAGAAAGTGTTTGAGAAATGTAGTGTGTTTAGTAAATATTTTGAAAGGAGAGTTTAACTTTGTAATGATTCTTGTACGAATGTATACAAAGTGTTTATCTCGTTTGATTTTGAAAGATGTTTAGAAAAATATAACTCGGCGATGATTCTGGTGCGAATGTATACCAAGTGGTGATTTTCTAAAAGATGTTATGAAAAGTGTGAGGTGTGAAAAGTATTTTAAGCTGTGAGCAAGCATTTAAGAGTTATACCTAACTAAGGTCTTTATAGGTATTTCCTATCCTTAGGAGGGTAAAACTGTCCTTACTATTGAGAAGTAAGTAGTCTTATCCTTTGGATGTAAAGGGACATCGTGGGGTCGTCGATTGGTCATTGAAGGCAACATTTGTAAGGATACCTTAGCATTCGAAGGGACGATCATCATTTAATCGTAGGCTACAACGAAGGGTCATCGAGGAACAAAGTCATATATTCGAAGGCAACGTTCGAGGGACAAGGTTTATCTCGTAGGGACATTGACCTTTTGATCGAAGGGACTATGACTTATCTGTTTAGGGATGATGATGATTAATCGAAAGGGTCTTTGCTAAGGGTATCCCCACATTCGCGGGACATGACCGTGATATCGTAAGGCAACAAAGAGAGGGGTAAGATCACATATTCGAAGGCAATGTAATTAGCCAAGTAATCAGAATAAATCTCCACAATGATATCCCACAATTAAAGTAGAAGGCCGTGCTATCTCTTCAAGAAATATGGGAGCCCTTACAGAAACTCAGCAAACATGTTAGAATAACGGGATGGGGTGGAATCAAGAGTTGCACCGAACAAAAGAGTCATAGCAATAATAGTGTCAGGCAAACAGCGTGTAAACGCAATAGAAAACATGTCAAACAAATACAAAACAGATCAGAATGCAACCAGAAAAAAAATCAACTACTGTCATGTTCGCTACTGCCTCGCCTAGCGAGGGCTTGGGGAACCCTCGCTACAGGTTCGCTTAGCGAGGTGCTAGCAAACGGCTGCGGATTCTGGGTTCTTCTTTGATACTGGTGCGATTTCGGAAACCCCAAACCTTATGGCATCCATTACAGAAATTACATGATCGAATATTCAAAGAATTGTTTTACACATTTTATGCACATATAAACCCACATGCAAAACCTAACGATATTCGCCTTTCCAAATTCAACCATAATGCCTCATACATTTAGAAATTTCAAATTGGGAGCATAGAGTAGTGGGAATAGGGCAAACCTGATTGGAAGGATTGGATGAAATTGAATTTGCACCGTTGGGTTTGCAGGGCAATCTTAGGGTTTATGCCTGATAGGGTTGGCGGAGGTAACCTTTGTGCCGATGAGTTCTCTGAATTAGCTTCTAGGTTTTTCCCCGTTGTTTTTCTGATCTCCCAGGGTTTTTTCCTCCCCCCCTTTTTCAAATGAAGTCTTGGAATTTATAGCTGATTTTTTGTGTCTTGGTGGGCTCAAACTGAAGGCAATTCAGGCCCAGAATTTTTTCTATATCCGCAAGCTTCGCTAGGCTAGCGAAGGCAATTTAGGCTCAGACTTGGATAAAAGCACAGCTAGTACTTACTCGCTAGGCGAGCAACTAGCGAGCATTCCAGTAGCAAAATCAACAAGGTTCGCTGGAGCGAAGGATGAAGCGTGGGCTTCGCCTAGCGAGCATGACAGTTCAGGTCATCTTCTGGATTTGGTAACCTGTGCACTGGATCTTTGTTCCTTTGAGATTCATGCTTTGAAAAATGAATAGACCTCATTGGAACCTTTTGAAAGTATCATAAAAATAACGGGCAAATTTTAGGGTATGACAGCTGCCCCTGTTCAATATTCTTAAACCGAGAGAATTAGAATGGTATGTACGCCATTCGCGATCGGGAGGTGGAAGATTATTGAACACTTAGAATGCCCGAAAATTTGCACTTGTTAATTAAAAGATAGTCTTGATGGAGGTGGACTTAAAGACGCCATCCAGAAAGTTTGAAGATGAGAGCTTCAGAGTGCGTCGTATATTAGACCATTTATAAAGACATGGGTGTCATACTGAGTCGTACGCTAGACCGTATAATGAGTCATCCATTAGGTGATATTAGGGTGAGCTGAACATGATGAGATAAGGATCAGAATGGGTCATACGCTAGACCGTATCTGAGTAGTAAAGTGAGTTGTCTGTTAGGCTGTATCTGGAGAAATAAAGATCAGAATAGATCGTACGCTAGATCGTATATGAGTAGCAGAATGAGCCGCCCGTTAGGCTGTATCTGACAATAAAAAGCATTCGTGCGCTAGATTACATTTCAGAATGTACCGTATGCTAGGTAGCATCTGAGTAGCAGAATGAGCCGTCTGTTAGGCTGTATCTTCACTGGGGATGAAAGATCAGAATGGATCATACGCTAGATGCCTCTGAGTCGCAGAATGAGCCGTCCGTTAGGCTGTATCTGGAGAATAAAGATCAGAATGGATCGTACGCTAGATCGTATCTGAGTAGCAGAATGAGCCGTCCATTAGGATGTATCTGAGATAAAGAGTAGTCATACGCTAGTCTACATTTTAGAATGTACCGTACGCTAGGTAGTATCTGAGTAGCAGAATAAACCGTCCGTTAGGCTATATCTGGAGAAATAAAGATCAGAATGGATCGTACGCTAGATCGTATCTGAGTAGCAGAATGAGCCGTCCATTAGGCTGTATCTGAGATAAAAAGTAGTCATACGCTATACTACATTTCAGAATGTACCGTACGCTAGGTAGTATCTGAGTAGCAGAATGAGCCGTCCGTTAGGCTGTATCTGGAGAAATAAAGATCAGAATGGATCGTACGCTAGATCGTATCTGAGTAGCAGAATGAGCCGTCCATTAGGCTGTATCTGAGATAAAGAGTAGTCATACGCTAGACTATATTTCAGAATGTACCGTACGCTAGGTAGTATCTGAGGGGATGAATATCCAAATGGGTCGTACGCTAGACCGTATTGGAGTAGTTGAAGGAGCCATATGTTAGGCTGAATCAGAATGAGCCGTACGTTAGGCTATATCTGATAATATTTGTATATGTTGTATTTGCAATAAATGGCTGGGATGGGCTTAAAGATGCCATCATTAGGAGGATATCAGAATGCTTGTCCGAATGAATATTCATATGGATTATATCTGAAAGATGTATCTGTAATTGATAAAGATATCCGTCTGAATGAATCTTTATTTGACTGTATCGGGAGGATAATTAACCTGAAAAAAGAGTTAGCCTCATGCCATGTCATGATGCATGAGATGTTTTATGCTTTTGAAAATAAATGCGAACATTGCATGCGTGCATATGCTATGAAATGATGTATGAATGAATTGTGTGTCTGAATTTTTTTGCCATGGGAAAGTAAATCCCGATATTCTGGTTGGAGACATTTGTATCGATGACCCTTTATTAGCTGGGGATATTCGGTTTCTGTCTGATGGTAGAAATATTCAACAGAACCTGACTGGGGATAACAAAGATGACTAGTCTGTCTAGTAGTGCCAATTTCTTCTGGGAGTAACTGGTTTTGCCGGGGATAGGGATTTGCAACCGGATTTGTTGGAAAGCATGGTTAGACCTTATCCTCGATCCTAAAGTCTTTTAGTAATTGCTATTTCTATTTTATGCATGTTTTTTTCGGCAAACATCAATCATATTCAAATGCATATATTAATTCGAATTAAATCAATGGACTTTTATGCAAACAAAACGGAGAAAGTAAAACAAAAGTATCTTTTTGGAAATAAAATTGTATTGATTTTGAAAGAGGGCCTATAAACAGGAAATTTTAATACAAGGAGACAGAAATCCTAGTAAGAGGAAATTGTCAAGAAAGCAAAGAAAAAATAGCTATGAGAAAAAGTCCTATTGATTTAAATTCTGCTACTGCTATTATGCCTTCAAGCATCTCATCCCTTGCTGTCGAATGGAAGTGATTGGCTTGCTCAGTCCCTTTGACTTTGGTGGGGCTGATCGAGAACGGGACATAGTCATACGCTTTTATCCCTAATTTTTGCCTGGACCGCGTTTTTAGGTTTTTAGTCCACCAGGATACCCTTTTTTGCCCAAGCCGCCTTTTCAGGTTTTCGACTTGCTGGGTGTACATTTTTATATGTTTATCCCTAATTTTTGCCCGAACCCTTTTGGTTCGCCGGGATGCCCTTACTTTTGCCTAGATATGTCAACCTAGCGGGTCTCTTTTATGCGTAGTATTTTTTAACTATGTCCGCGTTCATGGGATGCGGGAAATCTTCGCCATCCATTGTAGTAAGCATCATGGCTCCACCAGAGAATACCTTCTTAACTACAAATGGCCCTTCGTATGTGGGAGTCCATTTGCCTCTAGGATCACCTTGTGGTAGAATGATACGCTTTATCACCACGTCGCCAATTTGATACACCTGTCTCTTGACTTTTTTATTAAATGCCTGGGTCATGCGCTTCTGATATATCTGTCCATGACAAACAGCCGCAAGTTTCTTTTCATCAATCAAATTTATCTGATCGAGTCGAGTCTGAATCCATTCATCTTCGTCTAAGCCTGCATCTTTCATAATTCTTAGAGAGGGAATCTGAACTTCCACTGGTAAAACGGCTTCCGTTCCGTAGACTAAAGAGAAAGGAGTTGCCCCTGTCGAAGTGCGTACTGAAGTGCGATAACCATGAAGAGCAAATGGTAACATATCATGCCAGTCTTTGTATGTTACTGTCATCTTTTGTATAATCTTCTTAATATTTTTATTAGTAGCTTCTACGACGCCATTCATCTTTGGCCGGTACGGAGAAAAGTTATGGTGTTTTATTTTGAACTGCATGCAGAGTTCAGTAATCATCTTGTTGTTCAAATTAGTACCATTATCAGTGATAACTCTTTCAGGGATGCCATACCGACAAATAAGACTATTCTTGATGAACCGTGCCACCACATTCTTGGTGACAGAAGCAAATGAGGCTGCCTCTACCCACTTCGTAAAGTAATCAATAGCAACAAGAATGAAACGATGTCCATTAGAAGCAGTAGGTTTAATCTCTCCAATCATATCAATGACCCACATTGCAAAGGGCCAAGGGGCTGTCAACACGTTCAATGGAGCAGGAGGTACATGTACTTTGTCCGCATAGATCTGGCACTTGTGACAAGTTCTGGAGTGATGGTGGCAATCAGCTTCCATGGTAGACCAATAATACCCTGATCTCATAATCTTCTTGGCCATCGTATGTCCACTAGAATGAGTCCCAAAAATGCTGTCATGCATGTCTTCCATAATCTTTTCTGCTTCCTTTTTATCCACACAGCGAAGCAAATTCGAATCATGATTACGTTTGTATAATACTCCATTACTCAAAAAGAATTTAGCGGAGAACTTCCTCAGAAATTTTCTATCATTGATGGATGCCCCTTCAGAATTTAGGGTACTCCTGAGTTTCTAAATATCTTTTTACTTCGTGGAACCAAGGTTTCTCTTCTACTTCATCAGCGTTAAGTTCATAACAATATGCTGGTTCATCTAATCGTTCAATGGTGATCATGGGAGCTTCATTGTCCCATCTGACTCTGAACATAGATGACATGGTAGCCAATGCATCTGCCAACTGATTCTCTTCTCGTGGAATATGTTCGAATGTAATCTCTTCAAAGTATGGGATTAATGTCAACACCCGCTCTCGATAAGGGATGAGATTCGGATGTTTGGTGTCCCATTCTCCTTTGATCTGACTGATTACTAAGGTTGAGTCTCCGTACACACTCAAAAACTTGATTCTCAGGTCTATAGCAGCTCTGAGTCCCAAAATACATGCTTCATACTCAGCCATATTATTGGTACAATCAAAACATAGTCTAGCAGTGAAAGGCGTATGGCAACCCTTGGGAGAAATAATTACAACACCAACACCATTGCCCAATGCATTAGAAGATCCATCAAAAACCATAGTCCATCGGGATCCCAGTTCGGGTCCTTCCTCCGGTCCAGGTTCTTCATAATCAGTAACAAGCATAACATCCTCATCAGGGAACTCAAAATTCATAGATTGGTAATCATCAACTGCTTGATGAGCCAAATGATCAGCTAACACGCTTCCTTTGATTGCTTTCTGGGTAGTATACTGGATATTATACTCTGTTAAAATCATCTGCCATCTTGCTATTCTTCCGGAGAGAGCAGGTTTCTCAAATATATATTTGATAGGATCCATCTTAGAAATCAATAAAGTGGTATGATTCAACATATACTGTCTTAGTCGGCGAGCAGCTCAAGCCAAAGCACAGTAAGTTTTCTCAAGCAGTGAGTATCTTGTTTCACAGTCGGTAAACTTTTTGCTAAGGTAGTATATTGCATGCTCTTTTCGACCAGACTCGTCATGTTTCCCCAGCACACACCCCATTGAATTTTCTAACACGGTCAAATACATGATTAGAGGTCTTCCTTCAACTGGTGGCATCAGAATTGGAGGTTCTTGGAGATACTTCTTGATTTTGTCAAAAGCTTCTTGACATTCATCATTCCATATTATCTCTTGATTTTTCCTCAGTAATTTGAAGATGGGTTTGCAAGTAGCAGTCAAATGGGAGATAAATCGGGCAACGTAATTCAAGCGTCCCAAGAAACCTCTGACTTATTTATCTGTACGGGGAACTGAAATTTCTTGAATAGCTCTCACCTTAGCCAGGTCAACCTCAATTCCTTTACCATTGACAATAAAGCCCAAGAGTTTACCGGATCTTACTCCAAAGGTGCATTTGTTCGGGTTCAATCTCAACTTGTATTTCTTCAACCTCTCAAACAGTTTGTATAAATGATCGAGATGTTCTTCTTCAGTATGAGATCTGGCTATCGTGTCATCCACATATACCTCTATTTCATGATGGATCATATCATGGAACAAAACCACCATAACACGCTGGTATGTTGCCCCTGCATTCTTTAAACCGAATGGCATTACTTTGTAACAGAAAGTGCCCAATTGCGTCACAAACGTAGTTTTCTCCATGTCTTCAGGTGCCATCTTAATCTGGTTATAGCCTGAGAATCCATCCATGAATGAGAATACCTTGTGTTGAGCGGTGTTATCTACCAGAACATCAATGTGCGGAAGTGGAAAGTCATCTTTGGGACTTGCTTTATTCAAATCTCTGTAATCTACACACATTCTCACCTTACCATCCTTCTTTGGCACTGGTACCACATTAGCAACCCATTGAGGGTAAGAAGTAACAGCTAGAAAACCTGCATCAAATTGTTTCATAACCTCGGCCTTGATTTTCTCAGACATTTCAGGACGCATGCGACGAACCTTTTGCTTAACAGGACGACAACCTTCCTTCATCGGAAAATGATGTACTACTATATCAGTATCCAGTCCTGGCATGTCTTCATAAGACCAAGCAAAAATCTCTACATAGTCATGTAACATCTGAATCAATCTTTCTTTGACACTGTTTTCCAAGCCTGCTCCTATTTTGACTTCTTTCTTGTCTACTTCAGTACCCAGATTTACAATTTCAATTGATTCCTCTTGCGGTTGTATAGTCTTTTCTTCTTGCAGCAACAGTCTGGCAAGCTCTCCAGGTACTTCACAATCTTCCTCACTTCCATCCTCGGCTTGGTAGATCGGATTTTCAAAGCCATAATTAACAGTAGCAGAATTATTATCAACAGGATCCAGAGTGGATATGGATCTGCAATTTGTTACGTGGGTGTGTGTAAGAAAACATAGCTTATTTGAAGGATGACAGGAAAGATAAAGAGCGCAATATTTGAATGCAAAAAGTCCATTGATTTATTGAATGTGAATATGCTTATGAAAATGACAAAACCCTTGAAAAATTAGCTATTGTGCCCCGGGTATAGACACAATGCTTTAAAAAATTACAAAATTTGAAACACTAAAATAGCAATAACAATTACTCCTGACTAAAGGAAACCAGGATAGTGTCTTCAGCCTTCCAATTATTGAGTCTGTCACTAATTGTTGGGAAAATCCAGTTATCGAAGTCGCAATCGCTATCAGCATCTTCTACAGCATTAACAGTCTTGTCATGATTAGGCAGAGGAGCAGTGATGACATTAGGAGTCTCCGGAGGATCAAAATCAATCTCTCCAGCGTCGATCATATCTTGAATCTTATTCTTCAACAACCAGCAATCGTTTGTATCATGCCCGGGGCTATCAGAGTGATATGCACACCTAGCATTAGGATTATAACGAGGAGAAGTAGTGTTGGGATTTGCAGGAGGGTCTCTGAGGGTAATTAGATTTGCTTTTAGCATACCCTGCAGTGCTTGTGCTAAAGTCATATTGATCTTGGTAAACTGCCTTCTTGGCCTGTCTTGTCTGTGTTGGAAGTTTTGAGATGGCGGTGCTGCAATCGTAACTGCTCCAACAGTATGGTCACGGTTTTTCTTGTTATGACTCCTTTGACCGTACACAACATTTGATTCATTCTTCCCCTGATAGGACTTTTTGGTGCTTGCAGAGGTAGCCGCCTGTATCTTTCCACTTCGAATGCCGCTTTCAACACGTTCACCCGTCAATATAAGTTCAGTGAAACCCGATGAGGAACTTCCCAATAGATGGCTGTAGAATGGGCCAGTCAGTGTACCCATGAACATGTCCACTAATTCTCGATCAGTCATAGGGGGTTTGACTCTGCTAGCCAAATTTCTCCATTTTTGAGCATATTCTTTGAAGCTTTCTTTAGAGCCCATAGTCATATTCTGTAGCTGTAGCCGAGTAGGCGCTAATTCAGAATTATACTGGTAGTGCTTGTAGAAAGCTGTCGCTCAATCAGTCCAGGTGCGGATGTTAGAGCTCTCGAGCTGATAATACCACTCTAACTGTGTGCCAGACAGACTCTCTTGGAAGAAATGGATCCATAGCTTCCTATCAGTGGTATACGGCTGAATCTTCCTCACATAAGCTCTCAGATGCATCTGAGGACAAGACGCGCCATCATACTTAGTGAAAGCGGGGACCTTGAATTTGCGAGGAATGATCACATCAGAGACCAGACCTAAGCTTTCGAAATCTAGACCGGGCGCCTTCTGACCCTCCATAGCTAGCATACGTTCTTCCAGCAACTTATACTTATCATCTCTCGGAGAGTACTGTTCATTCTCATAATTTTCATAGTCGTCCTCGGGGTTGAAGGGATCATCATTCTCATCTTCCGAATCATTTTCTGACTCATCTTCTCTGTCCTTCGGAATTCCAATCTTGACTCCTGGAGCCTGTCCTTTAAACCTTCTTCCTGGGTTAATGCAACTCACAGGCTTCTGGTCTTTCTTCTTCTCGAGCAATAGAGTCTTCAGTTCCTCCCGCCCCTTGGATAATTTCAAGATCATCTCCTGGAATTGAGCATTCTGAGCCTGGAGATCCTTGACAGTTTGTTCGAGGGCCATTTTCCTGATTGGAGGAAAACCATGAGAACATTGATCCTTTTAGAGTACCTGTTATGCAATGTTATGTTATGCTATGCAATGTATGAAATGTTTTCAAGGACTTTTGGAATTTAACTTTGCGTAAACCACCAAAAAGGGGAACTTTTATTAATAATTTCTTTAATCAATGTTCATTACAAGAAAAAATGAAAGCTCAAGTCTCCCAGGGACGGCTTCTTTTTGGGCGGAGATATGCATTGAGACTTCGTTCCTCTTTAAGCTGGCTGGTGAGCTCTAATACTTTCTTCCTTTCAGCACAGAACTGAGCTTCAAAAGTATCCCTTTCCTCTCTCAACTGGATCCAAGATTTCTTCAATTCTTCAACATTGGTAGGCATATCTGGATAAGGAATGATCTGAGGGGTACCTCCTTCAACTTTTGGTTCCACAATCAGAGGTCCGATTGCAAGATATGGCATGATAAGCTCACGAGCTCTGGCGCGTGCCCATCTGAGATAAGGTTCCATAGGAATAGAGTTTTTCTGTCCTAAAGTACTTCTTTTCACCATGCCCCAAGCTCGTACAAACCTTTGACGGAGACCTTGAGAATCATTGTCATAGTCAAACACAGTGCCTTGGATAATTATTTCATGTGGACCATCTCTTCGAGCATAACCAAACTGACGTAGGGCTAAAGCAGGATTATAAGTAATACCTCCTCTTATCCCCAGGAGTGGTACGTTAGAGAATTCTCCACAACGGTCAATGATGATAACATTTTCTTTGGGTTGGGGACACCAATGGATGTCTGAATGGGAGAGCGACATTATCCTTTGAGACCATTTCAAATTTTGCTCATTCTTCAAGACTGGTTGAGGGAGGTGCGAAATAAACCACCTAGATAATAAAGGTACGCAGCACATGAGAGTCCCTTGCCTTTTCATAGTACGGGTGTGAAGGGAATGCAAAATGTCTCCAAGCAAGGTGGGTACAGGGTTATGAGTAAGAAATATCTTAACAACATTCATGTCTATGAATTGATCCGGATTAGGAAATAGCACCAAACCATAGATTAGCAAGGCTAGAACATCTTCGAAAGCGTGGACATTCCTAGCTTTTAGGAATTCTCGGGCCTTATTTATTAGAAATTTGGCAAGTAGACCCTTAACTCCACTTCTTGTTACCCAATTAGTTTCAATATCGGACTTTGTCATGTGTAAAGCCGCAACAACCTCTTCAGACCTCAGAATCTTTTCTAGACCATTGAAAGGTGTTTGATCAAGGATAGGTACACCAAGTAACCTGGAAAATTCTTCTAATGTGGGTACCAACTGATAATCTGGGAAGATGAAGCAATGATGTTTAGGATCGAAGAACTGGAATAGAACTCTCATCATATCTTCCTTGAAACCGGTGGTAACCAATTTGAGGAGATGGCCATGTTTCTGGATGAACCGAGCATGATCGGAAAGTTCTGACACTAAATCCTTGAGTTGAGGAGAGGTCGCTATAAAATTGATCTGGATGGTCTTCCTGGAAGCCATAGTCTGATAAAACAGAACAAAGTTAAATCCCTAAGTCCTCGAAACGGTTAGTACAATGCCATGATGTCGTGGCATTATGATGTTATGATGTTATGCTGTTATAATGTTATGATGTTATAATGTTATGATGTTAAGTAAGTAACACAAACAAGTCACACCACAGTCATTCCTAGGTTTTAAGGCTTGCATGAGTTCCATAGGTAAGTACCCTCCCCACTGAAGTTTGGTTGGTTCAACCTGTCCTAGAGTAGTAACCGGGTTCTAGAAGGATCTCAAATCATTGACCTTTCCTTAAGTCCACTTCAGTGCAACACCAAGCGGTTGACCAAAATTTCCCTAAGGTCCAATCTCAAAGAGTGTAGTATCGAGTATCAACCAACCTCAGTCGGAACCGAAGTCAGTTATCTCACTACTTTCTAATGGCTAGGATGAGTCAATTAGGGTTCTAAAGGTCTGGTTAATGCTTTGATGACACCACGCAGACGCCAAATTTTTCCTCAAGTAAACATGAGGAACATCAGGACATCCAAAGTGTCACATTAACCGTAGCCATCATTTTAACCATTCCAGTATACGCCGGACAGTCGCGATGATCTCTTACTACTTACCTAAGGTACACTAGATCCGGGTGTAGGATCTTTCACTCAAGCATAGAACACCCAAACAATCCCTTAAAAGTAAATCAGACAAAGAAACAATTCGAAAACATAAGTGATCTTATCTTTAAGGTAACCTCTCTTTTTAAAATCCCCAGCAGAGTCGCCAGTTCTGTGATACGGTGAACTGACTTTGTGTTTTTGCTTTGAAAAGCAATGTTGCGGATAGCAAGAGTCGCCACCGACTTTTCTTTTATCCAATAAGGAAAGGCGGAAAAGAACAGGAAAGACCTTGATTAGATTTTGAGTTCGGGAGGTACATTATACAAAGGGAAGGTGTTAGTACCCTTTGTATCCATGGGCTCTTAATTGCTTAACTCACTTATGTTTTCCTTGTTTGAGAAATGTGGTGTGTTTAGAAAATATTTTGAAAGGAGAGTTTAACTTTGTAATGATTCTTGTACGAATGTATACAAAGTGTTTATCTCATTTGATTTTGAAAGATGTTTAGAAAAATATAACTCGGCGATGATTCTGGTGCGAATGTATACCAAGTGGTGATTTTCTAAAAGATGTTATGAAAAGTGTGAGGTGTGAAAAGTATTTTAAGCTGTGAGCAAGCATTTAAGAGTTATACCTAACTAAGGTATTTATAGGTATTTCCTATCCTTAGGAGGGTAAAACTGTCCTTACTATTGAGAAGTAAGTAGTCTTATCCTTTGGATGTAAATGGACATCGTGGGGTCGTCGATTGGTCATTGAAGGCAACATTTGTAAGGATACCTTAGCATTCGAAGGGACGATCATCATTTAATCGTAGGCTACAACGAAGGGTCATCGAGGGACAAAGTCATATATTCGAAGGCAACGTTCGAGGGACAAGGGTTATCTCGTAGGGACATTGACCTTTTGATCGAAGGGACTATGACTTATCTGTTTAGGGATGATGATGATTAATCGAAAGGGTCTTTGCTAAGGGTATCCCCACATTCGTGGGACATGACCATGATATTGTAAGGCAACAAAGAGAGGGGTAAGATCACATATTCAAAGGCAATGTAATTAGCCAAGTAATCAGAATAAATCTCCATAATGATATCCCACAATTAAAGTGGAATGCCGAGCTATCTCTTCAAGAATCATGGGAGCCCTTACAAAAACTCAGCAAACATGTTAGAATAACGGGATGGGGTGCAATCAAGAGTTGCACCGAACAAAAGAGTCATAGCAATAATAGTGTCAGGCAAACAGCGTGTAAACGCAATAGAAAACATGTCAAACAAATACAAAACAGATCAGAATGCAACCAGAAAAAAAATCAATTGCTGTCATGTTCGCTACTGCCTCGCCTAGCGAGGGCTTGGCGAACCCTCGCTACAGGTTCGCTTACCGAGGTGCTAGCGAACGGCTACGGGTTCTGGGTTCTTCTTTGATACTGGTGCGATTTCGGAAACCCCAAACCCTATGGCATCCATTACAGAAATTACATGATCGAATATTCAAAGTATTGTTTTACACATTTTATGCACATATAAACCCACATGCAAAACCTAACGATATTCGCCTTTCCAAATTCAACCATAATGCCTCATACATTTAGAAATTTCAAATTGGGAGCATAGAGTAGTGGGAATAGGGCAAACCTGATTGAAAGGATCAGATGAAATTGAATTTGCACCGTTGGGTTTGCAGGGTAATCTTAGGGTTTATGCCTGATAGGGTTGGCGGAGGTAACCTTTGTGCCGATGAGTTCTCTGAATTAGCTTCTAGGGTTTTCCCCGTTGTTTTTCTAATCTCCCAGGGTTTTTTCCTCCCCCCTTTTTCAAATGAAGTCTTGGAATTTATAGCTGATTTTTTGTGTCTTGGTGGGCTCAGACTGAAGGCAATTCAGGCCCAAATTTTTTTGTATATCCGCAAGCTTCGCTAGGCGAGTGAGCTAGCGAAGGGTTCGCTAGGAGAACACCCAGCGAGTGTTCCAGCGAATACTCCCAAACTTGGATAAAAGCACAGCTAGTACTTACTCGCTAGGCGAGTAGGTAGCGAGCATTCCAGTAGCAAAATCAACAAGGTTTGCTGGAGCGAAGGATGAAGCGTGGGCTTCGCCTAGCGAATTGTTTGCTCGCCTAGCGAGCATGACAGTTCAGGTCATCTTCTGGATTTGGTAACCTGTGCACTGGATCTTTGTTCCTTTGAGATTCATGCTTTGAAAAATGAATAGACCTCATTGGAACCTTTTGAAAGTATCATAAAAATAACAGGCAAATTTTGGGGTATGACAGGCGGCCTGCTAGTCCACGTATTGGTAATAGCCACCTTACTCTTGGGTTCATCTTTTCACCCTTTTTGGAGTTCAAACAACAGTATTCTTTGGTTTAAACCATACTTCGATCACACTTCTTTCCACCTCCTGCCTCTAGTTCCTTGAACTACAAAGCTCTGAATTCCTCATTTCACTATGAGGATACGTAGGCATGAGGGCCCCAATCCTCACCGAGCACTCTATCTATTTGCTTTCCTTTCCCCTTTCCCATTCTTTTGTGAGTAATCTTAGATCTAACACCTACCCGAGCGAGAACAATCAAAACGGTTCCCATGAAGTACCATGGATGTTTGGGGTGCTAATACCTTCCCCTTGCATAACTGACTTCCTTACCCAGTATATCTCTTTCCCCCTAGTTTTATCGATGTTTTCCTTTCCCTTTGGGGATAAATAAATTTCGATGGCGACTCCGTTGTATGTTCGAGCGTGCGATACGATCAGATATATTTCCGTTAGCTTCACTGGGTAACCTAACTGTTATTCAAAAGTGGCATTCAACTAGTGTTGCAAAAGCCGCATGGGACCTGACAGGTTCAGGGCCTTGGTAGTCGAATGGAGGTACTTCAATTTCAGGGTTGCGAGCCCCGGGGATTGGTACAAGGAAGCCAGTAGAAGCTTACCTAGAGAGACCTGTCGACCCTCATGGATTTGGATCGCCGGGCTTATGTAACTTTTGGCTATTTGTAAAGAGCCAGGACAAAATATGTAATATGAAAGCCATAATGTTAGAAAAGCAATATGCTCTTCGTCAGAAACTTTGACAGAATCCTTGTCATGATGATCCTCGATGTAGGTTTGGAGACTAGCGCAGCCAAATGAAAAAGTGGTCTTCATTGGAAGTGTGGGGTCCAAAGTGTCTCCCAGTGGCGATAAACCTGTAATAGCTGCCACATCGAAGAGTTGGCGTCAACATGCCACATGGAAGCTGGAAAGTATTGGCCAAACTTTCCCAGAAGTACATCGAGGCCAACAACATACAAGGATTTATTCGGTGAGCATACCTGGAGATCTGGATAGCGTCGAAGATCCCTGCGCTTCTCCACCGGTCTTGAATTTTCGTTGAACTTTGTTGAGCTAAGCCAAGTACACTTTGTTGCCTGGGGTAGGCATCGACCTGAAGACCCTTGCCTTTGGATCCATGAATCTGACATCGATAGTTCCATCTTTATCAAAAGCTGGAGGAGCAGCAGGAGCGTAACTAGGAAAATGGCCTTGAACTATTTTGGGTGTGGATTTTGAGTTTGGGAAAGGTCCATGAAATGCGACCGGTTTGTTATCAATGACAAAGGGAATGAGCATCTGGGGTTGCCGGATTTTGTCACTGCTTCATCAGCAGAAGCGGGTTAGGAAATACAATTTGTGCTTTCTATTGTAGTAAGTTGAAATGCAATGGGGTTGCTGCCAGTGTTGAAGGAGATAACGTTTTTAGTGCGAGTGGGGGAGGCCATTGTTAAGAAGGATGAAGAAAATTCGTTAAAACTAAGATTGCTGTGAAAAGTTGCATAAGAGATATGCAGATGAAAAAGCAAGAAGAAAATTCTGAGGGTAAAAAGTGTTTATTTGTAGGCAAATCAATGGATGATTAAGCGCTAGTCAACTGACAACTGTCCAGCTAGGAGGTAGTGGGAGAGTTGGTAGTTTTAGTGGAGATCCCACGACCTAGGAAGTAGCTCGTAATTATGATAGTTTGTCTGAGAAATCGCAGTACAGGAAAATCATCATTGTGCATAAAAGCATCATTAACGATTAGATGGCCAGCCGAAATTTGGAAAGTCAAAAGTCAAGTTTCTCGGTCGAAGCGCCTAAGTCAAAACCATCCTTTTTGGGGGGCAATTTGTTAGCTGGAAAATTTCGACACAAGAAGTACGAAGCCAGGTCGACCAATGGACAGTCGGAAGCGGGATCGACGAGGGAGAAAGTCAAGAGGGTTGAGTCGACGAAAGAGGAAGCTTGTCGAAGTCGAAGGTCAGTTTACCATGGTGGGAATTAATCATGGGAGGAAGAGTGTGGGAAGTTACCAACAACGTGGGTGATATGCTCCGACACATGGCACCTCATGAATGGGTCATAACCTCCTAGCAGTTATTTCTTACTACTATTTAAGAAGATGTAATTTTCATTCCAAGGGGTGGCATTTTTAGCATTGCAATAGGAAAATACTTGAAGTATCAAGAGTTTGAGAGAAAAAAGTTAGCTTCCTACAAAATGTACTTTTACTTCCACCTTTATCTTCAAGCCATTTAACTTGTCAAATTATTTTCATCTTATTTCGCTCATTTACATTCTATATCTTGTCTTTTATATTGCCTTACTTTTATTTGCACTTTTAGTCTACAAAGCATCTCACTTCCTGCACTAGCATTCCAAACCTTTTACCAATTGAACTACCATATACTTAACATTTATCAGTCTAGGACTTTGTAGTCGGTCCTATAAGTAAACCTCTTTAGGAAGGCTAGATATTGTTGCACAAAACAAGAGTGCATTCTTAAATGGATATATTTATGAAGAAGTATATGTGCACCAACCTCCTGGCTTTGAAAGCTCTCAAAATCCAAACTTTGTTTTTAAATTGAAAAAGTCGTTATATGGTATGAAACAAGCTCCTAAAGCTTGGTATGATAGACTAAGTAACTTCCTTTTGGAAAATAATTTTACCAGAGGGAAAATGGATACAACTCTCTTTTGCAAGACCTTTAAGAATGATATTCTGGTTGTGCAAATTTATGTTGATGATATTAGTTTTGGCTCTGCTAATCCTTCATTGTGCAAGGATTTTGTTAAGTCAATGCAGGCAGAATTTGAAATGAGTATGATGGGAGAACTCAAGTTCTTTTTGGGTATTCAGATTGATCAACATTCAGAAGGAACGTATATTCATTAGAGCAAATATACAAAGGAACTTCTGAAGAAGTTCAACTTGTCAGAATGCAAGCAAGTAAAGACTCCAACGTGTCCTATATGTATTCTAGAGAAAGAAGAGGCAAGCAATAAGGTAAATCAAAAGCTTTTCAGAGGTACAATAAGGTCTCTCCTTTATCTGGCCGCTTCTAGACCTGATATTCTATTCAATGACTGCTTATGTGCTTGCTTCCAATCAGATCCTAGGGAGACTCACTTAACTGTTGTTAAGAGAATCTTTAGGTATCTGAAATGTACTACTAACCTTGGTTTGTTGTATATAAAATCAAGTGAATACAAATTATTAGGTTATTATGATGTTGACTATGCTGGAGACAGAATAGAAAGGAAACGTACTTCTAGAAGTTGTCAATTTTTGGGAGACAATCTGATCTCATGGTCCAGCAAGAGACAAACAACAATTGGACTTTCAACAGCCGAAGTTAAGTATATCACAACTTTTCGATGCAGTACTCAGATACTCTGGATAAAGATTCAGCTGGAAGATTATCATATATCTGAAAGTAACATTCCTATTCTCTATGATAATACTTATGTTATATGTTTGTCTAAGAATCCTATCTTGCATTCTAGGGCTAAGCATATTGAAATTAAACATAATTTTTATGTGACTATGTTCAAAAGGGTATTTTTCATCTAAAATTTGTTGATACACACCATCAAATGGTTGATATCTTTGTAAAACCCCTTGCTGAAGATAGATTCGTTTTCATTCTGAGAAGCTTATTTATGAATTTATGTCCAGAATGAAAAGATATGTTTCAGAATGCTTAAGTCTTCAAAACTCTAGATTAGATCCTGAAAATTTATTTGTTAACTCTGAAACATGAGTTTTCTGAAGTGAGGAAGTTTCATGAATCTGAAAGGTTATGATCAAAAGTAATCTTACCAATTTGTCTTCCTGATTCTGAACAGTCATTGCATTAAATGGTTGTCACATCGTTTGATATAATATGGTTTTAAGTGGTGGCAACTGTCCCACTTTCTGAGCATGCATGATGATAGTGTGACACATTGGGTTTAGCATTTCTTGAAATTAGGTTTAAAACTCTTATGCTTACCCCTATGTCGACGTAATTTTTAACTTATCATCTTTGCAAAAAAATTCTCTATAAACCCACTTCACTCATATTTTCATACTACGTGCACAATATTCCTACACTTTCATCTTTTAATCCTAAAACACCTCCCTGCAACTGTTCATCCTCTCCTTCAACTTCAACAATGGATGCTCCTCAACAACAGATTCGACAACAACAATCTCTCAGTCGTTCCATGGCTGATGAAAATCATCCTGTTATGGAAGGGATTTCTGAGTTAACTCTCAATAATCATGTTAATGAGTTAATGGTGCTTTGTGAAACGATTGTGGACTTCAAAAATATGAAGGACAATGGCTTCGATTTCTCTGAAACTTTGGAACTCCAAGGATAGAAGGGTTTCTTTGAAAGGTTAACAGGTTATGTTTATCCAGTACTGGTGAAGCAGTTTTTGGTGCATGCTACTATAGAAAAGGAAATGATAACTTCCTACGTTATGAACAGGAAGATCATAATAATAGAAAATTCCATTTCTGATTTAATCTCGCACAATAGAATAGGAAAAAGAATTCACAGTGTCAAAACTATTGATAAGAGAGAAGCAACAATTGCTTCGGTCATCTTCAAGGTTGGAACCAATCTTGATGATGATAAAGGTCCTAGTGCCAAGGACTTCACTAACAACCTAAGAGTTTGGTTCAAGATCATTCTGGGTTGCATTCATCATAGACCTAGCACCAATAGTTTTAACTATGTCAACACTCTTCAAAAGTTTATGTTGTTCTTTCTGGAAAAGGGTCTCAAGCTGGAACTCCTTTCTATTTTGTTCAAATTTATGAGGGATTCAATCAGAGAATCCAGAACTGGTGGTTCTTCAAAGAAAAGCAAAAGTAAGTTCATTCCTAATGGAAGGCTTATTTATGATATTCTTGTTGAGAATGATCTGGTGGATGACCTTCTGGTCAGTGGTTTACTGATGAATTAGTGAAGGATGTTGGAAAGATTATTGGGGAAAGAATCTCAAGAGCATGAGTCTCATCTCTAAGGTAGTAAGGCCAAATTTCATTCCCTCAAAGGATGATATCTATGGAATAAGGATTCTAGTAGATAACTTCCCAATCTTCACCAAGATTGATCCTCCGGAATTTCTGGAATACTATCTGGAAAGTTGTCTGAGGGATGGAATTGATCTAATGGTTAACCCATTCAGCCTCCCAGAAACCTACCCTGATGTGTATGGGAAGAGGAAGAAATATTTTAGATAAGAAGGTTCTTCAAGACCTCAGAATAAGAAGAAGAAGGTTGCTACCTTTTTGGAGGAAGATGAGGTGCCTCTCAGTGAGCGCCAGAAAGCAATGCTTCTGAAGGATATGTCTGGTGTTGTCCAGCAATCTTCTAAAGCTTCTAAAAAAACTACTTCTGGTAAGCTTCCTGAAGTTAGAAATCTTGTTATTTCTTATTCTATAATTTTTGAAAGAATCTTACCAACACCACCACCTCCCACTTCTCAACCAATGTCATCCATCTCTCAACCAATTTCTTCCCAACCAATTTCTGATACTATTTTACTTCCACCTCCCATAGAAAGGCCCATCATAAAACCTGTTACAGAAACTCCTAAAGTTTCTGAGACTCAGTTGCAACAACAACAACAAGAACATATACCACCAACACCACCTCCTTCATAGTTACTTTCTTCACCCATTCCACCCCCATCTCCATCTGTTTTCGCTTCACACACAAACAATCCAAAGATAATAACCCCCAAAACATCTCCCTTGATATATTCTGAAAACCAAAGGTATGAAGGTACTCCTGAAGGCATGTTCAACTTTGAACCTGAACTAGTAGTATATGATCTAGAAACACCTCTGATCATTTTCCCCACACTTCTAACTCTATATGGTCCTGATCATGATGAAACCATAATAGAACTTTTTGTGAGAATCCCCAAACTCCCTAAACCTAGTCCCAATATTGATAAGATTATGGGGAAGTTTGAGTCAGATTCAAGAAGTCGTCTACATGAAGTTATGATGACTAGCCATTCCTCAACTAATTTGGCTGAAAGTGATTCTACTTGGGAAGCCTACAGAAGGTGGATTAATTCCAAAATCTCCAAGCTCAAAGACTTTGGGTATGACTTATCTGAAATAAATTTTTGTTTTGGGTTTGTTCCCTTAATGGAACTTTGGAAGTTGAGAACTGCTCCATTATGTCTTCCTGCTCCAGAGATTAAGGAAGTTGTTCAGGAACCTGAGGTAGATTATGGGCATCCAAAACATGTTATGGAAGAAGCTTCTGCTCAGCTAGTTGCTTCTGGGACCAACAGTTTGAAGACCGATAAATTGAAGTTTCTCTTCATCAACAATCTGCCGGAACTTCTTCTGGAGAAATTCCCGATGCGCTTCGGAAGACCGTTAAGGCAATCAAAGTTGATAATGCTCTGGTCAAAGAGCATTTGGACAAACAGGATATGCTGTTTAAGTTGATACTATCCAAACTTCCTTCGCCTCCTCCTCAGAACCCTTAGTACTTTGTTTTAAATTTTTTATTTTCTTCTAAGTGTTTTTCTGTTTCTGATTGTATCTTTTCTGCTTGTTGGCATTGACCAATGAAAATTGTGTTTGTTTTTTTCCATTTATTTTATTATTTGTCTATGTCTTTTTTATTGATGAAAAGGGGGAGAAACATATCTAAGGGGAAGAATCGTTATTTGATTTTTACATACCTAAATTCCTAAATAAGAACACAAGATTGTTTAATGTTTCTGCTAACAACTACTTCGAAGAATATTTTGTTAATTGTTTTTGTAGGGTTAAGTTCAAACATCATAAGCTCTTTTGAAATTTCAAAGATCAGAATGTAAGTTACTAGTTTCTGATGAAATGGTCTACTATCTGAGTCCTAAAAATGCTAATGATTAAGAATCAAATCCAAGCATTGAGCCTTCAAGGAATTAAAAACCAGGCTCTGAACTTGAAACTTGGCATCAAGTTTTCAATTTAATATCAAGCTCTGAGGAAGTGTTATTTCCATAAGAATCATACTTGGTAATTAAGCTTTTGAGAAGAATTCTTAACTAGGTTCTGAAAGCTCTTGCCAAAAAGATTTGTTCTTTAAAGGCAGTCAATCTCTGAAAGATAACTTCAAAGAGAACCAAAACTCAAGCTTCTGAAGATAACCGACTCTGAAGCTTCTACAAAAGAATTAAACCAAGCTTCTGAAGTGAAGCTCATCAAAATGTTAATGTTAACAAACCAGTGCTCTGGATAATATCAAGCAATTTCTGAAGACAAACCAGATTCTGATGGAAGATCATTCTGGTACTTCAAAAAGGTTAATCAGGAAAGTGTTCTTTCATTCTGATTTTATCTTTTTAGGATTATACATCTCAGGGGGAGCTTTGTGCTTCTGTAAGATGTATTCTTCTGTGATTACCCTGTACAAAATTGTTCATCAAAATATATGTTTTGTCAACATCAAAAATGGGGAGATTGTAAAAACAAGATTTGGTTATGCATATATACCTTGAGTTTTGATGATAACAATGTTGTATTTGTGTGAGAATAATTTTGGTACCCTAATGGTTTGTTATTGTGTAGCTTTAACAAACAATTATGATTCTGAATGTATGACGTGCAACCTCATCAGTTTTGGAATGATGTGTTTTAATTCCGCTTTTGTGTCAGCCATAAGAAGATCTAAAAGATGTTCAAAGTTATTGCTGCAATGATCTTTCTGCTTCTGTATTGATTCACTCCTTAGACACTTTTGAGGAAAAGCTATGTTGTTATTGCAACATTATCACATTTCATGCTTCTGGACATGAATCTGATCACTATCTTCTAAATAATGACAAGCTTCTGAAGTTGTGTTACTTAGCTGAAGATTCTGAAGATCTAAAGCCAAATGTTGAGGTTATCAAGGTTCTGACTGTAGATTCTGAAGACTCTGAAGATACTGAAGATCTCAAGCCAGACTATTGACGTTGTCAAGGTTCTGACCTAAGATTCTGAAGTTTTTGAATCCAACTTTATGTTTCTTCATTTCATGCTTGATCTACTTTTATCATAAGCCAATGAACTTGAAGATAAGATCAAATGAGCATGTGATCAAATAATACATAGTACAAATCAAATATCCTTTCCACTACATGAATTTGTGGGCAAGGACAATACTGTACATCACATATGTCACTAATTTTGTGGGTGAAGGACAGTATGCAATATCACTCCTTTCACCATCCAACAGTAGACAGTCGCTCTATTTGGTTTCCCCATTTTCCTCTCCAACGGTCTCTTTTCTTATGTTATATAAGTGGGACTTAGAGACTTGAAGAAAAACAAGAGAGAACACAGAAGAACTCTGAATGTTGCAAGTGCTACAACAATATTGATAAGTATGTTTCTTTGTGAAAAACCATCAATTTTGTACACAGTTTTTCTTTGAGTATTTTTTATCAATTGTGTAAAATCTGCTTGTATAGAAGCATCTTGTAACACACAAAATACTATTTAAACTATTTGTTTGATCCCTTAAGGAGACTAGGGTATATTCGAATCCTTGATAAGACAAAGAAAGTTGTTCATTGTGAGTCCTTAAGGAGACTAGGGTATAGTCGGATCCTTGAGAAGACAAAGAAGGTTATTATTTATAATTATTGTAATCAGTTGATTAAGTCCTTGTGTATAAGGAAAAATCACCTTGGCGGGTGGACTGGAGTACCTTTAAGTTTCAAGCGAACCAGGATACAAATACTTCTGTTTTTATCTCTTTGTTATTAACATTTAAGTAACATTCTTAAGTTGGTAAAAAGCTTTTGTTTTGTAAAACCCAATTCAACCCCCTCCCCCATTTCTTATGTTTTTCACACTTTCATTACTCTCGATGATGGTAAAGTTGTGTCTAAAGAGCTCTTCTAGACTTACTTCAACAGGTTGTACAAATGCAAGACGTTTATTTCGAGTATGGCTCCATTTTCCATTCGATAGTGTGGACCTGAATGGTTTAGAAAACCATTTCCAAATCCCTCACGCCAAGATGAGAGGGACATACATGATACTTTGTTGGCATGCTTCTAGTCCACTGCTATGTGGACAAGGCTTACCACCTTCAAATCAGGGATAAGAGCGGGTGCCTACCAACTAAAATTGGTGGCCAGGAAATTTAGTTTGAGCCAACTGCTGTCTAAAAGCTTGATTCTCAAAGTAGAGGCTTGCTTGTTTTCTATCGATGTACCCGACGAGAAATGGCTAGAGAATTTCCATAACTTCTATAAGAGGAAACAAGTATTCCTTATTTCCTTCGAATCTTCCCTTTCTTACCATTATACCTAAGAGTTAGAGGACCGGTGGGATCTTCATTACATAAACATGTTCGATGTTACCCTCATGGTTCAATGTCTGATCAATGTTTTCTCCTTTTGTGGGATTTGGAGAAGAATAACAAAGGTAATAATTGGTCAACTAGTTCAAAAAAAATCCATTTGACTTAACTTGCATTAATTTCATCCAGTTCTAATGCATTTTTTGGGACCTATTATAGGTGTTCCTTTCAATCCAAAATCATCGACTGCTACCTCTCAAGGCATAAGCACTATAGGAATTTCACAAGTAAAAAGGCGTCTAGCCTTATTTCGTTTAGTTTTTTTGTCAATGTCCTAATTTGTTTTATTCCTTAAGGGTCAAAATAAAGCGAAGACTTCTTCTACTACATGGCCCTCGAAGACAAACCAACTAAACAAGGATGATGTTGCTTCTTCCAGCGAAGTAAATCAGGTTTGCACATTCTCTCTCTCTCTCACTCTTATTTGACTTAATTTGTTAACTTATTAACATTTTGTCAAAGCATATTAGTCTCCTCAGAAAGAAGCTGAGTTTGACATCAATGATGAAAGTCTCAATATCCTCCCATGATCCCTCCAAAACATCAGGAAAATGAGACTATCAGGGTTACTGATGCCAACTTTGCAGAATAGAGGGAAGAAAACCCCCCACTGAATTCTCCGGCCTTTGATAAAAGAGGAAGAAGAAGAAAAGAGGGTCACGCAAGAACCTGTCACAGTTTTTGATGACGATGGGACGTAGGAAAGCAAAATTCTTCTGATGAAAAATAAGAAGAAAGATATCTTCATTCCTCGAAAGCCTATTTAAAGTCTTGGAGTGCTCACTCGAGTCCACGTCTATTTGATGATAAGGTAACTCACTACCTCATTCCTTTTTATATTTTTTTATGTTTTTAACTATATGTTAATTCAAATTCTTTATTTGGGAAGCATGTCGACGTCAACCCTTCAAACCCCTAAATACAACCAGATGCATCTTGCAGCCATGCTGATTTTTCAAGCATCAAATACACAATGCCTCCAACAACCACTTCACCTTCTGTCCATCCAGATAGCAATGATGGAGATGGCGGGGTAGTCGTTGATCAAACAAGAAAACTCATTGGATGGACTTTATATCCAATTTCATAAACTACTGAAAGTCCGGGTAATGAGTCTTCACCTGAAAAACGAGGTCCACCTAAATCTGAAGCAACTTCTTAGTCTGATAGGGGTCGAGGCTCCAACGCCAAACGTTCCCATCAAAATCGGTCTTACATAAGAGACAGATGAAGACACTTGTGTTAAGAAGACTCCAGATGTTGGTATGCCTAGCAAAGTTCTGGATCCTGGTGGGTCTCCTTCTCATAAAGGCATTCAAGAGCACGCTCACTCTTCTCCTACTCATGGGTCTCAGTCCATATCTCTTGAGAGCCATGGTGGTGTCTCTAATTCAAACTTACATCCCTCAGAGGTGGGAGCCCACCAAGATAATCCAATCGAAGTCTTCAAAAGGATTGTTGATACCCAAGAAGACTTCTATAATGTGTCTCCTGCTTTGCCTAACGTCCAAACCAATGATTTTGATGAGTTGTTCCAGCAGTTTGAGTCTAGAATTGATGATATGGACCTCATTCAAACAATCAAGGATGACCCAATTTTCCTCTTTGAGATCCAGGGATTGGTGTTAAAGCTAAACAAATTGGAGGTGCAAAATCCTATGGCCGACTTCATTTTAGATTTTGAGCTTTTTCTTGAACAAGTCGTTCAGGTTGTTAGGCTTAAACAAGAGTCTATCAATTGACTTATATTGCACGAGATTATGCTTTGAAGAACTGAGAAGCAATTTGAAGTCTTTGATTTGATGTTTTTTTTAAATGACATTTGAATTATTTTACGGACTGCCATTTTTGGCATTTTTACTATACACCCGTTTGGAACTTCTTTTGCATATTATCTTGATATTTTAACTTCCTGTAACATATGCTTATATTTCTTCAAGTATTTACCATTCACTTGCATTATTCGACTGTCATTATTTAATTCCTCAATCTCATAATTGTTATTTGAAAATACTTGGTTAATTTTAAGCGGTCCAACCTAGTTTGGTGACCACTTCCCTAAACCTTTATCCCTTTGATCCATTGTCAATATTACCTTCCAGACATAGTCACCGACCAAAAAGACCTTCGACTTAACCTTTTTATTATAAGAATTAGTCAGTCAATCCTTTTGTCTAATAAGAACATTTAGGGAAATTGTAACACCTTAACCCCCGAAACTTATTTCAAAAGGTTTACACGACAATTTAAGGTGTCGCCGATGACAATCCTTCAAAAACATATTAAATCATTGGAAAACTACGCAACAAAAAAACATTTCATACTAACTTCATAAATAAAGCAATGAATTCCAAAACAACAAAAGTAACTTCAACATAAAACATAACAAACTCCTTTCCCTGATGTTACACGATCATAGAACTAAAAACCACTAATGTATGATAAAGTGATAAGTAAAAGCAAAGAGTAACTACAATAAGCCACCTTCCACATACAACAATAATGATCACTCCTAAGTATCTGTAAGATGTCCATGGTGGACAACATGAAGTAAAGGGGTGAGAAATAACATTTAATATGAATAGTGTAAAGAATGTGAAGGTAGAGAAACATACAACACAACACACACTCAATACACAAATCAAGATCACCAATGTATCACACTCAATCATAACTACATGCACATTCATCAAGTATATACACTATTCACGATAACTCATTAATTACGTCAAGTATTCTTAACCAATCAACAACATCATGAACAATCAATTACATAGGCAAACATGTATGCAATGTACTCCACAACTAACATATTATGCATGTGGTACCATTCATGGACAATATAGGTTCATCTCGCTCTTGAATCCCCGCCATAGGACCAGGGCACACCAAAATCTCTACTAATCACCATATAGTAACGCTTCACTAATTCCTCATTTGAAATAGCTACTCGCTCATGAATCCACACCATCGGACCAAATTACACCAAAATCGATATTAAACACCATATAGTAATGCTTTACTAATTTCTCATTGGAATTAGCTATTCTCATCTGAATCCACACCATCGGACCAGAGCACACCAAATCGCTATTATCACCATAAATAACTATTCATCGATTCCCATGTGGAACCAACTACTCGCTCCTGAATCCATATCACTAATTCCCATAATGATGTATGACTCTTAATAACATGCATTAACACCAAAATAATCACCAAAATAATCACTAAAATAATCACAGAAGTCATCAATAAAATAATCACCAAACTTATCACTAAAATAATCACAAAAATCATTACCATACAATAATCGCAACTATATATAACATTATTCTCAATACACAACAATTGATTAACTCCATGATAAATAATAAACAACAACAAATAGAAGCACCACATCAAATGCATATTCACGCGACCATTCATTCATGTTAAATCATTTAGCATCAATTCACTATTAAGTAAGCACAACAATTCACGAAATTATCAATACGTTCCATAGCATGCATTTCCTATAGTGAACATACGTATACACATTAATTATCTTGGTAAGCACTACCATGAAGTAGCTTTACGCGTTAGCTTTTCAACGCATCAAATTGCGCCTCCATTGGAGTCACATAACTTAAGATATGACTAAAATAACAAGTGAACCAATCAATTGCTATAACGAACCAATCAATTGATACAGAGGATCAATCAATTGACATAGAGGACCAACCGATTAACATAGAGGACCGCGCCTCCATTGGATTCACATAGCTCAACTCTTTGACTTCATTTTTCTCAAATTTCAAAGGGACCAATCGATTGGCATAAGGGACCAATCGATTGCTCCAAAGCTACTGTCTAACTTTTTTGTGTTTTCAAAGGAACCAATCAATTGCTCTTTAGGATCAATCAATTGGTCTAATCAATTTTTTCCAAAAACTCAGTTTTTTCATGTTTTAGCAATTTTAATCACTTTTATACCCCACCCAAACATACCCTAACACACATAAACCACTTATTTCGAAGATCTAAATTCATACATAAATTATCTATTATTACCACAATATATACATCAATTAACATGCAATTTGTCATACAATTCAATCATCAGCTTCACCAACATTTACACTCATGTTCAAAGCTTCATACATTCATTAATGATGAATCAAACATGAGTTCAGTCATAACCAATCAATTAATCAACATAATCAATCACAATTAGATTTGAACATAATAAAAACACATCTAAAATGAAATTATACAACCCTAATGAGAGAAATGACCTCTCTTATCTACCCTATCATGCAATACACCCATAGTGAAAGTTCGTTCTCCTCCCTTACCTTAGATTTCCAGCAAAAACAGCAAAAGGAAGCAGCTCCTCTGGATTCTCCCTTTCAAACCCTAACTCTCTCTTCCAATGTTCTTGTTTCTCTAAACTCCTTGTTTTCACGTACTGAGAAAAGGTTATCCACTAAACTTATTTTTCTCTAATTTCTGAATATATAATATTCTATTTATCTTTTCACAATTACAATTTTTACCCATTTAACTTTTATCTTCTCTCCTCTTACCATATACTTCCCTCAAATTGCATAATCGGTTCAATTTCTCATATATTACCAATTTTCTCATTTTATTTCTAATATCAAATACTAATTGTTCTAATTATTCTATCTTGTACCTATTTCTCACCACACCCTACCAATCCCGTCGCACCCCCAACAACACACATAATCGCCAAATTTATTAAAAGGCACACCAAACACCGAATAATTAAATAAAAATCTAAATAATCCAATTAAATTAATTAATCGAATTTGGGATGTTACAACTCTCTCCCACTTAGAGAATTTTTGCCCTCGAAAATTACATGAAGGAAATAGAGTCAGATACAACTTTCTCATATGACTCTCCAACTCCCAAGTTATGCTTCCACCAGTTGGTCATGCCCACACCACCTTCACCAAGACAATCTCCTTACCACGTAGCTGTTTCACTTCCTGATCCTCAATCCCCATGAGCAATGCCTCAACAGTCAGGTTCTCTCTCCCCTCTACATCATCCAATTGAATCACATGAGATGAATTCAAAATGTCTCTCCTCAACAGAGACACATGAAACACATCATGAAGATTGGCAAGCAGCGGTGGCAAGGCAACCTGATGGCCACATCTCATATCCTCTGCAGGATCTGTTGTCGCACCTCGAAAAATGAGAACATGACCTTAGCAAAGCGCAATCGCACGCTCGCAATGATGGACTGAACAGAGTCGCCACCGAACTTTATTTATTCCTAAAAAGGAAAGGGGAATATCGATAAAACCCAAGAAAGAACGACAATGATTATGGTCGTCGCAACCAATATCAGGGTTCGGGAGTCGATTACGCGAGGGGAAGGTATTAACACCCCTCACGTCCGTTGTACTCAACGGGAACCATTAGGTTAGTTGTGTGCGCTAATGTTAGTTTGAAATGTTAGGCTTTAATTTATTAAGTGGGAAAGAAAGAAAGGATGAGAGGAGAATATTTTTGGATTTTTGACGAAGGACTAAACCTAAGTTTTTTATTAGTGGGCCTGGCAAGATTTACAAATCCTGCTCCTACGTATCTCAGATAGAGAAATCAAGGCTTACGTAGTTCTGGATAGAAAATGTTTGTTTGTTGGTCGATTTTAGCGAAAGCTATATCGTATTAATCGACAAAAACCTTGTTTTACCCAAAACAGATGAGGAGCGGACATATACCACACATCGAATGGATTTACAAATCCACATTCGGAAAAACGTCACTTATCTCAACTCAACAATCGTGGCCGAAACATTGCTTTGCATCATCTTAAGACAAGATATCTTTCGTTTATGAAAAGGGTTTTCTGATTAATCGCACAGCGGCGAGAAAGAGTTTGATTGGTTGGATGTATTTTGAGTAATGGCGAGAACTTGGATGAGCGAGATATCCATCTCGAATCCTAGTCTCAGGAGTGCACGGTATCCACCATGTTCCATTTCCATCTTTATTGAAAGAGGTTAAGATAGGAATTAAGTATTTTGGAGTTTGAAAGACGAGTACTTGTGACTTGCAAGCTCTTACATCTTGGGTCGAATACTCGGGACTACGTCTGGATATTCCACCCAGGCAGTCTGTTTCTTTCCAATTTACTGAGAAAAGAAGTTTCAATATTTACAAATATTTTGAAGAGAAGACAAATATATATGGCTTGCAAGCTCTTACAGCTTGGGCCTAATATTCGGAATTACGACTGTATTACATCCAGGGTAATCTTTTTCTTCAGATTTTACTTATGAAAATGGTTTGTAAGTAATTTGAGTTGGTGAGATTTTGAAAACTGACTTGATATCTATCAAGAACTCATTGTAAGAAGGCTCAAGAGTAAGCCACATGACCGAAATGAACCGAACTCAAAAGGAAATCGAATTTAGCTCTAAACTCACTTTAGAGTGGATTCATACATGAATCACATGATAAGAGGCCGAGCAGAAATATTTATGCATTCAAAATCTTTCGAAAGTTAAATTAAAATTTAACTTTGAGATTGCCACGCAATAAGATCGGTACAACAATTACTCAGATAATCTATTTAGTATTTAGAAATCAATTAATTGAGATAAAAATAAACAAATAAAATTATAGAAGAATGCATATTAACATGGGAGGTGTAAAAACATCATGGACCTAAAGCTTGAATCCACAACTTAAACCTAATTAATAGAAAGTAAAATAATAATAAATGATAGTAATAAAATCTTAAAATGAAATAAAGAAAATAATAAATAATTAAACAAATGATGAAAAGGGGCGCTACATCCCCTCTTTTTATTCAGTAAGTAAAAAAAATTCAAATTCAAAATTGACCAAATGGGATGCTGGCACATGGCAATGCAATTAATTGAAAAAAAACAAAATGTCTAAAGTAAACTTGTACCCTCTCATACTTCATTTTTCCAAAACAAAGGCACCTGGCCTTTCATGTTCCAGCAAGAAAAAAAACGCTACGTCCCTCGTCACTCTCCTCAGATCTGCTGGGCGGCGGCGTCGGAACAAGGAGATTCACGGAGACGTGTTTGGCGGTCATCAACGTCAAGGCACAACGGTTGTCGGCGACGCTCACGGTGGAGAGATCCGTGTGCACGCATGGAGGGAGATTAAGGTAGCAGGAAAAATGGTTTTTTTCAAAAAAAATAGAAAGTGAGTGAAGTCTTGGTCCTCCTTTTGTTGCAGGAAGAGTTTATGGTTTATGTCGACGGCGTGAAATGCAATATGCGAGAGTTAAAGGGGTGGTGAGGTATTTCATCAGAAAGAAAAAACGTGGTTGTGTGGTGAGTAGAGTGAAACTTGGTGTGTGTTATATGGATATGGATACAAATGTATGAGAAAGTTCTTTCAACGAGGTAGAGCTTATGGAGGTTGAAGGTGGAAGGAAGGATGAAGTTGTTGTTGTAGGTCACATGATGGAGGTTAAAGGTGATAATGAGGATATTGAAAATGATGAGATAATGTAACATGAAGCCAAATGCAGTATGATGAGTTTTAGTGAAACTATACCAAGAAGGAAGATGTGAATCTTTATTACTATGTGTTTATGAGGGTGAGTGGAAAGATGGTAACTACATAGAGAGTTGCAAGAAAAGTTTTTGAGCGATTATTTGAGGGAGATTCGAAGAGTATGTAATGGGTTTTTTTTGTTTAAGGTTCCTGCCATTTTTTTAAAGAAGATTATCACTCTCATTTTACTGTGCGCACATGAGAGTTTTTCCCTCCTCTTTTTTGTTTCAACCTTTTTTATCCCTTTGATAGAAAGAGGTTGGTTCAACTTTTTAATGAAATGTCATTGGTTCATCTTTTTAATGAAAGTGGTCCCATCAACCCCTTTTTTCTGAGTGTGTACGTTTGTGAGTCAGGAAATGTATCAGGTGGATGATCAAAATTCAAAGGCGCTTTTGGATTTAACAATTTGAAAAAATTGTTTTCTTCTTCTTTCATTACCATGCGCCTCTCTCTTCTTTCAGAAAATATTCCCTTTTTCTTTCTACTAACAAGATAAAAATGTGCAATTCCATGAAACAAAGACAACAAGTTGGTCTCCCGCCAATATATTAAAAATTATTTTGTTTATACCAACAATGTCCTTTTGAATAAATTAGAGATAAAATAAATTGAAACTAATTAAATCCACATAAAATTAAACACTTAAATATAAAATCAAAATAAAACCACCCTTAATACTATTTTTTTTTGAACATGTTGACAAAAAGATAAAAATATACGGACTCAGAATAAATAAAAGTCGGGCGCAAAAATGCTCAAAAAATTAAATTGAATGCACTAAAATGATCAGTGCAAAATAAACATATTGGAAAAATACAACATTTCTTTTAAATTTGAAATAAATTTTGACCGGTTAAACAGGCTCGGGCTGATCAAAAAGTGGCCAAAAAATTAGCTGAGAAATAAATCGAGCATACCAGATTAAACTACGCGAAACGTAGATTAATAAAGTTGATGTCTGGAAGCTTGATTTTAAAAGTTTTCGTCCACGGATTTGACGGACATTCGTCGATTAATTCAACCGGTTTTCCTGTAGATCCGAAAAAATTATTTCGACTGATATTCTAGGCGCCATGCGGTATGGAATGCATGGTATGCTATGTATACATGCAATAGCTATGATGAATGTATTGAATCAGCGATTCAGGGTCAAAATTGGGGTGTGACAGTTGCCCCTATTTAAGTATCTTCAACATGAGAATATGAAGAAGTTCACTCTTCATATGATCATAGTGGGAGATAGTTAAATACTAAGAAGACCCGAATTTTGATCCTGAAATGCAAATGATAGGATATAATATGAGATGTGAAGGAGAATTGCCATCCAAGGTGCAACGGAATTTAAAATTTTCTCCATTTAGTGATCCTTACGAATGGGCATGATCAGTGATAGAATCGTTACCTCTTCTGGCAATTCAAACCTTTGGTGCAGATCTCTTGTAACGATCAAAACCTTGGATACAAATCCACAGAGCGATCACGAACGTTGAACGATGACAATGTCTCTACTCAGTCCACACGAACGGGTCCCTTCAATCTCAGTGCTAGCTGATACGAATGAAGGCTTTGAGTGAGAGAGAGAGGGAAACGAAATTCCAAGTCTTCACTTTAGTTGAGTCTGAGTGACAATGCTTCTACCCAAGGGTTCTATTTATAGAACCACTTGTGTGGGCTTCAAGCTAAAAAGCCCACTTAAGTGTATTTTGGCCCATATCTTATAATATGCCCAAAATCACTTAAGTATTTGGTACCTTACCATATTTCGTATTCCACTTAAGTGCACCATACCTTACGGTGTTCCTTAGTTACTCTATCTCTCATCAATCCGTCCTTTGTGTGTGACCCTGTAGGTTTTCGCAATGTTGGCAATTATATTAAATCACGCATTTAACATAATAAACAGTGAGCGGTATCTAGCAACACATCACTGCTACCCAAGTCACGAAAATGTCATGTGATCTGACAAAACCTCCTGTGATAATAATTATGTGTATAATTACCCCTCTGCCCTTATGTCTATATTGAACACAAGGTATAGACCGTGTCATCCTTGTCCAGTTCAATATTGGGCCCATAGACATTTATCCTGTTACGCAGGATGGGCAAATTCCATCTAGGTCACTTATGTCCCTCAGCATGCTTCGTGGAGTACCCATCAACTGTCTTTATTGTTATCCAGTTATGGACAACGTTGGATCAGCAACAAAGCACTCAACTCTACATCTAGGATCCATAGTGGTTTCAGGTCGAAGAGTGGTATACACTATTATCACCATGAGAATAACTTATGACATTTTGTATAACTTTCTATATAGTATTCTCATAGCGGGTCAATCCGGTATAAATATTACTCTTAATATTCATACCTATGTTTAAGACTTGATAACTCTTTATCCATGATCCATGAGATGTGATCATCAGTATACAAACATAATAGTCTTAATGCTTTAATGTTATCCCACTTCACAATAAAGCTCGACTACGGATACTTTAAGAATAATGTCCTTATGTTTAATGTGATCTCATGATTAAGTCATACTTGATACATTAAACGGACTAGCAATTCTAGGGACTTTATTAATCAAACATAATAAAGAAAAAGCCTTTTATTAATTAATAAATAATTCGATACAAGTACCAAAAGTATTGGCCTCTAGGGCTTACACCAACAATCTCCCACTAGCACTAGAGCCAATCAGGCATAACCCTAATGCCCATTGATCTAGTATGGACATCATGCTTCTGCTACGCAAGAGGCTTTGTCAGTGGGTCAACAATATTGTCAAGTGTAGGTACTCTACATATTTTCACATCTCCTCTATCTATTATCTCTCGAATGAGATGATAACGCCTAAGTATGTGTTTGGATCGTTGGTGAGATCTAGGCTCCTTAGCTTGTGCGATAGCACCATTGTTATCACAATAGAGACCAATGGGATCCACAATGCTAGGGACTATGCCAAGTTCACTAATGAACTTTTTGATCCAAACAGCTTCCTTTGCTGCACTTGAGGCGGCAATATACTCGGCCTCGGTTGTAGAATCAGCAACTGTATCTTGCTTTGAACTTTTCCAGCTCACAGCGCCACCGTTTAAGCAAAACACATAACCAGATTGCGATCTAAAGTCATCCTTATCTGTCTGGAAGCTAGCGTCGGTGTATCCAATTACAACCAACTTTTCCTGACCTCCATATATCAAGAATGAGCCCTTAGTCCTTCTCAAGTACTTAAGGATATTCTTGACAGCTACCCAATGGGCATCACCAGGATCAGATTGGTACCTACTCAGTGCACTTAAAGCATACGAGACATCTGGTCGAGTACACAACATGGCATACATGATAGATCCTATTGCAGATGCATATGGAATCTTATTCATGCGATCCCTTTCTTCCTTAGTTGAAGGGGATTGTGCTTTTGATAGATACAGGCCATGTTGCATAGGTATGAATCCTTTCTTGGAATCATGCATATTAAAGCGTCTCAGCACTTTGTCTATGTATGTACTCTGACTTAGGCCAAGCAGTTTTTGTGATCTATCTCTATAGATTCTGATTCCTAATATATAGGCTGCTTCACCTAGGTCCTTCATAGAAAAGCATTTCCCCAACCAAGACTTTACTTGTTGCAGGGTAGGGACATCATTTCCAATGAGTAATATGTCATCTACATATAATACCAGGAACACGATCATGCTCCCACTAACCTTCTTGTAGATACAAGGCTCATCTTCGTTCTTGATGAATCCATATTGTTTTACCGTTTCATCAAAACGAAGATTCCAGCTTTTGGAAGCTTGCTTCAATCCATATATTGATCTTTGTAGCTTACATATCTTTTGGGCTTCTTCTGGTATGTCAAATCCTTCAGGTTGTGTCATGTACACATCCTCAAGAAGATTCCCATTAAGGAAAGCAGTTTTGACATCCATCTGCCATATTTCATAATCATGATATGCAGCGATAGCAAGTAAAATTCAAACAGATTTAAGCATTGCAACTGGTGAAAAGGTTTCATCATAGTCAACCCCATGAATTTGTTTATATCCTTTTGCAACCAGTCTTGCCTTATAGGTATGTACCTTACCATCCATGTCAGTCTTCTTTTTGAAGACCCATTTGCATCCTATAGGATTAACTCCTACAGGAGGCTCTACCAAGGTCCAAACTTGGTTTGTGTACATGGAATCCATTTCAGATTTCATGGCTTCTAGCCACTTCTCAGACTCGGGACCAGTTATGGCCTCTTGGTAGGTCACAGGCTCATCTTGATCCATGAGTAATACATCACCTTGATCTGTTATGAGATATCCATATCTCTCAGATAGGTGACGTATCCTGCTTGACCTACGCTGGTCTTGTTCTACTTGAGCAGGTTGCTCTTCCATAACCACTTGTGTTTCCTGCTCTAATTCCTCCATAGGTATATCGATGCTTTTTAATTCTTGAATTTCTTCAAGCTCTACTTTCCTCCCACTGGTTCCTTTGGAAATAAAATCCTTTTCTAGGAAAACTCCAGTTCGAGCGACAAACACTTTGCCCTCAGAAGGATTGTAGAAGTAATACCCTCTTGTTTCTTTAGGATACCCCACAAATAAGCATTTGTCAGATTTGGGCTCAAGCTTAGTTGAAATTTGTCGTTTCACATAAACTTCGCAACCCCAAATCTTCATGTAAGACATATGTGGTTTCTTACCACTCCATATCTCATATGGTGTCGTCTCAACCTTTTTGGATGGAACACGGTTAAGTGTGTAAGCTGCTGTCAATAATGCATGTCCCCAAAAGGAGTTTGGAAGATCGACGTGACTCATCATGGATCGGACCATGTCTAACAGGGTTCGATTTCTTCTCTCAGATACACCATTCCATTGGGGTGTTCCAGGAGGAGTGAGTTGGGATAGGATCCCACACTCTTTCAGATGGTCATCAAACTCTAGGCTTAAATACTCACCACCTCGATCTGATCGGAGAGTTTTAATATTCTTACCTAGTTGGTTTTGTACTTCATTCTTGAATTCCTTGAACTTTTCAAAGGACTCTGATTTGTGTTTCATTAAATACACATAACCATATCTACTGAAATCATCAGTGAATATGATGAAGTACTGAAAACCTCCTCTGGCTGGTATGTTCAGTGGTCCACATACATCAGTATGTATAAGGGCCAAAAGATCATTCGCTCTTTCACCTTTTCCTGTGAATGGAGACTTTGTCATCTTTCCAATTAAACAAGATCTGCATGTCTCATATGATTCATAATCAAAAGAGTCCAACAGTCCATCTTTATAGAGTTTGGAAATGCGTTTCTCATTTATGTGGCCTAATCGACAATGCCAAAGGTAAGTTGGATTTAACTCATTAGGTTTCATCCTTTTAGTATTAATGTTATAAATAGGCATTTCAAGATCAAGGACATATAGTCCATTGTTCATTTGTGCAGTAGCATAGAATATATCATTCAAATAAATTGAACAACAATTGTTCTTTATTATAAATGAAAAACCAAACTTGTCCAAACAAGAAACGAAAATAATATTCCTGCTAATTGCAAGTACATAATAACAGTTCTCTAACTGAGTTATTAAACCACTAGGTAAAGTCAATACATAAGTTCCTACGGCTAAGGCAACAACCTTTGCTCCATTGCCAACTCGTAGGTCGACTTCACCTTTTGCCAAATCTCTACTCCTTTTTAGTCCATGCACATTTGTACAAATGTGAGAACCGCATCCAGTATCTAATACCCATGATGCAGAAGTAGATAAATTAATTTCAATAACAAAAATACCTGAAGTTGGAGTCTCTACTCCATTCTTCCTATCTTCCAGGTACTTTGGGCAGTTCCTCTTCCAGTGTCCGGTCTTACCGCAATGGAAGCAGGTGCCTTCTTTTGCTATGCCTCCACTAGGCTTCAAAGCAGAAATAATGGGTTTGGGTTTGACAACTTCCTTGCCTTTCCCTTTTTCATGTTTGAGGACAATCCTCATGTTTCGGTACCAATCTAGAAAATTTGTCCCAGACAATTTTTACTTCTCAAGGATTGATCGCAAGATGTTGTTAGAGGTGTTTGTTGTCATGGTAATCTACATAAGGATTAATGAAAATATAAGTATCATTGACATATTTAATTAGGCCTTTAATTAAATATGCTCCCACTATTTTACTCAAAACAAATGACCCTCATCATTTGATTCGGAAAATCCCGTTGGAAGATTTTCTAGTGGGTCGAGATCCATATTTCACTTTGTTCTAAGTCCGCGTAGGCGGATTACACAAAACTAGGTTATTTAGGTAGGAACTCCTTCCAATTGTATCTCATACAACTCTCGAAAATTTCAGTTGGGTGAATAACTCCTTATTCCAATCCATCATATGGATCATTCCCAACTCTTGCTTCTAAACATATATAATATTATTATAATTAAGTTTGATCCATCATTTTAGCAGTTGGATATTACAATTATCCCATCGCACTTACCAATATAGAAAATGCACCTCGCGTAGGCGAAACCTACATTGTCCGATACTAGTCTTGATGAGTGCTAAAACTTGGAAAGCAAACACATATAATATTATTATAATTTGTTTAGTTAAGTTTGACCCATTGTTTTAACAGTTGGATATTATAATTATCCCATGGCACCTTACTAATATAGAACATGCACCTCGCATAGGCGAAACCTACATTATCTGATACTAGTCTTGATGAGTGTTAAAACTTGGAAAGCATAAACTTAATATTTAATTTAAGGGAATTGCAATTTTCTGATCTCACCGGCTTATTTATCATATAAATCGTCTCTCACATACATACATACATAATGAAACAGTTATGGCCCCTAGCGCAATTGTTCTCCCAAGCCAATGAGAGAACCTAAGCTAACCTAACAACGATCTAAGCTTCTCCAAGCAAGATCTTCAAGGTTGTCCTCCTTTGGCACTGACTTCTTTGCTTTCTTCATATCATTACATTACATAAAAGAAACTCGTTTTACATACGAGGGAGTGAGATGAGAAAAGAAGTTACATTGAGAGATTAAAAGAGAGGCACGACACGCAGGTCGTATTTTAAAAACCAAAACAAAATAAAGGAAAACTAAGGCCATAACCGATCACCACAAGACAATAATAAACACATTATTATTATTATTATTATTATTATTATTATTATTATTATTATTATTATTATTATCAATTTTAATTCTTTTAATTAATTAAAACCAAATTAAATTTCGACGACCGATCACACTATGCAGAGTTAGCCAGGGGTCCGCTGCCCGGTCAGCGGGAACAATTCATTTAAAATCGACGTCGCTTTTCGCATCAACACTTGATACTTTAAAGCACTGAGTTAGCCGAACGGGTGAATTTTGCCTTGCGTTAACCGGTTAACCATATGCGTTAACCGGTTAACACTGTTTGAAATCTGCTCAAAAATTGTTTTCTGCCTTGCGTTAACCGGTTAACACTGTTTGAAAATCTCTTGGAAAACTGTTTTCCGTCTTGCGTTAACCGGTTAACCAAATGCGTTAACCGGTTAACACTGTTTGAAAAACTTAAAATTTTTATTTCGTATTGCGTTAACCGGTTAACCATATGCGTTAACCGGTTAACACTGTTCCAAAAAGTGTTTAGAAAGCACAACTCTTGTGCAGTCATAACCCCAATCGCATAACTCTCTGACAACACAACCCTTGTGCCGTCACTAACCCTGATGCACAAATTTCAGCTTGTCAAACACATCTTGATTGTTGATTCAGTATGATTGATCAACACATCATTGCTTCACCATACTAATGTCGGATCAAGAAGCAAACGACCATTGATCGCTCAAAGGAAAACAATCATTGAGTGTTTGAATGAACGAAACGAGAACACTATATCATATATAATGTATTTTGCATCAAGATTACATATATCATATATATATAACTTGATCGATCTCAATTTAATCTTTGATCCATTCTCTCTTTAATCATATTAACATAGAACAAAAACAGTTATCAGATTCATGGTTTCGTAAATGGCTCTGATACCACTGAAGGAGAATTATCATCCAAGGCGCAGCGGAATTTAAAATTTTCTCCATTTAGTGATCCTTATGAATGGCCATGATCAGTGATAGAATCGTTACCTCTTATGGCGATTCAAACCTTTGGTGCAGATCTCTTGTAACGATCAAAACCTTGGATACAAATCCACGGAGCGATCACGAACGTTGAACAATGACAACGTCTCTACTCAGTCCACACGAACGGGTTCCTTCAATCTCAGTGCTAGCTGGTACGAATGAAGGCTTTGAGTGAGAGAGATAGGGAAACGAAATTCCAAGTCTTCACTTTAGTTGAGTCTGAGTGACAATGCTTCTACCCAAGGGTTCTATTTATAGAACCACTTGTGTGGGCTTCAAACTAAAAAGCCCACTTATGTGTATTTTAGCCCATATCTTATAATATGCCCAAAATCACTTAAGTATTTGGTATCTTACCATATTTCGTATTCAACTTAAGTGCACCGTACCTGATCGGTCACCATTTCCATTGAATTCCCACCGTTAATCCGACATATTTTCATCACTTTGGTAAGATCTGTGTTTGTTTCTAGTTGTTTCAGAGTCATTTATCATGTTTTATTAGTTTGGTATTGCCTTTTATTCTATTACATGTTTATGTCAAAAAGGTCTCTTTTACGCTTCGTTTTGGTAGTGTTATTGTTACAGGCCGTTGCACAGGGTTAAAAGCACTAATAGTGGAGTTGGGGATACTCAGAAAGGCAAAAATATGAAAATATAGCAGTTCAACACGGGCACCCGTGTGACACAACACGACCGTGTTGTTGGACACAGCAGTTCAACACGGGCACCCGTGTGCCACAACACGGCCGTGTTGTTGGACACAGCAGTTCAACACGGGCACCCGTGTGCCACAACACTGCCCGTGTTGCTGGACAGGCAGAAAAACAGAGAGTTAACACGGGCACCCGTGTGTAGGAACACGGCCTGTGTTGATGCCCCTGTAACTTAATCTGAAAATAATCATTTTGGAGAGCACACACGGGCACCCGTGTGTACACACACGACCCGTGTTGTTGGGCGCGGCTTGAAAACCTAAACTTTTGCGTTGTGAACCTATTCTGCTCATTAAGGGTAGTTTGGACCTTTTGCTTGGAGGAGATTCATCTGAAGCTATTAGAAGGCTTGGAAGGAAAAGGAGAAATCACCTTTTTATAGACGAAAGAAAACATTGCATTGGAGAAGATAGCGAATACGACGGATTTGAAGACGGCGAGATTCAAGGGCATCAACCATTGAAGATCAAACTCTCCTAATTCTTTGTAATGTCTAATCTTTACATTATGAGTTCTTTAAGTACTATGAGAGGCTAAACCCCCTATGTTAGGGGGTGGTCCTGATTTGATCGTATGTTATGAATTTGAACAAATGATTTCCTTATTGCTAAGTTACTTATTTCAATTCAATTGTGTGATGTTATTATGCTTTTGTATCGGAAAAATACAAATTGATTTATGACTATCAATAACAGGATTGTGATTGTTAGGGTTTTCACACAATTAGGTTTATGATTGCATCATCTAGGACTAGTAACTTTTGTAAACCACCGCAAACCTTGATATTATTTATGATTAAAACCAATGATTAATTGAATGGACATTTGAGTAAGAATTGGTAGTTTAATAGTTTCTTCCTTAAGGACTTAAGGAAGAACATTCTGAGGTTAGGTAATTGAATGTTTCATATGTATTAAGGAAATCTTGACTGAATTCATAACTGGTTAAATCAACCACTTCCCCTAGCATATTTTATATTAATCAATTATATTTTACTGTCTGTTGTGTTTATTGTTAGAATTCCAAAACAACCAAACCATTATCTTTTTGTTCTGATAGAATCAAAGTAAAATAAGTATTTCCTACGCAATCCTTGAGATCGATACTTGGAGATAAAACTCCTTATTACTACATCGGTAAAAATAGTACACTTGCTATTTTTCCGATCAAGTTTTTGGCGCCGTTGCCAGGGATTGCCAAAATACCTATTTTAATTTTTATTCTATTGAAATTTTGTTGCTCGTCAACCAAAATTTCATATGTGACAATCTTGTTAGTCAATTCTAATATTTGTCTAACTTGTGTATGTGAGGTAAGGCCTCAACAGATTTTTCTTTTGACGCAGATCCCGAAAGAACTCTTCGCGCTAGACTAAGACAAGCTAAGCGAGAAAAACTGGAAATAGCAGAAAAAGCAGAGAAGGATGTTGTTGCAGTGCACTCAGAGAATTCAGATTCAGAAGCAGAAACAACTCCTGAGGTCATGGCTGCAGAACCACCAACACCAGAGATACTTCTCGGTGACTATGGTGGAAACAACACTCCGGGTGGTCGTATGACAATTGTAAACCAACCGGTAAATGTAGACCAATTTCAGCTGCATCCCAGCACAATTAATCAACTCGAAAGGCGGTCCTTTTCTGGAAGAGTGAACGAAGATGCCAACAAGCATCTCCAAAGGTTTTTGACTATGAGCACAACGCTGAAAATGCCTGGACATAATGAAGAAGCAATAAGGCTTCGTATGTTCCCGTTCACTTTAGCAGATGAAGCCGAAGAGTGGTTCTATTCCTTACTGTCGCATCCGCGAAAAACAACTGGCGGGCTGAAACAAAAACAACACAAAGAGCCGCCACTGCGCGTTATTTATCCCAAGATAGGGAAAGGAAACGCTCAGAGAAACCTGGAAAAAGCATGGTCTCGCGACCAAAGAGAAAGGGTAAGGGAGTCGGTTACGCAAGGGGAAGGTATTAGCACCCCTCACGTCTGTCGTACTCGACGGGATCCACGCTCTAAAAGAAATAAAAGGTTGCTAAAACAAACATCACACACACACACACTAAAGACAACGCAGGTGAGGTTAAGAGGAAGAGAGCTCGATAGGACGTCGTATCCTATGCCTACGTATCTCGTCTGGAACGAGAATCAGAGCTGCCGTAGTTCGGCTCACGCACGCCAAACAAGACACACACAAACACGGGCAAACCTGGAACCCGAATGCCAATCGCTGGACTTACATCGGCTTCCGAACCCAACAAACACAATCAGGATACGGACAGCCAATCGCTGGGCTTACATCCATATCCTGACACACAAGAAGCTAACAAGCAAACACACACAAAAAGAAAAAAAAGTGCCCGGAGAGACCTCGCACGGTCTTCTGCCTACATACCTCGTCTGGAACGAGGATCAGGGCGATGTAGTTCCCCTGAAAGGGAAAGAAATTCTAGCCAGAAACCAAGGGGAGACACACTACCAGGGAGCTGTACTCGAGCCTAGTGTTATCATGCATCATTGCCCTATGTTGTGGTTTCTATCTACTTGCACAACAGCAAACTAATCCTAACCAGGAAAAGCAAAACACACATGCAAGCATCAATCATAATAAAGCAAACATTCACATAGCACACACTATATCCAGTCAAGTGAGGCTCAAACAAGGGTGGACTGTCGAGGCAAGTCATCTGTACAGGGTAGTGTTCGCTCTTAACCCTGACATTGAGAGTCAGGGTGAAGCAAATGAAAGGTGAGTGAAGATTAGACTTCACAGCTCTTATCCCTGGCCAGGGAGAGCTTCAGACAAAGGAGCGTGGGTCCAGAAAGGAGGGACCCTTCTACGCTCAAGACTCTGACTCGACTGTGCAACATCACAAGATCTTGGGTTAATGTCCCAATGCATCAACACAGTGGTGTGAGCAGAGGGACGACTCAACAGAATAGCGGGGGATAGATTGCATATCCCTTGGATTCCGCCAATTGCCTCATAGAGGTCTTTACCTGCTTGGCACAAAAGTAAACAATCACAAACATCGCCTCTTAAGGAGGACTTCAGACAGTTGCCTGGCTAAATAACAAGCCAGGTCTTCCAGACTACATGGAGACAAGAGAGTCTACCTCAACTGGTTTATACAACCAAGCAGCAGCAAGCAAGTTCTCAAGGAACTGCAAGCAACTTAATGTACCTGAAATCAATCAAGTATCATCAGTACTCAGACAAACCAACAGTAAACAACAAATGTTAATCTGTACAGTCAAACACAAGTTAATGCACACAAGTGCAAGCCATGAGCCCAAACTCAAGCATCAAACCTACAACACAAAATCAATGTTAGTTTACAACATCAAACAAACTCAATTTACAACTTGCATTTATCTCCTTAAGCCTTTTGCATTTCAACCTGAAAATCCAAACCAAACATGAGAAACTAGACCACTAGGCCAAGCCTAGGGTCCAAAGGAGATGAAAAAATCAAAACAGCAAGTGAAAATTATCCAAAATCACATTCAAACAAATCAAAAGCAAATGCAATTGGTCCCATGCTCATATCAATCACCATTATCATTTTATGCACAATTTAGTATCAAACATGCAACTTGCAACTTCAAAAGACCAAACAGAACTATCTCAACCAAAAGCATACCAAAACATTTCAATTAATTCCACAAAAATTCACACCTAAACAGGACACATTCAATGGATAGCATGTCAAATTTTAGCTCAATTGGACAAAAGGAAGTAGGTCAATGAAAATCAAGAAGTCCAGACACATTTATACAAGCCAAAACAAGGCATCCAAACAAGCATTAACTTCCATAAATCATAAAACAGTGACAACAATTAAGAAATGAATGGGATCAAAACCACAATGACCTGTAATGTGTCTACAATCCACATGTCAAATTTCACACTCATCCAGTACACTATGAGAATTTCACAAACAAAATGCCAACATGTGTCACACAATGTCACCAAATGACCACACAGGGAGGAAAATTATCAATCAATTAGAAAATGCCACCAATAAATCCAGCAAAATTCACATGTAATCTTGACATATCAATGCTCAATCATGCAAAAAATTAGCTCAATCCAATGCCCCTAAGTATTTTAAATAAAATCATGAAGTTCACAATGCTTGGTGTGACACAAATTGTCACACCTCTAATCAAAAAATCATATCTCCTTCACCAAGTATCCAAAAATTACAAACTCTACATGAAAATCACCATCAAGACGTCCAGAACAAGCACAAATTTTTTCATCCATTTCTTTGAAAGCATCATCATTTCATGATAGATATGGCATGGTGTATGCAAATGTGACAACATCAAACAATCCCTAGACCAATTAATTTTCTACACATGCAAAAATTCCACAAAAATCATGATTAAATTCTACACATCATCAGGAGTATCATGAAAAAAATCTCACCAAAATTGGATAAGTTTTGAGGTCTCTATGATTTTTACAAGTTCATGGCATCAAATGAAATAAAACAAGAAAAAGAAAAGGAAAAAATATAATTAATTAAATCAGGAATGACAAACTTGTAATATTAACGCGCTTGATCAAAACGACAGCGTTTCAAATACATTACATGGCGCTCTCTGAATGGCTGGTTCGCGTGCCAAACACATTTTCAAAATCAGGCCAGGCAATTTTGGATCTAACACACTATTTCATCGTCTTCTTCACGAGAACACACAAAAAATTCCAGAAAAATCGAAAATATGCAAACCTCAACCAAATGCAACAAGTCATACATCATCGTGACCGTCTCATCATGCACATTACGAATATGTATTCCATTTAACCTAACTCTAAGCACAGCGACGGGATCGAACAAAAGAAGATATGAACACAAAACTATAAATCGCGATTTCTCTCTCCATGCTCAATCAATCCAAAAACTATGCAAAGCACGATGATCTATGTTAAACGATCTACAAGAAACACATAACAGTTGCAGCAATTGAGAATTTCGAAAATGCACCTTGAAGAAATGGCAGATGAGGATTCACGAGCTTCAAGGCTCCAATCACCAAAACAGAAGCAGTTCCAAGCTGAAGCAATTGGTTGAAACGATTGACTCAACTCCAGCACGCTCCAGATGCGAAAATTTTCAAAACTCCATTAATGACCTTGCTTTGGACAGTTGAGATTCTGGATGTTTTTGGCAATGGCTTAGCAAAGCAGTTCTTCCTCAAGGTTTGTGGAAGATGAATCAAGAAGAATCACGCCAATTGATTGAGAATTCGTGAAGAAATCTTAAAAAAAAGCTTGATGAAATTTGAGAGAAAATGGAGAAAATGGAGGGAAAATTTGTTATGATTCTTGGAATGTGCAATGTAATTAGCATGTTCTGTTATGCTTAACCATATATACCACACACTAATCTAATTCTTAATCTCAATTATCAAATTTGGAAGATTAGTGTTAATTGCATTTTCAATGAAAGTCCAAAAATGACCTTGCCAAATATTGCACCATGACAGCTCATGACAGTTGGAACAAGTCACATTTTGCATTTGGAGAGTGTGGGAATTGGTTTCATGTCCATAGGCCTTGTATTGCACAAATTCACTATCTCACACCAAAAATGCACTTAAATCCACTTGAAATTTGACTTTTTGCATTGACCATTTTTGATGAATTTTGATCATACACCTTGAAAGTACATGTGAAATGGGGTTTGCTCATAAAAAGATCACTCAATTTGGACATTCCATGTGAAAGTTATGCCACTTTGATTTTAGGCATTTTTGGAAAATGAATGGACCATAACTTGTCAACCATACATGAGAAATTCAAGTTCTTGGACTCTTTGGAAAGGTGAGAGCAAGATCTACAACTTTCATGTTGAACAAAATTTCATTTGAAGAATTTTTGGACATGTAATTTTGTGGTGAAAAACTTTCCATTTTTGGAAACTTCCATTACAAGTCACTTTCCATTTTTGGAAAGTTTTCTCCTGACTTTATTTTCTTCATTCTTGATGTTTGAAATGTCGAATGAAACTTGTTTCAACATGAATGAAGTGTATCCAACTCTCTCCCACCTCCAAATCCATCAAATCAAGCACAGTTGACCACAGTTGACTTTTCCAGTTGATAGATGAATTTGGCTGTGCACTGATCAAGTTGAGCCCCAATTCTCTGATGAAATGGCTCAAGGATGAAACCCTAGCCTCCATAAGCTTAATATAATCATGTAATGATCCCCATATCCATTATAGACCCCATCTCCATGCCATGCCCTGATTGGCCCAATGCAGATGATTAGGGTTGACCAGTGGTCAAAACCCTAATCTCAAGGTATCTGATCAATCTTCTTGAATCTTCTGGATGATAACAAGACCATGATGATGATGATGTATCACTTGCACCAAGATGAAGACCAATCTCCTTGAGAATCATGAAACCCTAATTTGAATCACCAACCCTCAGATAGTTAATGATCCAGTCCATTCAATCAATGAAACCATCAACTTGCATATATCCACCTCTTTATCTTCTGATCAAGACTTGGAATATGACTTGCACAATGTAACCACATGATATGCAATATGCAATGTCTAATGACCTACACATGATATGCAATATGTTAAGCTAGTCCCAAGAGAGGAGGGCAAATTTTGAGGTGTTACAGCTGCCCCTATTCAATCCATTGTGAACCTGTCGATATGAATAGCTTCGGCTTTCAGATGATCAGGATGAAGAGTGATTGAACACCAAGAACAGACGAACATATTGCACTCTGATGAGAAATAATTAACAATGCCTGTCAGAATCGGCGAAGAACACAATCTTGAAAGAAAAATCCGTCTGGTACGGAGAAAGTCGGCCTGATCACCGGAACAGAATGTCGACCTGGATACCAAAATAAATGGTAACGCAGGGATAACCATGGCCTGAACACCACATCCGCTGGGGATTATTATCTCTTTTTTGTGCTTTTCTTGAACCCCGAAGATTCCTTTCGCGCCAATGATCCCAGATCACTGCATTTGAACCCCGACATCTTGTTTCCTTGTGATAATTCCGCTGGCAACGTCGGAAATAACACCAAACACCATTCTAAGGGCGACATATCAGAGGGTACACCTTCCACCAGACACTGACTGATGACTGGGAAGAAACTCGACATTTACGTGACATCGAACGATGATGTTTACTGACACCAAAGAAAACTCGACCCGACACTTACTGATGACTGGGAAGAAACTCGACGTTTACGTGACATCGAACGATGATGTTTACTGACACCAAAGAAAACTCGACCAGACACTTACTGATGACTGGGAGAAAACGCGACGTTTACTGGACATCGAACAATGATGTTTACAGGCACCAAAGAAAACTCGACCAGACACTTACTGATGACTGGGAAATAACTCGACGTTTACTGGACATCGAACGATGATCGACCAGACATTAAACAATGACTGGGAAATAACTCGACGTTTACTGGACATCGAACGATGATGTTTTACAGGACATCGAACAAGGATGTTTACAGGACATCGAACAAGGATGTTTACAGGACATCGAACAATGATGTTGACAGGACATCGAACAATGATGTTGACAGGCATCAAACAATGATGTTGACAGGCATCAAACAAGGATGTTGACAGGACATCGAACAATGATGTTGACAGGACATCAAACAATGATGTTGACAGGACATCAAACAAGGATGTTGACAGGCATCAAACAAGGATGTTGACAGGACATCAAACAATGATCGACCAGACATTAAACAATGACTGGGAAATAACTCGACGTTTACTGGACATCGAATGATGATGTTTACTGACACCAAAGAAAGCTCGACCAGACACTTACTGATGACTGGGAAATACTGTTGCTCCAAACTCACAATGCTGAACTCCTCAGGGTAACACCTTCCGACTTCTGTTGAAACCAAGTCTCAAACGGTAACCACGGCTTGAGTCGCGCTGATCGCGTAACATTTCCATCTCCGTCCGACAGAAAAGTTTCCTCCAGCATCGCACTACTGGGGAACATTGCTGATCTGACATCATGATGCTAACCCATCAGAGTAACATCTTCCAACTTCTGTCTCGCACGACGGAAATCTCCTCCAGTATCGCACTACCGGGGAATATTGTTGATTCCAAATCATGATGCTAAACTCCTCAGAGTAACATCTGCACCTTCTGGCGAAACCACCTCTCAAACAATAACCACAACTTGAGACTAGCTTATGCTTGCAATGATGATGCATGACTTTTTTTTCAGCGTAATGCTCCATAATTATGGAAATGCTACGCGATTCTTTATGCAACATGCTATGCTATTTTTTCATGATGCATGTATAAAAAGTATCCCCCTCAAGGGACTCTTCTGGGGAGCTCGAGATACTCTGCTGAGGAACTCGTCACCACTCCGATCACCACCCTGCTGGGGAATAGCACTGCTGCTGGGAAAAAGCAACCCTTGCTGGGGAAAACCTCCTTTGCACCTGATCCGCTTAGGGATATGCTGGGGATAGAACCACCAATGCACTCTGTGGGGATACAATAGTCTTTGACTTGCTGGGGATATCAATCCCGACTCTGCTTGAGAAACCCTCACGGATACCTAGCGACTTCACTGGGGAAATGCTCACAGATAGCTCCACTGGGAAACAGCAACCTCCAGACCTGGCGACTGGAGAAGCATCAATCTGACACCTGCTGGGAATAACCATCCTAACCCTGCTAGGGAAACGAATGCTACTCCGCTGGGGACGACCCATCCAATCCATACGTAGGATACACTACTGGAGATATATTTCATTGAAACCCGCTCCACTCGGGGATAACAACCTTCGGGCCTGGCTGTTGAGGAAACACCGTTTTCAACCTGCCGGGGATAACCATCCTGACTCGGCTAGGGGAACCATAGACCTTGGATCTGTTGGGGAGTTAGTCCTCTAATTCTGCTTGGGGATATAGCTGGGAAAATAAGAAAAATTGGTACAGAACACCCGTCGACTCATCAAACCATGGTATCCACCTCCCAATCTCGTATCGGCTTTCCACTTTTGAGAACTCCCAGACTCGTCTAGACCTTTTCTGCTCCATCATCTTGTATTCCCAATCGCTCCGCGCTCGACGAAAAGCGAACTCCTGGGGACTATACAGACTTTTCAATTTTCCGACTTTGAAGAGTCTTCTTGATTAATTCCAAGGATCGTCGTACGTCTCACCGTCGTCTTTTCACCGTTCCTTCAACTCGCCTGTCCCTGATTGGACTCTGCGGGGAATTTCTACAAACTTTTCAGTCTTCCGACTTTGAAGAGTCTTCTTGATTATCATTCAAGGATCGTCGTACGTCTCAACGTCTCTTCGTCATCCCTTCATATTCATTCGTCTCTGATTGGACTCCATGGGGATTAGCTTTGTCAAAAGCTTCCGCATCACAACCTACAAGTGAGGGAAAGATATCTAACAGCTCCTGCAAAACAGATCGTTAGATAAAACCGTGCCCCAGGCGTGTCAAGATTTCAACACTTGGGCCACTCAATCTTCCGAATAGGATTTCAAGCTTTCAATCTTATAAACATGCATTGGAAGGGACCTGTATGTCTAAAAATGCAAAATTCTTTATCACAATAATCTGGATGTTTTTGCAATCAAAGCGGTAGTGAAAAACAAAAACAAAATTATTTGACTGAATATGCATTTTATTGATTGAAAATTGTGTGGCTCAAATTGAGCAATACACAGGAAGCAATTCCTGAAAAGAGGTAATTGCGTACAAAAGGAAAATCTATCCTAATGGCAATGTGAAACCCGTGACCTCATCGAGTTCCAACTCGGTTACACCCCATATGTCCTCAGACTCTCCGTGCTTTCTGCCTTCTGAACAAGACGATTCCGACTGATCCCTACCGGGTATTATCCATGATGCTTTAACCAAAGCGCAAACAATCATGCCAGACGCAGTTGTTCGTTTCAATTCCTCTTTTGCCTGGACCGCCCTTTCGGGTTTTCAGTCCACCGGGATACCCCTTTTTTGCCCAAGTCGCCTTTCCAGGTTTTCGACTTGCCGGGTGTACATTTTTTCATTTTATCCCTAATTTTTGCCCGAACCTTTCTTTCTGTTTTTTGGTTCGCCGGGATGCCCATTTTTTCCTGGACTATTTTATTCTTTTCGTCCAGCGGGTCTTTTTATACGAAGTATTTTTTAACTGCGTCCGCATTCACAGGGGATGGAAAATCCTCATCATCCATGGTCGTCAGCAACAAGGCTCCACCAGAGAAAACCTTCTTGACCACGAATGGACCTTCATAATTGGGTGTCCATTTGCCCCTTCGATCGTTTTGAGGAGGAAGGATCCTTTTCAGCACCATATCACCTACGTGATATACCCGAGGTCGCACCTTCTTGTCAAAAGCACGCTTCATCCGCTGCTGGTACAACTGCCCATGACAGATGGTTGCCAGCCTCTTCTCTTCTATTAGGCTCAACTCTTCGTACCGGGTCCTTACCCATTCAGCCTCTTGCAATTTCACGTCCATCAGGACTCTCAAAGAGGGGATTTGAACCTCAACCGGTAGCACGACTTCCATCCCATACCAATGAGAAAGGCTTTTGCCCCAGTAGATGCACGTATCGACGTACGATACCTAGGATACCAGCTTCATACTCAATCACACCGTCGGTGCATTCAAATGCTAGTCAGGCAGCACAAGGAATACAGGATCTTTTTGGCGTAACCAAAGCAGCACCAACTCCGTTTCCATTCATGTTAATGACCCCATCAGACATCAAAATCCGTTCGGATTCGGGGTCAGGCCCCTCCTCCGGGATCGGTTACTCTCAATCTTTCGATTTGAGCACCTCGAGATGTCCTCATCAGGGAACTCAAACCTCATCGGTTGATAATCCTCCACGGGTTGCTGGGCAATATAATCAGACAATACACTCCCCTTGATTGCTTTCTGAGAGGTATATCGAATATCGTATTCAATCAAAATCATTGGCCCTTTCGCAACCCGTCCGGTCATTGCTGGCTCTTTCAGAAATCTACCTGATCAGATCCATCTCGAAATCCACAAAGTGGTATGAACCAGCATATACTGTCTCAGTCGGCGAGCAGCCTATGCCAAAGTACATCAAGTTTTCTCGAACAGTGAATGTATTGTTTCACAGTCGATAAACTTTTTGCTAAGGTAAATTGCATGCTCTTTTCGACAAGACTCGTCATGCTGCCCCAGTACACACCTCATAGACCCCTCGAGGGCTGTCAAGTACCAGATTAACAGTTTCTTTCCACAGGGAGGCAACAGAATCAGAGGCTCCTGCAACTTTTTCTTTTATTCTTTCAATGCCCCTTGGCAATCATTATTTCACCTGACCTCTTGATCTTTTTTCAACAGCTTGACTATGGGTTCACCCGTGGCTGTTAGATGAGATGTGAACCATGACATGTAGTTCAATCTATCTAAGAGACCACGAACCTCTTTTTTGTTCTCGGTTCAGGCATTTCTCCTATTACCTTTTTTTTTATTTTTTTTTATTTATTTTTTATTTTTTTTAAGCAGGACCAACCTCGATTCCCCTTTTTACAATAAACCCCCAGCAGCTTACCGGCCCGCACTCTGATAGTGCACTTATTTGAATTCAACCTCAGTTTGAACTATCTCCACTGGTCAAATGACTTAGCCATATCTACCAGATGCCCCTCTTCTGTTTGGGACTTTGCTATCATGTCATTCTCATAGCATTTGATTCCACGATGAATCATATCATGAAACAAAGTCACCATGGCTATCTGATACAGGCACTGGCGTTCTGCTTCTTTAGAGGACAATCTTCTCTCCATGGCAGCTTGTGCACAACGACATCGGTATCCGACCCTGGCATATCCTGACATGACCAGGCGAAGGTATCCACATGTCCCTTCAACAGGACTACCATTCTGCTCTCGACTCGCCTCTGAAGCGGCCCCAATTTTTTTTCTTCCTGACCTCGGCGGTGCTTGGAATAACAACCTCAACCCGCTCCTCGTGCGACTGAATCACCTTCTCCTCTTGTTTTAACAACCTGGCTAATTCCAGCAGATCACAATCTTCTTCGCCTTCTTCTTCGGCTTGATAGATCGGTTTGTCGAAGTCATATGAGGTGTAACCAAATTGTTATCAACGAGATCCGGAGAATTATTTTTGAATTCGGAACGAGACAAATCAAAAAAAGAGAAAAATGAAAATAAACATTGCCATTTTTATTTGTTTTTAAACTGCAAAAATAAATGAAAAACAGGGAACACCGCTTTTTGACTGAAAAACATCCATTTATTAATGATGCAGAAATGTTGCAAATTATGAACATGAGGTGGCCCTTACAATGAACCAGTACGTGTCGGGAAACACGTATGGCTTTCATGCAAATAAAACTGAAAACAAAAATTATTACTCTTCAAGTAGAGTGACCGTGATGATCTTTTTAGGCCTTCCAGTTCCCTGGTACGCACGATTTTATCCACGATTCCAGTTCGCGGTCACTATCAATCTCTTCACCCACTGTATAGGTGTGATCCGAATCTTCAGCAATTGCACTTACCATTGCCTAACCATGTGCCGACATGGGATTAGCATTAACATTCGGTGATGGCGCAAAATTGATAGCCTTGGAGTCTACCAGATCCTGGACAACATTCTTGAATGCTCTACAGCCCTCAATGTTATGCCCCGGTGTTCCAGCATGGAATTCACACTGGGCGTTCTCATCATAGTTAGGAGGCTTCTGATCTGATCTCATCGGAACCATCGCCCTCGGCTGAACCAACCCAAGATCCATCAGCTTTTTGAACAGAACAGTGTATGTCACGGGTGGCCTGTCAAAATGGCGATCAACCCCCTTTCCCCTCACCTGGTACCCAGCTCTCTGTTGAGGTGGCTGACGTTGGTGTCGTACTGACTGATCACCAGCAGGGGTGGTTACCGCAGCAGTGTGCTGGTAGTAATGATCCCTACCGTGTCCTCTCTGGGCATACACAACACTCGATTCACCCTCGTTCTTGCGCTGACCATTCCCGAATGGCTTCTTCGATCCTGATGACAAAGCATTACCACCCTGGATCTTCCCCATTTTCAGCCAACTTTCAATTCTCTCCCCTGCCACCACAATGTCGGCAAAGTTGGTGACGGGACAACCCACCATTCTTTCAGCAAAAACCCCCTGCAGGGTACCCATGAATAGATCAGACATCTCCCGATCCACCAGCGGAGGTTGCACTCTGGCAACCAACTCCCTCCACCTCTGAGCATATTCTTTAAACCCCTCGCTATTCTTCTGAGACATACCCTGCAGCTGGGTACGACTCGGAGCCATATCAGCATTGAACTGATACTGTTTAAAGAAAGCGTCACCAAGATCCTGCCAGCTCTTGATATCAGACGACTTAAGCTTGGTGTACCACTCCAAGGATCCTCCAGACAGACTGTCTTGGAAGAAGTACATCCAGAGCTTCTGATCTGTTGTGTATGCAGAGATCTTGCGGACAAAGGCTTGAAGGTGAGTCTCCGGGCAGGAACTCCCATTATACTTATCAAATGCAGGCGCCTTGAACTTCTGTGGGATCACAACCCCCTCAACCAGCCCCATGTTTGATATATTTACCACGCTGGGAGTGGCATAACTTTCAAGAGCTCTGATCTTCTCAGCCAGCAATTGAATCTCCTTATTCGGTGGTTGGGCACCGTACTGACCGAACGGTTCGTTATGCATAGAGAACTGATCAGCCTCTCTGTCTTCCTCTCTGTCATCATCAACCCCGAAGAATGGCGGGAACAGACTATCCTTCAGATTATGCCCCAGACCGGGCCCATCACCAGTAGCAGCACCAAATCCACCAGCATTGTTGTTCACCATACCTACGGTTGCTCTTTTGCCACCATCTCTAGAACCACCCAGCCCCTGGTTGGAGACACCATCCAGGTTAACAACACTGTTAGCAGCTGAAGCTCGCTCGAGCTTCTCGACCTTATCAGCCAGAGCCTTCTGACCAACTGCAAAACCCTGCATGATGTTGATCAGCTCAGTCATCTTGTCCTTCAGCTCGAGGATATCTGTGTTTGGGAGATCCATCAGTCTGGGAGTATTACGTCTGGTGAAGTATCTGTGAGGACGGGTTGAGTGCAAAGGTATGACTCTGCGAGCACGAGCAATGATTCCTGAAACAATCAAGCACGTTAGAACCCGACACCTACAAAACAGCAAACAGGTTAATATGCATGAATGCAACGTCTATCCATATGAGGAAGATTCTGTCCTTCGATTCTGGTTTCATCGAGACAGATAATATTTCACCAATAACATTCTGACATCCGGATGTCTCTCAACCAGATTCTCAATCCATAATACTCCCCATATGACTAGACGTAGGTTAGGTGCAGATGAATGCAAAACGAGAACGATGCAGATGTATGAATGCAATGCACTGTGCCATCCTCCAAGTCATCTGATCCTCTGTTGCTCTGAGTTACAGCCCTGATTTCTGAACCGATCACAACCATCTGAAGTCTGATTAACCATAAATCCGACTCAAGGGTTCCGAAATAAACGGAAGATACATCACCATCATCACCAGACAATCTCTGAGCAGATAACCTCAACCATCTCTGAATCGGCCTGGGGAATCCTGAAATAAACGGATCCCCACTGATAAATACCTCGAACAGCACTCCGGCGTCTCAGCAAGAAATGACCATAAATCCGACTTATAAATATGACTCTGATCAACGGAACCAAAAGTCACCATCTGAGTCACCATCTAAACATGCATCTGTAAGAATCACCCTCCCCTCACAGGTAAATTCTAATCAGGTCATCCTAAGGCGGATAATGGTCTCGACAATCGGGCAAAGATACTCAACGGGTTTGCCCTTTCGGGTGTGCCGTTGTAGCTCCCTTAAGATCGTCTAAACCAAAGATCCGGGAAATGATCGGTCATCGAAGTCAACAGCTCAAAAGAGATAAAACTCAACCATAGTGGAAACTCCACAAGGAAGAGCCCTCTCAGAAGAACCTCGTCCGACTTGTGGTATGTCACGTCACAACAATCATGTCAACCCAACATGTGAAGAACGTGAGACCACACTAATCCTAGGTGTATACTCGGGCCTGGGTTTTAGCCCCACTCAGAACACCCACCCCAAAATAGAGGAACCACCTGCACAGAGGACGACAACATGATAGTATGATGCATGCAAATATTTATGCAAATATATACACAATCAGAATAATAAATGCAATAAATAAAGCGGCACAAGCAACCTAAACTATCCTAGAACGCTAGGAGAGACTCGCTTAGGGAAGATGGACCAGCACAGGTCAACATCTCTAGATATCCCCAGCAGAGTCGCCAGCTGTTGCATCCGCGAAAAACAACCGGCGGGCTGAAACAAAAACAACACAGAGAGCCACCACTGCGCGTTATTTATCCCAAGATAGGGAAAGGAAACGCTCAGAGAAACCTGGAAAAAGCATGGTCTCGCGACCAAAGAGAAAGGGTAAGGGAGTCGGTTACGCAAGGGGAAGGTATTAGCACCCCTCACGTCTGTCGTACTCGACGGGATCCACGCTCTAAAAGAAAGAAAAGGTTGCTAAAACAAACATCACACACACACACACTAAAGACAATGCAGGTGGGGTTAAGAGGAAGAGAGCTCGATAGGACGTCGTATCCTATGCCTACGTATCTCGTCTGGAACGAGAATCAGAGCTGCCGTAGTTCGGCTCACGCACGCCAAACAAGACACACACAAACACGGGCAAACCTGGAACCCGAATGCCAATCGCTGGACTTACATCGGCTTCCGAACCCAACAAACACAATCAGGATACGGACAGCCAATCGCTGGGCTTACATCCATATCCTGACACACAAGAAGCTAACAAGCAAACACACACAAAAAGAAAAAAAAGTGCCCGGAGAGACCTCGCACGGTCTCCTGCCTACATACCTCGTCTGGAACGAGGATCAGGGCGATGTAGTTCCCCTGAAAGGGAAAGAAATTCTAGCCAGAAACCAAGGGGAGACACACTACCAGGGAGCTGTACTCGAGCCTAGTGTTATCATGCATCATTGCCCTATGTTGTGGTTTCTATCTACTTGCACAACAGCAAACTAATCCTAACCAGGAAAAGCAAAACACACATGCAAGCATCAATCATAATAAAGCAAACATTCACATAGCACACACTATATCCAGTCAAGTGAGGCTCAAACAAGGGTGGACTGTCGAGGCAAGTCATCTGTACAGGGTAGTGTTCGCTCTTAACCCTGACATTGAGAGTCAGGGTGAAGCAAATGAAAGGTGAGTGAAGATTAGACTTCACAGCTCTTATCCCTGGCCAGGGAGAGCTTCAGACAAAGGAGCGTGGGTCCAGAAAGGAGGGACCCTTCTACGCTCAAGACTCTGACTCGACTGTGCAACATCACAAGATCTTGGGTTAATGTCCCAATGCATCAACACAGTGGTGTGAGCAGAGGGACGACTCAACAGAATAGCGGGGGATAGATTGCATATCCCTTGGATTCCGCCAATTGCCTCATAGAGGTCTTTACCTGCTTGGCACAAAAGTAAACAATCACAAACATCGCCTCTTAAGGAGGACTTCAGACAGTTGCCTGGCTAAATAACAAGCCAGGTCTTCCAGACTACATGGAGACAAGAGTCTACCTCAACTGGTTTATACAACCAAGCAGCAGCAAGCAAGTTCTCAAGGAACTGTAAGCAACTTAATGTACCTGAAATCAATCAAGTATCATCAGTACTCAGACAAACCAACAGTAAACAACAAATGTTAATCTGTACAGTCAAACACAAGTTAATGCACACAAGTGCAAGCCATGAGCCCAAACTCAAGCATCAAACCTACAACACAAAATCAATGTTAGTTTACAACATCAAACAAACTCAATTTACAACTTGCATTTATCTCCTTAAGCCTTTTGCATTTCAACCTGAAAATCCAAACCAAACATGAGAAACTAGACCACTAGGCCAAGCCTAGGGTCCAAAGGAGATGAAAAAATCAAAACAGCAAGTGAAAATTATCCAAAATCACATTCAAACAAATCAAAAGCAAATGCAATTGGTCCCATGCTCATATCAATCACCATTATCATTTTATGCACAATTTAGTATCAAACATGCAACTTGCAGCTTCAAAAGATCAAACAGAACTATCTCAACCAAAAGCATACCAAAACATTTCAATTAATTCCACAAAGATTCAGACCTAAACAGGACACATTCAATGGATAGCATGTCAAATTTTAGCTCAATTGGACAAAAGGAAGTAGGTCAATGAAAATCAAGAAGTCCAGACACATTTATACAAGCCAAAACAAGGCATCCAAACAAGCATTAACTTCCATAAATCATAAAACAGTGACAACAATTAAGAAATGAATGGGATCAAAACCACAATGACCTGTAATGTGTCTACAATCCACATGTCAAATTTCACACTCATCCAATACACTATGAGAATTTCACAAACAAAATGCCAACATGTGTCACACAATGTCACCAAATGACCACACAGGGAGGAAAATTATCAATCAATTAGAAAATGCCACCAATAAATCCAGCAAAATTCACATGTAATCTTGACATATTAATGCTCAATCATGCAAAAAATTAGCTCAATCCAATGCCCCTAAGTATTTTAAATAAAATCATGAAGTTCACAATGCTTGGTGTGACACAAATTGTCACACCTCTAATCAAAAACTCATATCTCCTTCACCAAGTATCCAAAAATTACAAACTCTACATGAAAATCACCATCAAGATGTCCAGAACAAGCACAAAAATTTTCATCCATTTCTTTGAAAGCATCATCATTTCATGATAGATATGGCATGGTGTATGCAAATGTGACAACATCAAACAATCCCTAGACCAATTAATTTTCTACACATGCAAAAATTCCACAAAAATCATGATTAAATTCTACACATCATCAGGAGTATCATGAAAAAAATCTCACCAAAATTGGATAAGTTTTGAGGTCTCTATGATTTTTACAAGTTCATGGCATCAAATGAAATAAAACAAGAAAAAGAAAAGGAAAAAATATAATTAATTAAATCAGGAATGGCAAACTTGTAATATTAACGCGCTTGATCAAAACGACGGCGTTTCAAATACATTACATGGCGCTCTCTGAATGGCTGGTTCGCGCGCCAAACACATTTTCAAAATCAGGCCAGGCAATTTTGGATCTAACACACTATTTCATCGTCTTCTTCACGAGAACACACAAAAAATTCCAGAAAAATCGAAAATATGCAAACCTCAACCAAATGCAACAAGTCATACATCATCGTGACCGTCTCATCATGCACATTACGAATATGTATTCCATTTAACCTAACTCTAAGCACAGCGACGGGATCGAACAAAAGAAGATATGAACACAAAACTATAAATCGCGATTTCTCTCTCCATGCTCAATCAATCCAAAAACTATGCAAAGCACGATGATCTATGTTAAACGATCTACAAGAAACACATAACAGTTGCAGCAATTGAGAATTTCGAAAATGCACCTTGAAGAAATGGCAGATGAGGATTCACGAGCTTTAAGGCTCCAATCACCAAAACAGAAGCAGTTCCAAGCTGAAGCAATTGGTTGAAACGATTGACTCAACTCCAGCACGCTCCAGATGCGAAAATTTTCAAAACTCCATTAATGACCTTGCTTTGGACAGTTGAGATTCTGGATGTTTTTGGCAATGGCTTAGCAAAACAGTTCTTCCTCAAGGTTTGTGGAAGATGAATCAAGAAGAATCACGCCAATTGATTGAGAATTCGTGAAGAAATCTTAAAAAAAAGCTTGATGAAATTTGAGAGAAAATGGAGAAAATGGAGGGAAAATTTGTTATGATTCTTGGAATGTGCAATGTAATTAGCATATTCTGTTATGCTTAACCATATATACCACACACTAATCCAATTCTTAATCTCAATTATCAAATTTGGAAGATTAGTGTTAATTGCATTTTCAATGAAAGTCCAAAAATGACCTTGCCAAATATTGCACCATGACAGCTCATGACAGTTGGAACAAGTCACATTTTGCATTTGGAGAGTGTGGGAATTGGTTTCATGTCCATAGGCCTTGTATTGCTCAAATTCACTATCTCACACCAAAAATGCACTTAAATCCACTTGAAATTTGACTTTTTGCATTGACCATTTTTGATGAATTTTGATCATACACCTTGAAAGTACATGTGAAATGGGGTTTGCTCATAAAAAGATCACTCAATTTGGACATTCCATGTGAAAGTTATGCCACTTTGATTTTAGGCATTTTTGGAAAATGAATGGACAATAACTTGTCAACCATACATGAGAAATTCAAGTTCTTGGACTCTTTGGAAAGGTGAGAGCAAGATCTACAACTTTCATGTTGAACAAAATTTCATTTGAAGCATTTTTGGACATGTAATTTTGTGGTGAAAAACTTTCCATTTTTGGAAACTTCCATTACAAGTCACTTTCCATTTTTGGAAAGTTTTCTCCTGACTTTATTTTCTTCATTCTTGATGTTTGAAATGTCGAATGAAACTTGTTTCAACATGAATGAAGTGTATCCAACTCTCTCCCACCTCCAAATCCATCAAATCAAGCACAGTTGACCACAGTTGACTTTTCCAGTTCATAGATGAATTTGGCTGTGCACTGATCAAGTTGAGCCCCAATTCTCTGATGAAATGGCTCAAGGATGAAACCCTAGCCTCCATAAGCTTAATACAATCATGTAATGATCCCCATATCCATTATAGACCCCATCTCCATGCCATGCCCTGATTGGCCCAATGCAGATGATTAGGGTTGACCAGTGGTCAAAACCCTAATCTCAAGGTATCTGATCAATCTTCTTGAATCTTCTGGATGATAACAAGACCATGATGATGATGATGTATCACTTGCACCAAGATGAAGACCAATCTCCTTGAGAATCATGAAACCCTAATTTGAATCACCAACCCTCAGATAGTTAATGATCCAGTCCATTCAATCAATGAAACCATCAGCTTGCATATATCCACCTCTTTATCTTTTGATCAAGACTTGGAATATGACTTGCACAATGTAACCACATGATATGCAATATGCAATGTCTAATGACCTACACATGATATGCAATATGTTAAGCTAGTCCCAAGAGAGGAGGGAAAATTTTGAGGTGTTACACTTACCGGCTGGCAGTATCACTACATGGGAGCAAATGGAAACAGCTTTCTTGCAGGAATATTTTCCCGCATCTGTGTCATTGCGGAAAAGATATGAGATCCTAAACTTCAAGCAGAAGGAGGGTGAGTCACTAGGAGATGCCTACAAACGATTCAAGAGAATCCTAGTGGCTTGTCCTACTCACAACATGGATGAAACTGAACAAATGCAAATGTTTGTCAATGGTCTTCGAATTCAAACGAGACAAATCCTTGATTCAGCAGCTGGTGGCTCAGCCAACTTTGCAACAGCCACCGGTATGAAGAAGATAATTAAAGTTATTGCCTCGAACGAGCATTTAGAGTTATATGACAGGGTATCAAGCAAAACTGCAGTTATTGACTTGAAGCTTGAAACTAACAAACAGGTGAAAATTGAAGAAGCTGTTGCTGCGGAGGTAGAGAAAAGGTTGAAAGCATTAAACATAGGTGCTCAGAAAGTGGCTCAAGTGCAACAGGCACCGAGTGAAGTGTGTGGCATTTGCAATGGACCACACAATACTGTTCATTTCTTTGCAACACTGCAACAGATCGAAGATATAAAGTTTTTAAAGCAAAACAATCCCTACTCCAACACATACAATCCGGGGTGGAAGAATCATCCCAACTTTGCATGGAAAGATCAGAAAGGGAACGCGCAACAACAGGGACAGGGTCAATATCAAAATCAATATCAGCAGCAGCAACAACAGGTACCTAAGAAGGCAGATTGGGAGATTGCAATTGAAAAGATGGCAGCTCAAAATATGCAATTTGAAGAAGAGACTAGAAACAATCAGAAAAACACCACTGCCTCCTTAAAGAATCTCGAAGTTCAACTGGGGCAGATAACACAACAACTGGCAAGTTCTCGAACACCAGGTTCCCTACCAAGTGAAACAGTTCAAAATCCTAGAGGGCAGGAGAATGTTAATACTGTCACGACGACAGAGAAAAAGGCTGCTAAAATGAAAAAAATTATATCACCGAGCGAGCCGACTAAAGAAGAAACTACAAAAGAAACTAAACCGGTGATTAAGTTGCCCTACCCTCAGAGAATGACAAAGAAGGAACCTAGTGAGTCAGACTTAGAGAAATTCATGACAATGTTCAAAAGGATTGAGGGTCATATGGCCTTGTTTGAAGCACTTGAAAGGATGCCCATGTACAAGAAATTCGTGGATAAGGTAATGGCTGAAAAGAAACCAACCACTGAAGAACAGGTATCTGGTAAGGAACAATATAATGCAAACTCCCTAGAGCAGAACATTCCTAACAAACAGAAGGATCCAGGAACCGTCACAGTACCATGCACAATCAAAGAAAGAACCTTAAAAAAGGTACTAATAGATTCGGGAGCTAGTGTGAATCTGATGCCATTGTCGGTCTATCACAGGCTGGGTATTAAAAACATCAGTGATATAAAGACCAATCTGAAGTTTGCGGATCACTCAAGAAAAGATGCATATGGTATAGCTGAAGATGTGCTGGTAACAATAGCGGACTTGACTTTCCCAATCGATTTTGTAATCCTAGACATACCTGAAGACAATGAGGCACACATCATTCTGGGTCGACCTTTCATAAAGACGAGTCGATGCAAGCTCGACATGGATGAGTGCACGTTAACCTTGAAAGTTCACAACAAGGAAATAACATTGAATGCTATTGAAAACCAGGAGATGGAGGAAGATACAAAATCTTAGTATCAAGTAGGCTTAATCAGGACATTGAATACTATCAAAGGCTCACCACTGCCAGTAGCCACCCGAAATGGAAAGATTCCTAACACTGAAAGGATAGTTAAAAAGGAATCATGGCACAAAGGAGTCCACACTGATAAAAGAGACAACGTTCGTGTTGTAGACAAGAGGTGCAACAAGGTTTTGAACCTGAAATACCCCCCATGATAAGGGAAATGAACCGTCGAGCCATGCGACGTTAAACGAAGCGCTTCGTGGGAGGCAACCCACGCGTTTGATTTCTAATTTATTTCGTTTTTATTTTTGTTTGTGTGTGCTAAAATTTTGTGTAGGGGAGGAGGAGAATTAAAAGGGCAAAGTCACAAACACCTCCAAATGGAAGGAAACCACACAAGTGCAGTAAACCAACAGTAGTCGCAGTGAGTCCCCTTTGTATCTGGATTTAAACATTGAGGTCAATGTTTAGTTCAGGTGTGGGGGGGTTTTTCCTTTCATGTTTTATTTCCATCGCTTTTGTTTTTGTTGTCGTCGTATTGTTTTTGTTTGTTTTCGTTGTTTACTTGTGTGTACAGAGTGATGAGAAATGGTTGGACGAATCCGGGATCAATGGTAGTGGATGAAAGACACCCCTCATACTTATTCTGATAAGGCACCCCGGAAGTTGATGCAACCTTGAGAAAAGAAGTCGGACACAATTTGGGGACACCGGACCAAGAGAGCGGTATGGAAAGACCAAGTCAGAAAAGAACCACATAACACGAGGAGACTTCAGAGCTTGCAAGCTAACCAACATGGTGAGATCACATAAAGCCAAACACTAAATATCAGCATGAGAGTTCAGCCAGGTATGACTTTATCACTCTGATTTTGCGTATGTCCTGTTGACACGTCACAACATGACAACACACACTGAGGCAAGTTGTTTGTTTAGCCAGGGCCTTTCTAACCATCCCTATCTGTATGTTTCCCTTCGTAAACCCCGTTGAGCCTTAGCCATTTTATTTCATCATAAACCCCCTGTTAACTTTTAAGCATTATTCATCATAAACCCCCTGTTAAGTTTTAATCATTCATTTTTTTCCATAACTCGGTATGATTGTGTGAATTGCAAGATGTGCAATAAAACTAAGTTTGGGGTGGAAAGCTTGAAAGAGAAGGCAAGTGCATAATAAGAGATCATACAAAAAGAAAAATAGTATGTATTTTCTTTAAAAGAAAAAAAAAAGAGAAAAAAAAGAGAAAAGAAAAACAAAAGAGAAAAATGCACTTGCCGAGACTTAAGATTCTAACACATATAAAATGCTCGGAAAATTTGAGTAGAAAAAGAGTCAAAAGAGTGAAACTAACCCCCAGAGTATACGTGATGCACGAGAAAAAAGAAAAAGAAAAATCACACAACATGAATACCGAGTTCAAAACCCTTTGTTATCCAATTTTTTTGTTTATCCCACCGTACCCAAGCCCCGTTACAACCCAAAAAGACCTTGAAAAGTGTGTGGAATCTGCTGTGGTAGTGACATTAGAATGTATTCAAAGTTAAGAGTTTGGTATTGCATACTGTGCTGTGAGTGTACACACCTAACCCTGAGAGATATTGTGAGTGTGTGAAAAGCTTGCAGGTGAAGAGGTTTCTGATGTGGAAATGTGGTAAACTGCCTGAATCGGAGAGACCTGAAACTCGATTGGAAAGGAAGAACACAAATGGTGAAAGACTAGGTTGCATTGTGGAAAATGAATTCAGGGGTGACCTTTGTTTGGACTCAATACATCACTTGAGGACAAGCAATGAGATAAGTTTGGGGTTGTGATCGGTCACCATTTCCATTGAACTCCCACCGTTAATCCGACATATTTTCATCACTTTGGTAAGATCTGTGTTTGTTTCTAGTTGTTTCAGAGTCATTTATCATGTTTTATTAGTTTGGTATCGCCTTTCATTCTATTACATGTTTATGTCAAAAAGGTCTCTTTTACGCTTCGTTTTGGTAGTGTTATTGTTACAGGCCATTGCACAGGGTGAAAAGCACTAATAGTGGAGTTGGGGATACTCAGAAAGGCAAAAATATGAAAATACATCAGTTCAACACGGGCACCTGTGTGACACAACACGGCCGTGTTGTTGGACACAGCAGTTCAACACGGGCACCCGTGTGCCACAACACGGCCGTGTTGTTGGACACAGCAGTTCAACACGGGCACCCGTGTGCCACAACACTGCCCGTGTTGTTGGACAGGCAGAAAAACAGAGAGTTAACACGGGCACCCGTGTGTAGGAACACGACCCGTATTGGAGAGCACACACGGGCACCCGTCTGTACACACACGGCCCGTGTTGTTGGGCGCGGCTTGGAAACCTAAACTTTTGCGTTGTGAACCTATTCTGCTCATTAAGGGTAGTTTGGACCTTTTGCTTGGAGGAGATTCATCTGAAGCTATTAGAAGGCTTGGAAGGAAAAGGAGAAATCACCTTTTTACAGACGAAAGAAAACATTGCATTGGAGAAGATAGCGAATACGACGGATTTGAAGACGGCGAGATTCAAGGGCATCAACCATTGAAGATCAAACTCTCCTAATTCTTTGTAATGTCTAATCTTTACATTATGAGTTCTTTAAGTACTATGAGAGGCTAAACCCCCTATGTTAGGGGGTGGTCCTGATTTGATCGTATGTTATGAATTTGAACAAATGATTTCCTTATTGCTAAGTTACTTATTTCAATTCAATTGTGTGATGTTATTATGCTTTTGTATCGGACAAATACAAATTGATCTATGACTATCAATAACAGGATTGTGATTGTTAGGGTTTTCACACAATTAGGTTTATGATTGCATCATCTAGGACTAGTAACTTTTGTAAACCACCGCAAACCTTGATATTATTTATGATTAAAACCAATGATTAATTGAATGGACATTTGAGTAAGAATTGGTAGTTTAATAGTTTCTTCCTTAAGGACTTAAGGAAGAACATTCTGAGGTTAGGTAATTGAATGTTTCATATGTATTAAGGAAATCTTGACTGAATTCATAACTGGTTAAATCAACCACTTCCCCTAGCATATTTTATATTAATCAATTATATTTTACTGTCTGTTGTGTTTATTGTTAGAATTCCAAAACAACCAAACCATTATCTTTTTGTTCTGATAGAATCAAAGTAAAATAAGTATTTCCTACGCAATCCTTGAGATCGATACTTGGAGATAAAACTCCTTATTACTACATCGGTAAAAAAATAGTACACTTGCTATTTTTCCGATCAGTACCTTACGGTGTTTCAGAAAATATTCCCTTTTTCTTTCTACTAACAAGATAAAAATGTGCAATTCCATGAAACAAAGACAACAAGTTGGTCTCCCGCCAATATATTAAAAATTATTTTGTTTATACCAACAATGTCCTTTTGAATAAATTAGAGATAAAATAAATTGAAACTAATTAAATCCACATAAAATTAAACACTTAAATATAAAATCAAAATAAAATTACCCTTAATACTATTTTTTTTTGAACATGTTGACAAAAAGATAAAAATATACGGACTCAGAATAAATAAAAGTCGGGTGCAAAAATGCTCGAAAAATTAAATTGAATGCACCAAAATGATCAGTGCGAAATAAACATATTGGAAAAATACAGCATTTCTTTTAAATTTGAAATAAATTTTGACCGATTAAACAGGCTCGGGCTGATCAAAAAGTGGCCAAAAAATTAGCTGAGAAATAAATCGAGCATACCGGATTAGACTACGCGAAACGTAGATTAATAAAGTTGATGTCTGGAAGCTTGATTTTAAAAGTTTTCGTCCACGGATTTGACGGACATTCGTCGATTAATTCAACCGGTTTTCCTGTAGATCCGAAAAAATTATTTCGACTGATATTCTAAGCACTATGCGGTATGGAATGCATGGTATGCTATGTATACATGCAATAGCTATGATAAATGTATTGAATCACCGATTCAGGGTCAAAATTGGGGTGTGACAGTTGCCCCTATTTAAGTATCTTCAACATGAGAATATGAAGAAGTTCACTCTTCATATGATCATAGTGGGAGATAGTTAAAACTAAGAAGACCCGAATTTTGATCCTGAAATGCAAATGATAGAATATGATATGAGATGAATGCCTGAATGAATGACTCTTTTTTTATTTGATTTGCTAGGGATATGATCAGACATAAGATAAACCCTAGCATGATGCTTTATGATGGATACATAATGAAACAAAGATCTGTGGGGGATGCTGATGGTCCACGGGGAGACAGACAAATGGTAAAAACCAACTCGCTGGGGAAAACAATCCTGCTGGAGAATCAGACGCATACTAGAGAGCACTCAAAGTGAATTTCGATGAACGACAATTAGAATACAAGAGATTTCGGCAGTAAGTTCACACATGACTTACTAAACCCGAATAAGAAAAATTTCTTCAACAGGTTCATACATGACCTGATAACAATGAAACAATCATAGAGAAAGATTCTTCAAAACAGGTTCATACATGACCTGGTAATACTGGAATGAAAGCTCAACAGCATGTTCATACATGACCTGACAATGCTGGGGAATATCAAGAAATTCTGACAATAGGTTCAGACATGACCTAACAAACTAAAGAAAAATTCAAAAAGAGTATATCAACAGGTTCATACATGACCTGATGACAAACTTGAACATTTTGAGAAAATTTCCAGAACAAGTTCATACATGACTTGACAACATTGGAACAAAAGGTTCAGCAACAGGTTTATACATGACCTGACAACACTGGAATAATCAAAGAAAAAGATTCTTCAAAACAGGTTCAGACATGACCTGGTAATACTTGACTATTCAGAGAATTTCAATTAACAGGTTCATACATGACCTGACAAAACAGGAACATTCAAAGAACTTTCAACAACAGGTTCATACATGACCTGACAACACTTGACTATTCAAAGAATTCTCAATTAACAGGTTCATACATGACCTGACAATACTTGGGAAAAATCAAAGGGAGTTTTATCAATAGGTTCATACATGACCTGAGAATATTGGAAAACATACAAAGCAAGTTTCATCAATCGGTTCATACATGACCTGACACTTTATGATACACCAGACAGTTCTGGAGATTTCTCACAAGAAATTCATCCAATCACAGATTTTGGAGATTCCTAACAGGGAATTTATGAAAAACAAAGATAAACGGGAGTCTTCTTATAAGTAGATCATCCACGCAAAAGGCTATGATAATTCTTTACAAAGAAATCAAATAAAACCAACATCATTGGAGTTTTCTAACACGAAAAACCTCCAAGCTTCTGGGAATTCCTCAAGATGATGAGTCATACATGACTTTCACGGAACCATCAGGAAAGATAGGGTAATCAAACTCTCTGTACGTGCCAATAACAATTGGACTTTTTAACCGTAAGTAATGGATTACAACCAACTTTTAACGGATTTTGCCAACAACAATTGGACTTTGACTGTAAGCAATGGATTACAACCAGCTTTTAACAGATTTTGCTAACAACAATTGGACTTTGACTGTAAGCAATGGATTACAACCAGCTTTTAACAGATTTTGCCAACAACAATTGGACTTTGACTGTAAGCAATGGATTACAACCAACTTTTAACAGATTTTGCCAACAACAATTGGACTTTGACTGTAAGCAATGGATTACAACCAGCTTTTAACAGATTTTGCCAACAACAATTGGACTTTGACTGTAAGCAATGGATTACAACCAGCTTTTAACAGATTTTGCCAACAACAATGGGACTTTAAATGATGTTGGCAACGACCAAACTCCAGATACCAATCACGATTGTATTTACAAATGAAGTGACAGTGATGCCAACAAAAATTGGGTTTAAAATGAGTTCTAGTAACCACTAAACTTGGAATAATGCCTAGTGACAACTAAATTTTAGGAGACACCAGTGCATCTAGAAATAATGCTAGGGAATGGCATAGGAGTTCTAGAAGTGCGCCAGAACAAAAATGACATGTCCGAGAATTCATCGGAGAGTAAAAGAAACAAATTCTGGAAATGCATCAGAATACAGTCACATCTGGTAATACATTGAGGAAATTCTGGAAATACATCAGAATATAGACACATCCGAGAATACATCAGATAGGTGAGGAAACATCCGGAAACACATCAGACAAGTTATAGGAATACATCAATAAACCAAGGAGTAATCCGGAAATTCATTGGATAATCCAAAAAGGAATTGAACCTCATGGACACATTTTTTGATAGGTGCCAACTGAGTTGGATTTGAAAATGACTACGGAAATCGGATGATGGTTTAAGGGAACCAAGGATAAACTGGAATTAGAGGTCAAAGGATATAGGATCAACAACAAGACCTGGGTCAATGCAAAATGAGCCCGAAGTACATTTCGGCTATGCATGATTTGAATTTCGTTTTATGCATGATATATGAATGATCATGATATGAAAATGCTGACACCTGAGTGGACTGGGAGTTTGTAAAGACTGTTTATGGAGATCATGATTTCTCAACACCGAGAACTCAACCAAATATTTTATGATAGATGTTATCAAAAGAGAATTCTATCAAGCTGGAAAACCACAACTTAACCAATGGGATCCTTTTGGAGGATTAATGAATCATGCTAGCATAATTTTTGGGCACTCGTCTCAAAATCAATAGTTGTTGACATATGGCAGAATTTGTTTGAGTAGTTTGAAAGCATGAAGGGGGTCTGCCCCTCTGTGGCTCATCTTGCCCCAGTCTGTTGGGTCTTTGAAAATGTTCACCTTGAAAGTGGGTTTGAAACAGCTTGACATGAGACGATCTCAAGATGGCTTGCCCTAAGTGTTCGAGACTTGCAGTGGTCTACCCCTGATTAACCAAATCTTGGAACGATAGACTTTTGATTGACTGTCCTTGGCTTGTTGGACTCAATGAGCTTCTGAGGTGGCTTGCCCCTGTCCGAGTCTTGAAGCAAATTACTCTTAGCTAGATGACCCTTAGGGTGATTGGCTTGGATTGACCGATACTCAAAGTGATTTTCCCATGACAAGACTTCTTTCACTTTATCAAGTTCTTCAACTGTATATTGTTGGAATTTCTTTGATGCTAAGTGTTGACTCGCAAATAAGATTGTTCATTCAAAAATGGTAATTTTAATTCAATGCTTATGAAAAAATTTGAAATCAAACTTTATTGATATGAATGGGTGAAATACAGTGAACGAGTCATTGATAAGAACACAATGGTGATCAAGTCATTCACAGTATGATAGTTGGTGCCATCAAATGATTAACAAAAATCATTTGGAGTCAGGTTAACACAACCTTGTTGTAGTATGCTTTCAGAATAAACTCTGCCTCAATTAGGTCTTTTAAGGGTTGTAATGTGGCTTGGTTCACGTTTTTTTAAACAAAAAGGATATAAGGCTCAAAATTTAATTGTTACCCACCCCTTCTTCTTGATGATATCCAGTTCCTACATTCAGTTAATTCGATACACGCATTCGACTTCAAAGAGGGTTCGAAGGTGTGATGAGGATTCAAGATGAATTTTCTTGAAATGGCAGTCACCTTTGTTTTGTTGAGGATTTGAGGACCTCTTTTTTTTTGTTTTTCTTTATCCCTAATTTTGTCTGGACCACTTCTTTGAAGCTTTCGGTCCACCGGGATGCCCTAACTTTTGCCTAAGTCATTTTGTGGTGTTTGACTTAACGGACTTTTTTCTGTTTTTTTTACGTGTTGACTGCCAGGTTATTGGTGGATGAGGATGAACCAACACTAATTTTAGCTTTTCTCAACTTCTTCGGCACCTCAACATGTGCACGAAGGATAACATGTGGTTGAACCTAATTGGAGGGCGTACATATGGACGAATTTTTTTGAAAGATCGAATGCACGGTCAAACTATCTGAACACAACTACCCTGCCCCAGGTTAAGATTAAGGGTTTTAGATCCGAAATAAACACCAACTTCTAGGCTCAAAGTGGTTTACTAGGGATTAACTCCTTATCTCTTCAGTGTTTGGGGATTTGAAACAATGCCTTACATCATCGACAAGGTTTTACTCAAAAGCATACCACAACAATTTCAGGTGTTTCGTTTTCATCATCCTCCTTTCAATCTTTGTTAACACAACGGTTTGATAAACAAAAGTGAATGAGAGGAGTATTTTTGCTTTTAACATGAATGAAAAACGAGTGAATACGAATGGATTAATTCAAAAGATCCATAAACATTTCATTAATCTTACCAATTCAAAGAAAACAACAATGCTTAAAAGCAATTAACAATCAACAAGCGAGGAAACTACAAAAGAAATGCTGAAACAACCAAATGATTGCCAGCTTTAGGGAATGACTTCTTCAAACTTGGTCCATTAACCTATGGGGACACCCCTTGAGACCTTCGCACTTATCCGGCCGATGGGTTAACGTTTACCACCAAGCTTCCTTCTTGAAAGGCTATGTACCTGTTGTCAATCAACTGTTGTACTTTGGCTTTGAAAGCATTGCAGTCTTCAATTGAGTGCCCTTTTGATCCAGTATGATATCCACATTTCTCATTTGGGTCATACCCGGGTGGATAAGGTTGTGGAACCGACTTAAGAGACTTGGGAACCACCAACGAGTTTTGGATCAGAGGTTGTAGGAGTTGGCTATATGTCATGAAGACTGGATGACGAGGATCATTTCTTCTTTCCAAGTTATTTTGAGGCCTAGGCTGATTTTGATGTTGATTTTGATATCTCGGGCCTTGGGCTCGTTGATTTGGATGAGAAATAAACCAGGCTTGTTTGTAATGAAGATCAAAAGGTAGTGTTTGTTGGTATGGCACTTTGGCCATTACTAACTGCTCATTATTAGCCATTTAAAGGTTGGGATCAACAAGCTTTTTGACATTGGCACGATGATCTTCAAATTCTTTTCCTTCAATCTCATCGTTGAACGCAACCCTCTTGGATCCACTACTCACTTCTCTTTTTCTTTCGTTGGTATGGGTCGTGATATTGGAAATCCAAGGCGATATCTCAATGCTCTTACCAAGAAATAATGATATCTCATTAGCCACATCCTTGACCTCTTCCTTGTGGTACAAAACCTTGAGGGGTTTCAGGGGTCCTTTCCCTTTCTCATTACCTGGCTCAGAAATCAAGATATATGTACCCGAGCCTTCCTCCTTGAGTGTTGGTGACCTTATGTCAATCAATCTTTGCAGCTTGAGCTTAAAACTCTTGCATTCCTCGATGGAATGCCCCATTGTTCTAGTATGGTATTCGCACTTGACCTTCGGGTGATCTTCTTCAAAGACTAAGCTCTTTTTGTTAATCAGCTCTCTTACCAAGGCTTTCAGTGCTAAGCAAGAATCCAGGTCATGTCCCACTGCCCCTTTATGGAATTCACATGTTGCATTTGGATTGTATCATGGCAGGTATGGTGACGTAGGTGTGAGAGCTCGAGGGGTTACCAAAGCATTATGTATCAGCTGTGGGTAGAGCTTGCTATATGGCACCGGAATCGGGTCGTTGTGATATTTGTTCCCCTTGTTCTGATTTTTGTTCCGAACCTGACTTTGGTGATTTTGAGGAGGAATATCCAGAGGATGTTGATGATGACATCCTGAGGGAGGGCCATATGCTGGTAGATGAGGAGTTGCCACATAGAATTGCCCTTGACTTGGGGTAACACCAGATAGATGTGGAGCAGTAGCTCCCTCCGTTACCGCAATGAGTATGGGATGAACCTCTTTCCTCAATAAGGCTTGCAGGGTTTCCACTGAAGGAGAATTGCGGTCCAAAACGCAGCGGAAATTAAAATTTCTCCTTTAGAGATCCTTACGAATGGTCATGATCAGTGATAGAATATTTACCTCTTGTGACGGTTGAAACCTTTGGTGCAGATCTCTTGTAACGATCAAAACCTTTTATGCAGATCCACGAAGCGATCACGAACGTTGAACGATGACAACGTCTCTACTCAGTCCACACGAACGGGTTCCTTCAATCTCAGTGCTAGCTGGTACGAATGAAGGCTTTGAGTGAGAGAGAGAGTGAGAACGAAAATAATGCAACCGCAAATTTTTGCTTCTGCGCAAGGGTTCTATTTATAGAACCACTTGTGTGGGCTTCAAGCTAAAAGCCCACTTAAGTGTATTTTGGCCCATATCTTATAATATGCCCAAAATCACTTAAGCTCATGGTACCTTACCATATTTCGTATTCTACTCAAGTACACCGTACCTTACGATGTTCTATAACTCACTTAAGGGCACCGTACCTTACGGTATTCCTTAGTTACTCTATCTCTCATCAATCCGTCCTTTGTGTGTGACCCTGTAGGTTTTCGCGGCGTTGGCAATTATATTAAATCACGTATTTAACATAATAAACAGTGAGCGGTATCTAGCAACACATCACTGCTACCCAAGACACGAAAATGTCATGTGATCTGACAATTCCTTCTGTGATAATAATTATGTGTATAATTACCCTTTTGCCCTTATGTCTATATTGAACACAAGGCATATACCGTGTCATCCTTGTCCAGTTCAATATTGGGCCCATAGACATTTATCCTGTTATGCAGGATGGGCAAATTCCATCTAGGTCACTCATGTCCCTCAGCATGCTTTGTGGAGTACCCATCAACTGTCTTTATGGTTATCCAGTTACGGACAACGTTGGATCAGCAATAAAGCACTCGACTCTACATCTAGGATCCATAGTGGTTTCAGGTCGAAGAGTGGAATACACTATTATCACCATGAGAATAACTTATGACACCTTGCATAACTTTCTATATAGTATTCTCATAGCGGGTCAATCCGGTATAAATATTACTCCTAATATTCATACCTATGTTTAAGACTTGATAACTCTTTATCCATGATCCATGAGATGTGATCATCAGTCTACAAACATAATAGTCTTAATGCTTTAATGTTATCCCACTTCACACTAAAGCTCGACTACGGATACTTTAGGAATAGTGTCCTTATGTTTAATGTGTTCTCATGATTAAGTCACACTTAATACATTAAACGGACTATCTATTCCAGGGACTTTATTAATCAACCATAATAAAGAGAATGCCTTTTATTATTCGATACAAGTACCAAAATGTATTGGCCTCTAGGGCTTACACCAACAATCTCCCACTAGCACTAGAGCCAATCAGGCATACCCCTTATGCCCATTGATCTAGCATGGCCATCATGCTTCTGCTGTGCAAGAGGCTTTGTCAGTGGGTCAACTATATTGTCAAGTGTAGGTACTTTACATATTTTCACATCTCCTCTATCTATTATCTCTCGAATGAGATGATAACGCCTAAGTATGTGTTTGGATCGTTGGTGAGATCTAGGCTCCTTGGCTTGTGCGATAGCACCATTGTTATCATAATAGAGACCAATGGGATCCACAATGCTAGGGACTATGCCAAGTTCACTAATGAACTTTTTGATCCAAACAACTCCCTTTTCTGCATTTGAGGCAGCAATATACTCGGCCTCGGTTGTAGAATCAGCAACTGTATCTTGCTTCGAACTTTTCAAGCTCACAGCGCCACCATTTCAGCAAAACACATAACCATTGGAATCATTCATATTAAAGCGTCTGAGCACCTTGTCTATGTACTCTGACTTAGGCCAAGCATTTTATGATCTATCTCTATAGATTCTGATTCCTAATATATAGGCTGCTTCACCTAGGTCCTTCATAGATAAGCATTTCCCCACCCAAGACTTTGCTTGTTGCAGGGTAGGGATATCGTTTCCAATAAGTAATATGTCATCTACATATAATACCAGGAATACGATCATGCTTCCACTAACCTTCTTGTAGACACAAGGCTCATCTTCGTTCTTGATGAATCCATATTGTTTTACTGTTTCATCAAAACGAAGATTCCATGAGTAGGTCACAAGCTCATCTTGATCCATGAGTAATACATCACCTTGATCAGATATCCATATATCTCAGGTAGGTGACGTATCCTGCCTGACCTACGCTGGTCTTGTTCTACTTGAGCAGGTTGCTCTTACACAACTACTTGTGTTTCCTGCTCCAATTCCTCCATAGGTGTGTCGATGCTTTGTGATTCTTGAATTTCTTCAAGCTCTACTTTCCTCCCACTGGTTCCTTTGGAAATAAAATTATTTTCTAGGAAAACTCCAGTTCGAGCGACAAACACTTTGCCCTCAGAAGGATTGTAGAAGTAATACCCTCTTGTTTCTTTAGGATACCCCACAAATAAGCATTTGTCAGATTTTGGGCTCAAGCTTAGTTGAATATTGTCGTTTCACATAAACCTCGCAACCCCAAATCTTTATGTAAGACATATGTGGTTTCTTACCACTCCATATCTCATATGGTGTCTTCTCAACCTTTTGGATGGAACACGGTTAAGTGTGTAAGCTGCTGTCAATAGTGCATGTCCCCAAATGGAGTTTGGAAGATCGGCGTGACTCATCATGGATCGGACCATGTCTAACAGGGTTCGATTTCTTCTCTCAGATACACCATTCCATTGTGGTGTTCCAGGAGGAGTAAGTTGGGATAGGATCCCACACTCTTTCAGATGGTCATCAAACTTTAGGCTTAAATAATCACCACCTCGATCTGATCGAAGAGTTTTAATATTCTTACCTAGTTGGTTTTGTACTTCATTCTTGAATTCCTTGAACTTTTCAAAGGACTTTGATTTGTGTTTCATTAAATACACACAACCGTATCTACTGAAATCATCGATAAATGAAGTACTGAAAACCTCCTCTGGCTGGAATGTTCAGTGGTCCACATACATCAGTATGTATGAAGGCCAAAAGATCATTAGCTCTTTCACCTTTTCCTGTGAATGGAGATTTTGTCATCTTCCAAGTACTTTGGGCAGTTTCTCTTCCAGTGTCCGGTCTTACCGCAATGGAAGCAGGTGCCTGCCTTTGTTATGCCTCCACTAGGCCTCAAAACAGTAACAGTGGGTCTGGGTTTGGCAACTTCCTTGCCCTTCCCTTTATCACCCTGCCTGGTGGGCCTTTTGTTCTGTCTCTTTCCATTTCCGATCATCAGAATGGACTTCCCTTTTGTCTTCAGATTCTGCTCGGCAGTTCTTAACATGGCGAGCAGTTCAGGAAGAGATTTGTCCATATCAATCATATTGAAATTTAGGACAAATTGACTGAAACTATCTGGCAACGATTGCAAGACCAAATCAGTCGCAAGTTCCTTTCCGAGGGGAAAACCCAACCTTTCAATCTTTTCCATATACCCAATCATCTTGAGCACATGGGGACTTATAGGGGCTCCCTCAGCTAACTTGCCTTGAAAAAAGGGTTTTTGAAACTTCAAACCTCTCATGCCTTGCTTGCTCTTGATAGAGCATCTTCATGTGTTCGATCATATCGAACGCTGTCATGTTCTCATGTTGCTTTTGCAACTCTGAGTTCATGACATCCAGCATGAGACAAGCAGTTTCATTGGCATCATCGACATGCTTCTTATAAGCATCTCTTTCTGCCTTAGGTGCAGAACTAGGAGGTTCCTCTTCAGGAACAGGTGTCTCCAAGACATACAGCTTTCTATTATGTTTGAGGACAATCCTCAGGTTTCGGTGTCAATCCAGAAAATTTGTCCTAGACAATTTTTCCTTATCAAGGATTGATCTCAAGATGTTGTTAGAGGTGTTTGCTGTCATGGTAATCTACCTAAGGATTAATGAAAATATAAGTATCATTGACATATTTAATCAGGCCTTTAATTAAATATGCTCCCACTATTTTACTCAAAACAAATGACCCTCATCATTTGATTCGGAAAATCCCGTTGGAAGATTTTCTAGTGGGTCGAGATCCATATTTCACTTCGTTCTAAGTCCGCGTAGGCGGATTACACAAAACTAGGTTATTTAGGTAGGAACTCCTTCCAATTGTATCTCATACAACTCTCGAAAATTTCAATTGGGTGAATAACTCCTTATTCCAATCCATCATATGGATTATTCCCAACTCTTGCTTCTAAACATATATAAGAAAATTATAATCAAGTTTGACTCATCGTTTTAGCAGTTGGATATTACAATTATCCCATCGCACCTTAACTAATACAAAACATGCACCTCGCGTAGGCGAAACCTACATATCCGATACCAGTCTTGATGAGTGCTAAAACTTGGAAAGCAAACACATATAATATTATTATAATTTGTTTAGTTAAGTTTGACCCATTGTTTTAACAGTTGGATATTACAATTATCCCATCGCATCTTACTAATATATAGATCATGCACCTCGCGTAGGCGAAACCTACATTATCCATTACTAGTCTTGATGAGTGTTAAAACTTGGAAAGCATAAACTTAATATTTAATTTTGAGGGAATTGCAATTGTACTGATCTCACCGGCTTGTTTATCATATAAATCGTCTCTCACATGCATCAACATACATTCACATACATTCACATGCATCAACATACATACACAATGAAACAGTTATGGCCCCTAGCGCAATTGTTCTCCCAAGCCAATGAGAGAACCTAAGCTAACCTAATAACGATCTAAGCTTCTCCAAGCAAGATCTTCAAGGTTGTCCTCCTTTAACATTGAATTCTTCTCTAAGCTTCTCCAAGCAAGATCTTCAAGGTTGTCCTCCTTTGATCTTCAAGGTTGTCCTCCTTTGATATTTGAAATCTTCTCTTTCTTCATAACATTGTCTTCTTCTCTTTCTTCATAACATTACATTCCAGAAGAAACTCGTTTTACATACGAGGGATTGAGATGAGAAAAGAAGTTACATTAAAAGATCAAAAGGAGAGGCACGACACGCAGGTCGTATTTAAAAAACCCAAAACAAAATAAAGGATAACTATGGCCATAACTGATCACCACAAGACAATAATAACAAACACATTATTATTATTAAATTTTAATCCCTTTAATTAATTCAAACAAAATTAATTTTCGGCGACCGATCACACTATGCAGAGTTGGCCGGGGGTTCCGCTGCCCGGTCAGCGGACGGTGGTTCCGCTGACCGATCATCGGACGGGGTCAAGGGGCAGCGCCCTTGCGGGGTTGCAGGGGCAGCGCCCCTGTCCAAAATTTTAATGAACAATTCATTTGAAATGGACATTGTTTTGCATCAACACAACCTTTGCGTAGTCAAAACAGAAACCCCACTCTGTGTGTGTGACGACCGTCACAAGGCATGTGACGACCGTCACGTCCTTGTTACGACCGTCACGGGCGTCACGCAGCGTGTTACGACCGTTACGCACCTTGTTACGACCGTTACGCATCTTGTTACGCTCGTCACGCATCCATCTTGTTACGCTTGTTACGCTCGTCACACGAGCTTCACGCGGCCAAAATAACAAACTTTGAAACAGTCAACACACGTGTTCCAAAAAACCCTAAATTCACAACTCCTTGACGGCACAACCCTTGCGCCGTCACCAACCCTAATGCGCCAATTTCAGACCGTCAAACACACCTCGATTGTTGATTCAGTATGATTGATCAACAGGTCATTGCTTCACCATACTAATGTCGGATTCCGAAGCAAATGACCATTGATCGCTCAAAGGAAAACAATCATTTAGTGTTCGAATGAACAAAACAGAAACAGTATATCACATATACCGTATTTTGCATTAGGATTACTTATATCATATATAAGTTGATCGGTCTCAATTGCGTAACCTATGGACGATCGATGTATCGCTGCTTCACCATACTAATGTCGGATTCCGAAGCATAGTCAACATCAATCATCCAACTCGTACACTCATGATGCCAAATTTAATTACCCGTTTAATTAATTGATTCATTCTGTCTTTTAATCATATAAATACAGAAATTAAACACCTATCCGATTCATGGTTTCGTAAGTGGCTCTGATACCACTGAAGGAGAATTGCGGTCCAAAACGCAGCGGAAATTAAAATTTCTCCTTTAGAGATCCTTACGAATGGTCATGATCAGTGATAGAATATTTACCTCTTGTGACGGTTGAAACCTTTGGTGCAGATCTCTTGTAACGATCAAAACCTTTGATGCAGATCCACGAAGCGATCACGAACGTTGAACGATGACAACGTCTCTACTCAGTCCACACGAACGGGTTCCTTCAATCTCAGTGCTAGCTGGTACGAATGAAGGCTTTGAATGAGAGAGAGAGAGTGAGAACGAAAATAATGCAACCGCAAATTTTTGCTTCTGCACAAGGGTTCTATTTATAGAACCATTTGTGTGGGCTTCAAGCTAAAAGCCCACTTAAGTGTATTTTGGCCCATATCTTATAATATGCCCAAAATCACTTAAGCTCATGGTACCTTACCATATTTCGTATTCTACTCAAGTACACCGTACCTTACGATGTTCTATAACTCACTTAAGGGCACCGTACCTTACGGTATTCCTTAGTTACTCTATCTCTCATCAATCCGTCCTTTGTGTGTGACCCTGTAGGTTTTCGCGGCGTTGGCAATTATATTAAATCACGTATTTAACATAATAAACAGTGAGCGGTATCTAGCAACACATCACTGCTACCCAAGACACGAAAATGTCATGTGATCTGACAATTCCTTTTGTGATAATAATTATGTGTATAATTACCCTTTTGCCCTTATGTCTATATTGAACACAAGGCATAGACCGTGTCATCCTTGTCCAGTTCAATATTGGGCCCATAGACATTTATCCTGTTATGCAGGATGGGCAAATTCCATCTAGGTCACTCATGTCCCTCAGCATGCTTTGTGGAGTACCCATCAACTATCTTTATGGTTATCCAGTTACGGACAACGTTGGATCAGCAATAAAGCACTCGACTCTACATCTAGGATCCATAGTGGTTTCAGGTCGAAGAGTGGAATACACTATTATCACCATGAGAATAACTTATGACACCTTGCATAACTTTCTATATAGTATTCTCATAGCGGGTCAATCCGGTATAAATATTACTCCTAATATTCATACCTATGTTTAAGACTTGATAACTCTTTATCCATGATCCATGAGATGTGATCATCAGTCTACAAACATAATAGTCTTAATGCTTTAATGTTATCCCACTTCACACTAAAGCTCGACTACGGATACTTTAGGAATAGTGTCCTTATGTTTAATGTGTTCTCATGATTAAGTCACACTTAATACATTAAACGGACTATCTATTCCAGGGACTTTATTAATCAACCATAATAAAGAGAATGCGTTTTATTATTCGATACAAGTACCAAAATGTATTGGCCTCTAGGGCTTACACCAACATCCACGACCCATCCCATTTGGCTCTTCAAAAGATTGAGTTCCTCCTTCAATGCTTCTTGACTTTTCCTTAGCTCGTCCATCATCTCTTGAGACATGGTTCTTTGTTCTAGACGCGTGTCAGGAATCACTTTGCTGATCATGGACAAAGGATAGATGAGTTTTTTTTGTATTTTGTCTGGAAAATGACATGCATTATGATGAGATGCAGATGCAATGAAATGTGAATGAATGCAATACAAGCCATGCATATTTGTTTTTTCCTTAAAACACTGGTTCAAAAGTCTGAGGTACTGATGAATCTAATTACTTTCCAAGAATAGGTTCTCACCGGGTACGATCTAGGGTTACAAAGGTCCCTAGAGTCATGGATCCATTAGACTGTTTGCTACCTGCGTCAACTTACTTGCCGGGCATTAACTCCATCTAAAGAATCTACTCTAAGTGAGGTTCTCGCATCGATCCAACGAGAAATTCATCTCGTAGACCCACACTACGCAACCATCTTTCCTAGTTGGCCAAAGGATTAAGGTTCTACAAATGGTCCTCAGAGTCATGGATCCTAAAGAAAATATCGAAGCTTACGACAACTTACTTGCCGAGCAACAACATCCTCTCAAGAATCTACTCTAAGTAAGGTTCTCGCACTTACCCAACGAGAAATTCATCTCGCGGACCCACACTACTCAACCTCGTCCTATCTTATGTTTTTACTCGAGACTCGGGTAAAAAGTCTTTCCCACATGGTTTACAATCAGAGTATCCAAGTACAAAAGCATAATGGAACCAATACAACAGATTTATATCAATATGACAATAAAGATAGCAAAAGAAATAAAGAAAATCCACACAAGTAAACAAACAAAAGGCACACAAACGACCTAACTAGGCTTGACTCACTTAAGGAGTTGTTCCCCAGCAGAGTCGCCATCTGTCACACCTTGAAAAATGAGAACACGACCTTAGCGAAGCGCAATCGCACGCTCGCAATGATGGACTGAACAGAGTCGCCACCAAACTTTATTTATTCCTAAAAAGGAAAGAGGAAATATCGATAAAACCCAAGAAAGAACGACAATGATTATGGTCGTCGCAACCAATATCAGGATTCGAGAGTCGATTACGCGAAGGGAAGGTATTAGCACCCCTCACATCCGTTGTACTCAACGAGAACCATTAGGTTAGTTGTGTGCGTTAATGTTAGTTTGAAATGTTAGGCTTTAATTTATTAAGTGGGAAAGAAAGAAAGGATGAGAGGAGAATATTTTTGAATTTTTGACGAAGGACTAAACCTAAGTTTTTTATTAGTGGGCCTGACAAGATTTACAAATCCTGCTCCTACGTATCTCAGATAGAGAAATCAAGGCTTACGTAGTTATGGGTAGAAAATGTTTGTTTGTTAGTGTTGCACCCCAAAATTTGCCCTCTATTTTTAACTCTAACCAATTTTTTGTTTCACATTCATTTGCATCATCTTCATAGCATAACATTTTTTTCTGTCTTAATATTAGCCGGAATAATTTCTTGGAATTTACAAACAGATTGGTCAAATTAACTTTTTAACTGTGCCTAAAATTAGTCAACGAAAAAATGTCAAGTTTAAGTTTGCAAATGTCGGTAACATTAATCTGCTGTTCACGTGGTTTAATTTGACATGCTAAAAATATTTTTACGACTATTTTTGGTCATATGTTGATCAGTCTGAGCAGTTTAAACGGTCACAATTTTTATTTCAAAATCCGACCAAACGCTGTATTTTTCCGAGTCATTTATTTCGCGCTGATTATTTTGACGTGTTCATTTTATTTTTTCGAGCATTTTGGTGCCCGACTTTTATTCTTTTGAGTCTATTTATTTTTATATTGGGTCGAGAATAAATAAATAGGTTAATTAGTTTTTATTTTAATTTTAACTATTTTAATTATTTAACTTTATTCAGTTTTTAATTTAATATTGGGTTTCAAAATAAACTTAGGCCCATTATCATTAACCTAATTTGTTCCTATATATATTTACTAGCATGACTGATAGAGAGAGGCAAAAAGACAGAACAAAAAAGAGAAACTGAGAGTGGCTGATCTATACTATCATACACACAGTTTGGTAATAGTTTATATATGATATATACTTTATCTATTTTGTTGATATATTTGTTACTGTGTTTCAAATACATGTTCATATGTGTGACTGTGTTATGTATTCCAGATACATGCGGTTTGGTTAAATATATCAGGATATCGCCGTTTTGCTTTTTTATGCACATAAGTATAACATGTATAATAATTTGGTTCATTGTATTATGTATTTGATGTGTTTGTTTTTATATAAGTTTTACATGTCTCATAATATATAATATAATATAATAATAATTTTGTTGTTAATAAAAATGCATATAGATCATATAATATATAATTTATAATATGTAACTAGTGTGTTAAATATATATATATTTCTATTTTATGTTATAATTTGATTATGTTTTCGGATCGGATCGTGTCAATACGCCGTTTTCACATATACGTGTATGAGGCATGACATTTGTGTTATCCGATCCAGTTGCGATGATCGCAATTTTGCGCTAGCAACGCCGTTGTTTTTTTTTTTAATTCATTTTTTTTTAAATACATATATTTAGATCTGCACATTTTTTTTCATAACTAACTACCCTGATTTTTCCTAAACCCTGACAATTTCGCCACAAACTCTAAATTTCAAACCTAAAACTTTAACCGTGTTGTTTCCTCTAAACCATAAACCTTTTCTTAAACCTTAACAAACCTTATTATTATTTCCTATTTTCGCTCATATTTATGTTATTCATACACTGTAACTGCTTCGCCCTTGTAATATTTTAAGTTTTAACTTGTAATATTTTCAGTTTTACTTTTCGCCATCTTTATTATGTAACTGCACCAAAGCGTTGTAATAATTAGGATTTTATTTTCTGCCATTTATTTTCTGCCATTTTATTTTTCTGCCATTTAAATTCCTACCATTGATCCTATATTAACTGCGTGGTTTAGTAATGTAGGGCGTGAAAACCTACGAAATTAATTATTTAATATTTTTCTATAACCTTTATATTTTTTGTAAATAAATAATAAATACTAACTATTTTAATAACTTTTTTTTATTACTTACTTATAATAATAAATCCTTATATATTTTGTAAATAAAATCTAATTGACCATTTTTCTAATTGAATAATAATAATAAACTTATTAATCTAATAATTTAATATTTTCTATAATCTTTATTTATTTTGTAAATAACTAACTTAATATTTTTCATATAACTCTTTTATTTTATAATTTGTACATTAATGTATTTTAAATTCTTTTATTATTACTAATTTATTTTAAACTCATATTTTTCTAATAACTTCTAAAAAAATCTAACTTGTTTAACCTAAAATAATTTCTTTTAAAATTCTAACCTTTTTATTATCACTTTATTATTATTGTTATTTTATTATTGCTTTATTACCATTGTTTATTTATTATTTTATTATTATTTGTTTTTATCTATTCTATTTTTGCTTCATTATTTTCCTTATTTTAATTTTGTTTTATTTATAATATTAGGAACAAATGTATAGGTTGTAAATTTATTCTTTCTCGCCTGATTATTATGTATCTGTCCCATAGCCATGTAATAGTTTAGGAATTTATTTTTCTTGCTTTTATTTTTGTAAATATTTATTGTGTGGTTAGTAATTTAGGGAGTGCAAAAAACTAACTGTAAATAATTGAACTTAGAAAATTAAATTCAAGACAAATATCTGAAAAATAACACTCACACACGTAGGTCGATCTTTGATCGCCATCTGTACTTCCTAGGGTATTCCTCTTGGTTGCCTTCTTTAAATGGTCAAGTCCCTCGAAAATATGAGTGTCTTAAGCAAAGTCCCTTCAAACAGAAAAAAAATCATCAAGTCCCTATAAACTTAAAAGATCAAGTCCCTACGAGGTTGCCTACGATATAATGATCTTGTCCCTTCGGTAAATATGATGATAGTCCCTACGAGTTGCTAAAGACACCCCTTATGTTGCCTTCATTGACCATACGATGACCCTACGCCCGTCCCTTAAACACATCCAAGGTAATGACTACCTATTCCTTAATAATAGGGACAGTCTTACCATTGAAAGAATATACGAGAACACGAAAGACTTAATCTAGGGTAGGTATCTCATAGTTACTTGCTCACACTTTTCAAAATTACTTTTACACCTCACAATTTCTAAACTAGGCTTTATATACACCCATACGAGGGCCATTACAAAGTACTTAAAGAAATTTTTCTAATCACACACTACACTCTTGCAAACAAACAAAGTGAGCTAAGTAACTAAGAGCCCATGGATAACCATGGATATAAAGGGTGCTAATACCTTCCCTTTGTATAACCTACCCCCCGAACTCAAAATCTTTTTAAGGTCTTTCCTGTTCTTTTATGTCCTTTCCTTTTGGATAAAATAAAAGTCGGTGCCGACTCTTGCTATCCGCAACATTTAACTAAAGTCAGTTCTCCCACCGTGTTACAGAACTGGTGACTCTGCTGGGGATTTAATAAAAGAGGGGTACCCTTAGGAATTAGATCACTTTAAAATTGTTTGCCTTGTTTGCTTTATACTTATCTGTTGGGTGCTCTTATGTGTGAAAGACCCTAACCCGGATCTAGTGTACCTTAGGTAAATGGCAATAGACCAAGGAAACTGTACGGCGTATATCGATATGGTTGATCTGGTGGCCATAGTTAGTGTGACTTCTTGGTTGGTGCTTATGTTCCTTAAGCAAGTTGAGGATAATATGAGGCTGCCATATGTTGTCAATACACTAACTGACTTTTAGAACCCTAGTCATCCCATCTTGGCCTTTAGAAAGTAGTGAGATAACCGGCTTTGGTGAAGACTGAAGTTGGTTGATACTCGATACTACACTCATTGAGATCCTAAACTTGGAGGGTTTTGGTTGGCAAGTAAGTTTCCTACTGAACAACCACCCTTGTGAAGGATCAATGATTTTAAGATCCCTTAGAACCTGGTTACTTTTGTAGGACAGGATGAGTCAACTAAACTTCAGGGGAGGGTACTTACCTTTAAACCTCATGCAAGCCTTCAAACCTAGGGCTATTGTGTGACTTGTTTGTGTGTGCCACATGTTTGTGATTGAGCATAACATCATAGCATCATCATGCATCATAAGCATAGCATTTTCACTAACCATTTCAAGGACCAAAGGATTTATCTTTGTTCTTTGTTGCAGGTCATGGCTTCTGCTCGTAGGAATACTATCCGGATCAACTTTGTAGGAATACCTCCTAAGCTTAAGGAATTGGTCTCTCAAGTTTCTGAAAACTCCCAGTTCATCAAGAGGCATGGTCACCTACTGGATCTAGTCACTTCAGGGTTCAATGAAGACATGATGAGTGTCCTGTTTCAGTTCTTTGACCCTAAACATCATTGCTTCACATTTCCCGACTATCAGCTGGTTCCTACAATGGAAGAGTTCTCCAAGCTTCTGGGTATACCTATTCTTGATCAGAAACCCTTCACAGGCTTGGAAAAAGAGCCTAAACCTGAAATCATTGTTGCAGCCTTACATTTAAAGAAATCAGACATTGTCCTAGAAACAAGGAGTGGAGTTAAGGGTATTCTTGCTAAGGTATTGATGGAGAAAGCTCAAGTATTCCTGAAGGCTATGAGTTATGATGCTTTTGAGGAGATCTTAGCCCTATTGATTTATGGCTTAGTACTGTTCCCCAATCCAGACCAGTTCATAGACGTACACGCCATCAACATATTTCTGACTCGCAATCCAGTGCCTACATTACTTGGAGACATCTTACACTCTCTTCATACCCGTACTACGAAGGCACGAGGAACTCTGATGTGTTGCATTCCTCTATTATCTAGGTGGTTTATTTCTCACCTTCCTCGATCAGTGATGAAGAATGAACAAGGGTTCAGGTGGTCCAAGAGGATTATGTCACTTTCTCATTCAGATATTCATTGGTGCTCTAGATCTATGGAGAATGTTACCATCATTGACCGTTGTGGGGAGTTCCCTAATGTGCCACTCCTTGGCATAAGAGGGGGCATTACCTACAACCCTTCTTTAGCTCTACGTCAGTTTGGTTACGCTCGGACTGATGGTCCTCATGACATGCTTATTCAGGGTATTGTGTTCGACTACGACAACGATCTTCAAGGTTACCTTCAAAGGTTCATACGAGCATGGGGTAAAGTGAACAAGGTTGACAGCAAGACTCTGGAACCCAAGTACACTATTCCTATGGAACCATATCTCAGATGGGTACGATCTCGTGCTCAGACTCTTATGATGCCATATCCTGCTATCCTGCCAGTTACCATGGAGCCTGTTGCTGAAGGAGATACTTCTTACATCATTCTTCATCCAGACATGCCCACTGACATGGAAGAGTTACAGAGGTCCTGGATCCAGTTGAAGGAGCAAAGAGATACTTTTGAGACTCATTACAAGGCAAGTCAGGAAAGAATCCTGGAGCTAACAAAACAACTTCACGAGGAGCGGAAGCTCAACTCATACCTCAACACAAAGAGGAAACGTCCATGGGAGACTTAAAACCCCATTTTTCGTATTCATTTCATTTTTATTGTAAGCCCAAGGGGCAAACAAGTTTATTACTAATAAAAGTTTACTTTTTGGTGGTTTAAACAAATTTAAATCCTACGGTCCTTGAAAACATTGCATAAGCATCTACATACCATATTATTGCATCACAGGAACAGGTATCTTATCTTCTCGCTGTTTAACTCCTCAGAAATGGCTCTTGAACAGACTGTCAAAGATCTCCAGGCTCAGAATGCACAATTCCAAGAGTTGATTCTGAACTTGTCCAAAGGGCAAGATGAGTTGAAGACATTGCTGGCTAAGAAGAAGAAGAAGACTAGAAGATCAGGAGGCCTTATCAATCTGGGAAGAAGATTCAGAGGCCCTATCAAGACAAAGGAACGGGTTGATGATTATGAGTCTGAAAATTCTGAGAAAGAGGGAGGTAGTCCCCATGATACTGTGGGAGATTCTGATTCTGAAGCAAATTATTATCATGATCCTAATGAAGATAAGTACAAGATGCTGGTGGATAGAATGAATGCTATGGAGTTACAAAAATCTTCTGGGCTGGATTTTGAAGATCTGAGTTTAATATCTGGAGTGGTCATACCTATTGGTTTCAAGGTTCCTGCTTTTGTGGTGTATGATAGTGTCTCATGTCCCAAGCTGCATTTAAGATCCTATGTCCGGAGGATTCAACCACATACTGCTGATAAGAAGTTATGGATTCATTTCTTCCAAGAGAGCTTGTCTGGAGCTCAATTGGAATGGTACTATCAATTGGAGAGTGTCAATATCCGTGATTGGAATGATCTTGCTGAGGCCTTCTACAGGCAATACCAATACAATGATGATTTAGCACCTACTTGCATGCAGCTACAAAGCATGTCAATGGGTGCTAAGGAGAATTTCAAGGAGTATGCCCAGAAATGGAGAGACCTGGCTGGCAGAGTTCAACCTCCTCTGACTGACAGGGAGCTAGTGGATATGTTTATGAGTATGCTGAATAGTCCTTTCTATAGTCACCTCATTGGAAGCTCATCATCTGGTTTCACTGAGTTGATAATGACTGGAGAGCGTGTGGAAAGTGGTATAAGAAGTGGTAAGATACAGGTGGATGCCTCTTCATCAAGCACTGCAAAGAAGCCCCCTAGTGGAAAGAAGGAGTCTAATGATGTGTATGGTCAACCTGGCCGTAACAGAAGTCACCAATCCGTAGGAGCAGTTCACATTTCTAATCCTACTCCTGCAACACCAGAGCTACCACAGAGTAATCAACAGAAGCCTAGAAGACAATTCACCAAGATCAACATGTCACTGGCCCAAGCCTTGCAACACATGTTGAAAGGGGAACTCATTACTTTGAAGGACCCTCCTCAGAATCCTAATACTTCCTCTCCTCAGTACAATCCTAATGCACGATGTGCCTATCATTCTAATTGTCCGGGACATGACACCAACAATTGCTGGGTGCTGAAAAATAAGATTCAAGATATGATTGAAGCTGGGGAGATTGAATTTGACCCTCATGGGACTCCAAATGTGATTACTGCTCCCATGCCCAATCATGAGAAGACTGTTAATGCTGTTGATGAAGTTTCATATGTTTCCTCAGTAGCAGATGTGACTACTCCCTTATCTATTATCAAGAAGAAGCTGGTGCAGGCTGGATTCTTTCCAGGTTGCAACGAAGACTGTTTTTATTGTGCCTACAAACCTGATAGCTGCTGGAAGTTGAAAGATGGTATTCAACGCCTCATGGACAATTACACTATATTGTTTGAGAGAACTTCTTCTGTGGAAAGTATGTGTGAACACCTAACTCGAGGTAAGAAGTTTGAAGATGTGGATATGGTTGATAAAGTGCCAGTGAAGATTACCTCCAAAGGCCCTGTCAAGATCACTTCCAAAGGTCCTATCAAAATTACTGCTGAAGGCCTGGTGAAGACTGTTGCTGAAGTTAGAGTGCCTCCCATGATTATTACCACTCCTGGCCCTATTCCTTATACTTCTGATAAAGCTATACCATGGAATTACGGTTCTGATGTTTATATCCATGGTGTTAAGCAGGAACCTTTGACTGATACACCTGTTACTGATGATAACCTTGATGTTGATAATATTGCTGGATCTAGTAAGATCACCAGAAGTGGAAGAATTTTCTCTCCTCCAGCTACCTCAAAAAATACAGTTCTTCCAACTACTACCTCCACTTCTGAGCCAAGTACTGATGCTCGAGGCAAAGGTCCTGTGGTTGAACCTGTGCAAGCTGAAGCACCGACTGCTGAAAATCTCTCTAAACAGATGGAAGAAGTGCTGAAGATCATTCGTAAGAGTGATTATGATATTGTTGACCAGTTGGGGCATACTCCCTCCAAAATTTCCATGTTGTCTTTGTTGCTGTGTTCTGAGGCTCATGCTAAAGCCTTGATCAAATTCTTAAGGACTGCTCATGTACCAAATGAAATTTCTGTGGATCAATTTGAAAATTGTGTTGCACATCTGACTTATGATAACGGGTTAGGTTTTTCTGATGCTGACTTGACTCCTGCCAAAAGAAACCATAACAGAGCTTTACATATCTCCATTGAATGTAGGGGCACTACCTTGTCTCATGTGTTGATAGACAATGGCTCTTCATTGAATGTACTTCCCAAAGAGGTTCTGAACAAGCTCAGTCCTGAAGATGCTGTGTTAAGATCAAGTAATATAGTGGTGAGAGCCTTTGATGGTTCAAGAAGAGTGGTGCATGGAGAAATAGATCTCCCGATCAAAGTAGGCTCTCAAGTCTTCGATTCTACCTTCTATGTAATGGATATTCGTCCTGCGTACTCTTGTCTGCTTGGGCGCCCCTGGATCCACGGGGCAGGTGCTGTGACCTCCACTCTACATCAGAAGTTGAGATATCCAGTGAAGGGAAAGATCGTAACTGTTTATGGAGAGGAAGAATATATGGTCAGTCATGTGAACACATTTAAGTATGTTGAAGTGGAAGGTGAATATGTTGAGACTCCTTGCCAGACATTTGAAGTAGTTCCTTGGGTCGTTCCCTCTACTGAAGCTCCTCCTGTGGTTAAAAGAGTTCTTGTGGTTACCAGAGTACCTCCTACAATGGCTTCCCTCAAAGATGCTAGAGCTGTGGTTGAAGAAGGTGGTTGCACTATTTGGGGTCAGCTTCCCGACATTCCTTACAAGTCTGACAAGTTTGGTTTGAGTCTCACTGCAGAGTCCCAGAAGGCTGTTCGTCGTGCTCGTGCTGTTCGTATCACCAATCAAGGGAACATGAAAGATCAAATCAATGTTGTGGGTGACTATAATGAAGACTACAATCTGGATAACTGGATTTTTCCTACTGTGGGTGATGGGCTCAACAATTGGAAGACTGAAGACGTTATTCCTATCTCCTTTAGTCAGGAGTAAATACTATTACTGCGTTGTTATTTTTAAGCCTTGTGCCTTACCCGGGGCACAATGGTATGCTTGTTTCGGGATGTCATTTCATTTGCATACTTCATTCAATAAAAATCAATGGACGTTTCGTTTTCGTAAATATTGGGCTCTTTGTTTTTCTTTTATTTTATTTTCATCAGCTATGTGTTCCTACACACACCCACATCACTAAAATGCAGATCCTCATCCACTCTGGATCCTGTTGATAACAGTTCTACTATTGCCAATTATAATTTCGAGAATCCGATCTATCAAGCTGAAGATGGAAAGGATGAAGATTGTGAAGTACCTGTAGAGCTTGCTAGGTTATTATAACAAGAAGAGAAAGTTACACATCCGCATGAGGAATCAATTGAGGTTGTAAATCTGGGTACTGAAGTAGACAAGAAAGAAGTCAAAATAGGAGCAGGCTTGGAAAACAGTGTCAAAGAAAGATTGAGTCGGATGTTACGTGACTATGTAGAGGTTTTCGCTGGAAAAATCAAGAGATGATATGGAATGATGAATGTCAAGAAGCTTTTGACAAAATCAAGAAGTATCTCCAAGAACCTATAAATCTGATGCCAACAGTTGAAGGAAGACCTCTAATCATGTATTTGACCGTGTTAGAAAATTCAATAGGGTGTGTGTTGGGGCAACATGACGAGTCTGGTCGAAAAGAGCATGCAATATACTACCTTAGCAAAAGGTACCGACTGTGAAACAAGATACTCCCAGCTCGAGAAAGCTTGCTATGCTTTGGCTTAGGCTGCTCGCCGACTAAGACAGTATATGTTGAATCATACCACTTTATTGATTTCTAAGATGGATCTTATCAAATATACATCTGAGAAACCTGCTCTCTCCGGAAGAACAACAAGATGATTGCTGAACTCTGCACGCAGTTCAAAATAAAACACCATAACTCTTCTCCGTACCGGCCAAAGATGAATGGCACCGTGGAGGCTGCTAATAAGAATATTAAGAAGATCATACAAAAGATGACAGTAACATACAAAGACTGGCATGAGATGTTACCCTTTGCTCTTCATGGTTATCACACTTTAGTGCACACTTTGACAGGGGCAACTCCTTTCTCTTTGGTCTACGGAATGGAAGCCGTGTTACCAATGGAAGTTCAGATTCCCTCTCTAAGAATCATGAAAGAGGCAGGTTTAGACGAGGATGAGTGGATTCAGACTCGACTCGACCAGATAAGTTTGATTGATGAGAATAGGTTGGCATCTGTTTGTCATGGTCAAATGTACCAGAAACAGATGATCAAAGCTTTCAATAAGAAGGTTAAGCCAAAGGTATATCAGGCTGGTGACTTGGTAATCAAGCGTATCATACTACCACAGGGTGATCCTAGGGGCAAGTGGACTCCTACATATGAAGGACCATTTGTGGTCAAAAGAGTATTCTCAGGAGGTGCCATGATGCTTACTACTATGGATGGTGAAGACTTTCCACAGCCTGTAAACGCAGACATAGTTAAAAAATACTACGCATAAAAAGAGACCCGCTAGGTTGACTGGCCTAGGCAAAAATAAGGGCATCCCGACAAACCAAAAGGGTTCGGACAAAAATTAGGGATATATATAAAAAAAATGTACACCCGGCAAGTCGAAAACCTGAAAAGGCAGCTTGGGCAAAAAAGGGTATCCCGGTGGATTGAAAACCTGAAAGGGCAATCCAGGCAAAAGTTAGGGATTAAAGCGTATGACTATGTCTCGTTTGAATCACTCATGTAACTTCAACTGATGGTGCTACCTAAATCAAGTTCAAACAGATAAAGATCAATCCAATCGTTTCTGTCTCAACAGCAGAAGATGAGATATTTGAAGATAATGGCAATAGTAGAATTGAAACTCAATAGGATCATTTTTCACATAGTTGTTTTCTTTGTTTTATAAAAAATTTACGACGAATTCCTCTTACTAGGATTTCTGTCTCCTTGTACAAACTTGTCTATGTATAGATCACTTTGTGATATAAATAAAATTTCATCTTTGAATCCAGATTTACTTTTACTCTATTTACATAAGCGAAAACGTCCATTGGTTGTGTTTGAATGTATGTATGCTTTTGAATACGATTGATGTTTACCAGAAATGCATAAAATGCAGTAATAGTATTTACTAAGGACGAACGAGGGTAGTAGTTCAACGAAGCTTCGCCGGTTCATCCCCACTACAAATCCCCAGTAGAGCAAATCTATCTTTATAGATGCTTCGAATTACGTCTCCCCTTGAATTTATGTCCATCTCTTTTATCCTCAGTCGGGATACTGAGGAACTTATTCCTTCAATAGAAGTACGACGAACGAATACGGGAAGTGACAAATACTATACTATCAAACAAGACGGAAACGAGTTCCTCATATTCTTCAGCAACGAATCGGGATTTATTTTCCCTAGCCAGCAGTTGTTATACAAAGATATCCGGACGCTTCAGGCCGCATGATTCATACATACATCATTTACATCATACCATGGCATATCCATAAGTGCATAATACATTTACTTAGATGCGCCATGCCATGCATGCATACATATTGCATAAACTAACCTTTTCCTTGCAGGATGGTTATATACAGATAAAATACTATCAACAATTCACAACAGGTCAGAAACGATCTATACGAAGATCTAGTGCTGATACTTAATCATTACTCAAGGTGTCCTTGGATAGTAGGCAAACAGTCTATACGAAGATCTATTCCCCAGTCCAGGATGTTTTCAGGAGAGTTAATCCTGATACTCTTTTGTTCTTGGATAGTAGGCAAACGGTCTATACGAAGATCTATTCCCTAGTCCAGGATATTTTCAGGAGATTTCATCCTGACACTCTTTTGTTCTTGGATACTAGGCAAACGGTCTATACGAAGATCTATTCCCTAATCCAGGATATTTCCAGAAGAGATAATCATCACGAAGATTTATTTCTACTGGTCTATTCAACAATTCAAAACAGTTCAGAGACGATCGATACGAAGGTCTAGTGCTGATACTTAATTCAGAAAGAAATCGCCACAAAGATTTGGTTCTGACACTTAAGTTAAAAGTATGTTCTTAGATACGATTCAGAGACGGCCGATACGAAGACCTAGTACTGATATCCAGTATCAACATCAAGATATTATCACCTCCTGATATTATGGATGGCATCTATAAGCCCATCTCCAGTTCTTCCAAGTGGCATCTTCAAGCCCACTTAAGCATATACAACCAGTCATCAGTGTTACTTTACGCACCGGCGAGTGCAAATTTTTGGACTTTTGTGTTCAATCTCCTTCAACCTTCCAAGTCACGAATGACACACTGGCCAATCTAACTCCTCAGGTTTCAGAAAATTGAACAGGGGCAGCTGTTGCACCCCAAAATTTGCCCTCTATTTTTAACACTAACCAATTTTTTGTTTCACATTCATTTGCATCATCTTCATAGCATAACATTTTTTTCTGTCTTAATATTAGCCAGAATAATTTCTCGGAATTTACAAACAGACTGGTCAAATTAACTTTTTAACTGTGCCTAAAATTAGTCAACGAAAAAATGTCAAGTTTAAGTTTGCAAATGTCGGTAACATTAATCTGCGGTTCACGTGGTTTGATTTGACATGCTAAAAATATTTTTACGACTATTTTTGGTCATATGTTGATCAGTCTGAGCAGTTTAAACGGTCACAATTTTTATTTCAAAATCCGACCAAACGCTGTATTTTTCCGAGTCATTTATTTCGCGCTGATTATTTTGACGTGTTCATTTTATTTTTTCGAGCATTTTGGTGCCCGACTTTTATTTTTTTTGAGTCTATTTATTTTTATATTGGGTCGAGAATAAATAAATAGATTAATTAGTTTTTATTTTAATTTTAACTATTTTAATTATTTAACTTTATTCAGTTTTTAATTTAATATTGGGTTTCAAAATAAACTTAGGCCCATTATCATTAACCTAATTTGTTCCTATATATATTTACTAGCATGACTGATAGAGAGAGGCAAAAAGACAGAACAAAAAAGAGAAACTGAGAGTGACTGATCTATACTATCGTACACACAATTTGGTAATAGTTTATATATGATATATACTTTATCTATTTTGTTGATATATTTGTTACTGTGTTTCAAATACATGTTCATATGTGTGACTGTGTTATGTATTCCAGATACATGCGGTTTGGTTAAATATATCAGGATATCGCCGTTTTTCTTTTTTATGCACATAAGTATAACATGTATAATAATTTGGTTCATTGTATTATGTATTTGATGTGTTTGTTTTTATATAAGTTTTACATGTCTCATATATAATATAATATAATAATAATTTGTTGTTAATAAAAATGCATATGGATCATATAATATATAATTTATAATATGTAACTAGTGTGTTAAATATATATATATTTCTATTTTATGTTATAATTTGATTATGTTTTCGGATCGGATCGTGTCAATACGCCGTTTTCACATATACGTGTATGAGGCGTGACATTTGTGTTATCCGATCCAGTTGCGATGATCGCAATTTTGCGCTAGCAACGCCGTTGTTTTTTTTTTAATTCATATTTTTTTTAAATACATATATTTAGATCTGCACATTTTTTTTCATAACTAACTACCCTGATTTTTCCTAAACCCTGACAATTTCGCCACAAACTCTAAATTTCAAACCTAAAACTTTAACCGTGTTGTTTCCTCTAAACCATAAACCTTTTCTTAAACCTTAACAAACCTTATTATTATTTCCTATTTTCGCTCATATTTATGTTATTCATACACTGTAACTGCTTCGCCCTTGTAATATTTTAAGTTTTAACTTGTAATATTTTCAGTTTTACTTTTCGCCATCTTTATTATGTAACTGCACCAAAGCGTTGTAATAATTAGGATTTTATTTTCTGTCATTTATTTTCTGCCATTTTATTTTTCTGCCATTTATTTTTCTACCATTTAAATTCCTGCCATTGATCCTATGTTAACTGCGTGGTTTAGTAATGTAGGGCGTGAAAACCTACTAAATTAATTATTTAATATTTTTCTATAACCTTTATATTTTTTGTAAATAAATAATAAATACTAACTATTTTAATAACTTTTTTTTATTACTTACTTATAATAATAAATCCTTATATATTTTATAAATAAAATCTAATTGACCATTTTTCTAATTGAATAATAATAATAAACTTATTAATCTAATAATTTGATATTTTCTATAATCTTTATTTATTTTGTAAATAACTAACTTAATATTTTTCATATAACTCTTTTATTTTATAATTTGTACATTAATGTATTTTAAATTCTTTTATTATTACTAATTTATTTTAAACTCATATTTTTCTAATAACTTCTAAAAAAATCTAACTTGTTTAACCTAAAATAATTTCTTTTAAAATTCTAACCTTTTTATTATCACTTTATTATTATTGTTATTTTATTATTGCTTTATTACCATTGTTTATTTATTATTTTATTATTATTTGCTTTTATCTATTCTATTTTTGCTTCATTATTTTCCTTATTTTAATTTTGTTTTATTTATAATATTAGGAACAAATGTATAGGTTGTAAATTTATTCTTTCTCGCCTGATTATTATGTATCTGTCCCATAGCCATGTAATAGTTTAGGAATTTATTTTTCTTGCTTTTATTTTTGTAAATATTTATTGCGTGGTTAGTAATTTAAGGAGTGCAAAAAACTAACTGTAAATAATTGAACTTAGAAAATTAAATTCAAGACAAATATCTGAAAAATAACACTCACACACGTAGGTCGATCTTTGATCGCCATCTGTATTTCCTAGGGTATTCCTCTTGGTTGCCTTCTTTAAATGGTCAAGTCCCTCAAAAATAGGGGTGTCTTAAGCAAAGTCCCTTCAAACAGAAAAAATCATCAAGTCCCTATAAACTTAAAAGATCAAGTCCCTACGAGGTTGCCTACGATATAATGATCTTGTCCCTTCGGTAAATATAATGATAGTCCCTACGAGTTGCTAAAGACACCCCTTATGTTGCCTTCATTGACCATACGATGACCCTACGCCCGTCCCTTAAACACATCCAAGGTAATGACTACTTATTCCTTAATAATAGGGACAGTCTTACCATTGAAAGAATATACGAGAACACGAAAGACTTAATCTAGGGTAGGTATCTCATAGTTACTTGCTCACACTTTTCAAAATTACTTTTACACCTCACAATTTCTAAACTAGGCTTTGTATACACCCATACGAGGGCCATTACAAAGTACTTAAAGAAATTTTTCTAATCACACACTACACTCTTGCAAACAAACAAAGTGAGCTAAGTAACTAAGAGCCCATGGATACCATGGATATAAAGGGTGCTAATACCTTCCCTTTGTATAACCTACCCCCCGAACTCAAAATCTTTTTAAGGTCTTTCCTTTTCTTTTATGTCCTTTCCTTTTGGATAAAATAAAAGTCGGTGGCGACTCTTTCTATCCGCAACATTTAACTAAAGTCAGTTCTCCCACCGTGTTACAGTTAGTCGATTTTAGCGAAAGCTATATCGTATTAATCGACGAAAACATTGTTTTACCCAAAACAGATAAGGAGCTGACGTATACCACACATCGAATGGATTTACAAATCCACATTCGGAAAAACGTCACTTATCTCAACTCAACAATCGTGGCCGAAACATTGCATTGCATCATCTTAAGACAAGATATCTTTCGTTTATGAAAAGGGTTTTCTGATTAATCGCACGGCGGCGAGAAAGAGTTTGATTGGTTGGATGTATTTTGAGTAATGGCGAGAACTTGGATGAGCGAGATATCCATCTCGAATCCTAGTCTCAGGAGTGCACGGTATCCACCATGTTCCATTTCCATCTTTATTGAAAGAGGTTAAGATAGGAATTAAGTATTTTGGAGTTTGAAAGACGAGTACTTGTGACTTGCAAGCTCTTACAGCTTGGGTCTAATACTCGGGACTACGTCTGGATATTCCACCCAGGCAGTCTGTTTCTTTCCAATTTACTGAGAAAAGAAGTTTCAATATTTACAAATATTTTGAAGAGAAGACAAATATATATGGCTTGCAAGCTCTTACAGCTTGGGCCTAATATTCGAAATTACGACTGGATATTACATCCAGGGTAATCTTTTTCATCAGATTTTACTTATGAAAATGGTTTGTAAGTAATTTGAGTTGGTGAGATTTTGAAAACTGACTTGATATCTATCAAGAACTCATTGTAAGAAGGCTCAAGAGTAAGCCACATGACCGAAATGAACCGAACTCAAAAGGAAACCGAATTTAGCTCTAAACTCACTTAGAATGGATTCATGCATGAATCACTTGATAAGAGGCCGAGCAGAAATATTTATGCATTCAAAATCTTTCGAAAGTTAAATTAAAATTTAACTTTGAGATCGCCACGCAATAAGATCGGTACAACAATTACTCAGATAATCTATTTAGTATTTAGAAATCAATTAATTGAGATAAAAATAAACAAATAAAATTATAGAAGAATGCATATTAACATGGGAGGTGTAAAAACATCATGGGCCTAAAGCTTGAATCCACAACTTAAACCTAATTAATAGAAAGTAAAATAATAATAAATGATAGTAATAAAATCTTAAAATGAAATAAAGAAAATAATAAATAATTAAACAAATGATGAAAAGGGGCGCTGCATCCCCTCTTTTTATTCAGTAAGTAAAAAAATTTCAAATTCAAAATTGATCAAATGGGATGCTGACACATGGCAATGCAATTAATTGAAAAAAAACAAAATGTCTAAAGTAAACTTGTACCCTCTTGTACTTCATTTTTCCAAAACAAAGGCACCTGGCCTTTCATGTTCCAGCAAGAAAAAAAACGCTACGTCCCTCGTCACTCTCCTCAGATCTGCTGGGCGGCGGCGGCGGAACAAGGAGATTCACGGAGACGTGTTTGGCGGTCATCGGCGTCAAGGCACGACGGTTGTCGGCGACGTTCACGGTGGAGAGATCCGTGTGCAGGCGTCCGACCGAGACGGTTGTAATGTGGAATTCGACAACGATTTAGTTCCTTTCCCTCGTTCTTTCTTCGTCTTCTTTTAATTTTCTGGATTTTTGTTGATCTTGATATTGGGTGTTGTGCAGTTATGGTTGAATTTATGAGGATTGGAGGTGTTGTAGTCGTGATTGACATGAGATGTTGTTCTTCGATTGCATGCGGCGTTGTTGTTGCTTCTCTTGCCGTGGGTACCATACATAGAAATGTTACTGCGAGTGTTTGTTGTTGTTGTAAACTTTGGGAATACCGGAACAGTTGAGATTGTTGAGATGAGACAGAAAACCAATGGTGTCTAGATCCAGATCTTCCATTGTTGCATATACTGCTGGTAAGATCTCCCTGCGAAGCAACCTTGCTGTTAACCATTGCATCTTTGAGTCTCAGAACAACAAGCCAGGATAAACAGATACATTGACATTCACGAGGGCTTCTAAGAGTTTCGAAGCGGTGGCTGTAGTGGTTAGGTACCAAAAGCTTGGATGTGTTGTGTTGTGTTTAGCTTGGTGGTGGCGGTATTTTCAGTCGGAGTTTAATGGAGAAGAGTGAGTAGCCGTGCAAGTATGAATTACATTGGTTGACCGCTTTGCACCACTTCTGAAGATGTTTGCTATCGGGAATCTCACCTTCAAGACCAATCACAATGTTTACATTTCGAACTTGTACACTCTTCAATTTTGAGGATTTGGCGACACACTTAGCTTAATGCCGAAGTTGGGATCTAAGAACAACAAACCAGTGAAAGTTGTTATAAAGTGTGAGAAATGATGTGGGTTAATGGTTTTTGGAGCTATGTGTTTGTTGTTGAATGTTTGTCACTGAAATGAGATAGTTTCAGTTTCGTCAGGTGTAGTGTTTGTGTGGTAGTAAGTGGCGCTAATGGAGTTATGGCTGTGAGTTTGCACGCATGGAGGGAGATGAAGGTAGCAGGAAAAATGGTTTTTTTCAAAAAAATAGAAAGTGAGTGAAGTCTTGGTCCTCCTTTTGTTGCAGGAAGAGTCTATGGTTTATGTCGACGGCGTGAAATGCAATATGCGAGAGTTAAAGGGGTGGTGAGGTATTTCATCAGAAAGAAAAAACGTGGTTGTGTGGTGAGTGGAGTGAAACTTGGTGTGTGTTATATGGATATGGATACAAATGTATGAGAAAGTTCTTTCAACGAGGTAGAGCTTATGGAGGTTGAAGGTGGAAGGAAGGATGAAGTTGTTGTTGTAGGTCACATGATGGAGGTTAAAGGTGATAATGAGGATATTGAAAATGATGAGATAATGTAACATGAAGCCAAATGCAGTATGATGAGTTTTAGTGAAACTATACCAAGAAGGAAGATGTGAATCTTTATTACTATGTGTTTATGAGGGTGAGTGGAAAGATGGTAACTACATAGAGAGTTGCAAGAAAAGTTTTTGAGTGATTATTTGAGGGAGATTCCAAGAGTATGTAATGGGTTTTTTTTGTTTAAGGTTCCTTCCCTTTTTTAAAGAAGATCATCACTCTCATTTTACTGTGCGCACATGAGAGTTTTTCCCTCCTCTTTTTTGTTTCAACCTTTTTTATCCCTTTGATAGAAAGAGGTTGGTTCAACTTTTTAATGAATTGTCATTGATTCATCTTTTTAATGAAAGTGGTCCCATCAACCCCTTTTTTCTGAGTGTGTACGTTTGTGAGTCAGGAAATGTATCAGGTGGATGATCAAAATTGAAAGGCGCTTTTGGATTTAACAATTTGAAAAAACTGTTTTCTTCTTCTTTCATTGCCATGCACCTCTCTCTTCTTTCAGAAAATATTTCCTTTTTCTTTCTACTAACAAGATAAAAATGTGCAATTCCATGAAACAAAGACAACAAGTTGGTCTCCCGCCAATATATTAAAAATTATTTTGTTTATACCAACAATGTCCTTTTGAATAAATTAGAGATAAAATTAATTGAAACTAATTAAATCCACATAAAAACTTAAACACTTAAATATAAAATCAAAATAAAACCACCCTTAATACTATTTTTTTTTGAACATGTTGATAAAAAGATAAAAATATACGGACTCAGAATAAATAAAAGTCGGGCGCAAAAATGCTCGAAAAATTAAATTGAATGCACCAAAATGATCAGTGCGAAATAAACTTATTGGAAAAATACAATATTTCTTTTAAATTTGAAATAAATTTTGACCGGTTAAACAGGCTCAGGCTGATCAAAAAGGCCGAAAAGTTAGCTGAGAAATAAATCGAGCATACCAGATTAAACTACGCGAAACGTAGATTAATAAAGTTGATGTCTGGAAGCTTGATTTTAAAAGTTTTCGTCCACGGAGTTGACGGACATCCGTCGATTAATTCAACCGGTTTTCCTATAGATCAGAAAAAATTATTTCGACTGATATTCTAGGCACTATGCGGTATGGAATGCATGGTATGCTATGTATACATGCAATAGCTATGATGAATGTATTGAATCAGCGATTCAGGGTCAAAATTGGGGTGTGACATCTGGTATGGACAAAAAAAAAGTGGCGTAGGCTTTAGAGACTTCAAAGCTCAACCAACACTAGTTACCAGAGTAACTCTAAAAAAAACATGATCCCCTTATTAGTTCTTAAGTGATTTCCTCCTCTTATCATGGTAACTCTTCTGGGGGAAATGCAAAGCGTTGATCTTCTTTTGGATCATCTTGATCTTTTTCAGTAGTCTATCAAACTATCTCAAGTCCAAGTACAACACTCTCACCTTATTCATACCACACAAAGGTGTCCTACACCTTCTGCCATAAAAATTCTTGAACGGTGCCATTCCAATACTGGAATGAAAGTTGTTGTTGTAAGTGAACTTAATCAACACCAAGTATCTATCCTAAGAACCTCCTTGTTGTAGCATACAAGCCTTCAAAAGATCCTCCAAGCATTGGATGGTTCTCTCTGTATGACCATCTATATGCGGATGATAAGCAGAACTCAACTTCAGCTTAGTACCTAACTCTTCTTGCAAACTCTGCCAAAACCTTAACGTAAATCTCAGATCTCTATCTGAAACAATGCTCGACATAATACCATGCAAGCTAACAACTTTCTCAATGTACAACTCAACCAACTTCTATAAAGGATAACTGGTCTTAATCGGTATGAAATGAGCCGATTTAGTCAGTCAGTCAACATAACCCATATGGAATCACGTCCTTTCGTCGTCTTCAACAAAAAAGTCACAAAATCTATGGAAATACTATCCCATTTCCACTCAAGAATGGTCATTGGTTGCATCAGACCCAACGACGTCTGATGTTCAAACTTACACTTCTGACAAATCAAACAAGCATAAACAACTCATTTACTTTCTTCTTCAGTCCTGGCCACCCAAAACAATTTCTTCAAGTCTTATTACAATTTAGTAGCACCGGGATGAATATTCAGACCACTTCTATGACCTTTCTCAAGAATACTCTTCTTAAATTCTGGCACATCTGATACACAAACCATTTCTTTGGACCACATCACGCTATTATCATCAATTATGAAATTACCTCCCTTACCTTGATTGATTAACACTAGCCGGTCAAACAATCCCACATCGACCTTCTGACCTTCTCTGATCTCTTCAAGGATACTATTGGTTAGCTTCAACATACCTAACTTCACACTATTAAGAGTCTCTTCACATACTAAACTCATGTCTTTAAATTGCTCAGTCAAACCCAATTCTCGAACCATAAGCATCGACATATGTAACGACTTCATGTTCAACGTATTACCTACCACGTTGGCTTTATCCGGATGGTAACTCAAGCCCAAATCATAATCCTTTAGAAATTAGTCATGTCTTCTACCTCATATTCAACTCCTTCTGATTGAATAGATGTTTCAAACTCTTTTGATCACTGAACACCTCAAATCTGGAGCTAAACAAATAATGTCTTCAAATCTTTAACACAAATACCACTATCACCAACTCTAGATCATGTGTAGGATCATTCTTTTCGTGAACTCTTAATTGTCTAGAAGCGTAAGCCACAACCTGACCATTTTGCATCACCACGCCACCTAAACCCATCTTAGAAGCATCACAACACACTACAAAGGACTCACTTAGATTCGACAAAATCAAAACTGGAAAAGACGTCAACTTCATCTCGAGTTCTTAAAAACTCTCTTCGGATTGAACATCCCAAACATAAGCCTGACCCTTCCGAGTCAACTGAGTCAAAGGAAATGCTAACTTCGAAAATCCTTCAATAAAATTCATGTAGTAACCAACCAAACCAAGAAAACTTCTAATCTCTATAACAGACTTTGGAGTCTCCCACTACAACACAACATCTATCTTCGATCAACAATAATACCACCACTCGAGTTCACGTGACCAAGGAAACTTACTTATTTTAACCAAAACTCACACTTGGACAACTTCACATACAACTTCTTCTCTTGCAAAATCTGCAACACAACTCTCAGATGCTCTGCATGCTCTTCATCAGACTTCAAATATATCAAGATGTCATCAATGAACACAACAACAAACTAATCTAATTACGGGTGGAATATTTTATTCATATACTTCATGAATACTCCATACACATTAGACACACCAAACGGCATCATCGAGTACTCGTAAAAACGATGTCTCATTTTGAACGCAATTTTCATAATATCCTATGGTTTCACACGAATCTGATGATAAGTCGAATGCAAATGAATCTTACTGAATACGCAAGCACCAACCAACTGGTCCATAAAATCGACAGTTCTCCTAAGAGGATAGTTTTTAAAAAAACTATTATTTTGAAAATTATGTTATCCCACTTTTCTTTTTATATTCTTTTTTTTTTGTTTTAGCATTACTGTTCTATGACTATCATTATTAATATTTTATATATTATCAAATATATATAAATCAAATATATTATTTTGAAAACTATTATTTTGAAAACACTGATTATTAGAGAAAAATCAAATATATATATATATATATATATATATATATATATATATATATATATATATATATATATATATATATATATATATATTATTAGTTATTACTAATTAAAAAGGGAAAAATAAAAAAATTATTTATCATTAGTCATTACTACATACTATTAATATAGTTTTTAGTTTAAAAGAAGAGAATAAAAAAAAATCAAATGACAGGATCTCTTAAAACCAATTTCCAAATCCCCATGTCTCCAATACCAAACAAAACACGGTTACTACCTCACTCTAAATCATCCCAAAAACAATTACTTTCCAAATTCAAATCATCTCAATTAATATGCAATCAAAAATTCAAGTTCTTTCAAAAACTGAAAAAAGAAAGAATCAGGCGCTTTAATTCCAAACTTCCAATCTTTATTATAAATAACCATTAAAGAAATCAAAAAGAGAAAGAGACACACTTTAGGATCGGTTTGAAATGCATCTTAAAATTTTTTTTTTTAGTTTTTGAAAATTTAAAATTTAAAAACTTGTTTGAATATAATGTTTTGCAAAAGTGTTTTTAAAAACTCTTTTCTATTTTTCAGTTTTTAAAAACAAAAAAGTGAAATAGTTTAGTTGTGTTTTGCTTCTTACTTTTTAGTTTTTAGTATTATAAAATTTGAAAAAAAAATATAAAAATTTATAATTTTCATTTATAGTATTAATGTAATTTTAATAATTTTTATATTTTAAAAATAAAATAAAAAAACGTATTTGAAAGAGTATGTTATTTTTTTTATTTATGCTATTTTTATGTATAAGTAATATTTTCAAATATGTTTATTTATTTTACTTAATTTTTTTTTGTGTTTCTTAATTATTTTCACTAAATAATTTTTTTTCCTATTAAACGTGGAATCCCATTTTTTTTACTTGTTTTTTTCTTATTATTATTACAAACAAGTGTTACGTGATTTGTAAAATTAAAAATTGATTTAACCCAATTATTTGTATTCAATCAAATATCAATTAATTTTCTTAAGTTTGTAATATCTTATACAATAAAGTAGATTTTAAACGTAAATGACAAAATATACATTTTTTCTTCTTATTATTATTCTATTTTTTAATTTTATTTTAAATCCTCAAAGTAATAAAAATTCACTTTCATATAAATTTATTTACTATTTTGAAAATAAGATTGATTATCTAATCAATAAGAGTACTGAATCACTAATTTATTGGTCGAACCACTATATCATTGATCGAACCACATGACTAAACCAGATTAATCTAGATAATTCAGTTGAATAAACCAGTCTCTATATGAAAAAATGTATAGTTATTAAATCGGTCAACCAAATGATTCAGTCTCTAAAAAAATCACGACACCTATAAAATTTCAAAATTTTAACAAATTCATTCTTTAAACTCAAATTTTAAACATATTCATAGCACACAACAAAACAGTACATAATATAAATCTAAATAAAATAAACTCGAATAATAAATAATGCATTGTCTAATAAATTAGATTTAAGGAATGAAAGGTATTCCAATTAATTTTTAGAAAAATCTAATTATATTTTAATAATTTTTTTTTTATCAAAACGGTGTCGTATTTTTGAAAAAAAGCAAACAATTAATCTGTCGATTTTTAAAACTCGTCGGTTCTTCAATTTTTATCGATTTTGATCGGTTTGGTCAATTCTCACTGATTTAATAGCTTATCCGATCCACCAATCAAACCATACCAATGACCTCTTTGATTTTTGATTTGATCGGTTCAATCGACCGGTCCAATACGGTTTCTAAAATATTGAATTTATCTCTTCGATTTTGAAATATTATATAGCTAAATCTTATTAATACTACTATTTTTTTCTTTTTTTTTATGTTCTTATAATTTATTTAAATTTAATTTAAATTTTTTTGGGTTTTATTATTTAATTTTTTAACACAATATGTTTTCCTCCATACTTTATATCACATTCTACATGGTCATTACAACTCTATATTTTTAAAATTTTTAAACTATTCAAAATTATCAAATTTATTAAAAATAGTTAATTCCTATTTTTTTTAAGAGAAACGTTATTAAAAATAATAATTAAAAAAATAAATAAAAATATTCATCAAATGATTTGTAAAATTAAAAATTAATTTAACCCTTGTATTCGAACAAATATCAATTAATTTTCTTAAGTTTGTAATATTTTATACAATAAAATAGATTTTAAAAGTAGATGATAAAATATATGTTTTTATTTTTTTCTTAAAATACTATTAAAAAATTAAATTATCAAACAAGTTTTTTCATTTTTATATTTTCACAACAGTTTTTAAAAATTAGTTTATCAAACAAATTTTTTTATTAATTTTCTTTTTAAAAATAATTTTTAAAAATAGATTTGAAAAAATAATTTTTAAAAATAGATTTAAAAATAAATTTTAAGAATTAAAATTAAAAAATGTTTCAAACGGACCCTTATAATGCAAAGAATCACTGCAAAAAAATTCCTCACAGAAATAACCCCTTATGTTTTTACGGTAGAAGAAAAACAATCTCACACAAACACCATGAACAACCTTCACTATTACAATAATTAAAACACAATACCATGAACAACCTTCCATAATCCATAAACAATAATACATCAGATTTCAAACCTATATAAAACACAATACCATCCCAAACCAATTACCATCAACAAATCACAAAACCTGCAAATTTCCAACGCAATAGCATTATCACTTTCATCAACTCAAATCATCATCCACATTACAATAATTAACAACAACAAATCATTCAAGAACTAACAATAAAATTCATAATAAAAATTAAAACAACCTGCCACCATCGTCATAAAGCATACATATCTTGTCGGGAAACGGGATTCGCCTCATCCATGAGCTTTTTTTTTCTTCTTCTAGATCAAAATTATCACGGTATACTATTTTCCCTCTTCATATTTTTACTCTTTCTAAATCCCAATTCATGATTTGCTTGTGTTGTTTCTTATGTGTGCTTTAAATTTTGTCATGGTTGTTGTTAGAATGAGTGATATTTTTTTCTGTGTAGAGAGAGAGTTGTTGATTCATTGTTGTTTGCAGTTTGAGAGAGATGAAGTGATTTAAAAACATGTTTGGATTTCTTCTCAATTTTAATTTTTAAAATCTGTTTTACAAATCTATTTTGTAAATTTGTTTTTGAGAAAATAAAATAAAAAGAATTTATTTAATTATTTAATTTTTGAAAACTGTTTTAAAAATTAAAAAGTGAAAAAATATGTTTGATAATATAATTTGTAAAAACTATTTTTTTAAAATAGGACAATATAGTTTGTTTTATAATCTATATTTTAAAAATATATTTTATTAAATAAAAATAATTGTGATATATTTTTTGAAAATATTAAAATTCAGCTAATATACATTTAAGTTTATTAAAATATTTTTAATAATTAATGATAAAATATACAATTGTATAAAAGTTATATTTGAGTGTTGGTTTGAATATATATACACAATTCATTTAATGTATTAGAGAGAGCATAATTGAGAGTGAGAATTTTAATTTTCATTAACAATATATGAGGATTAACAATAGATTGAGAGTGAAATATTACAATTAAAAAATATTGCAAGTAATTACTATAATCTGATTAATGAAATCGTATTTTTTTTCCAATTTATCTCAATTGAAAATTAAAAAGTAAAATTAAAAGTTGAAAATTAAAAAGTAAAACTAAAATTTGAAAATCAAAACATATTTTGTTGGATATGATTTTAAGAAAAGAGAAAGAGAGTGTGTCCTGCTTGCTTGTAATATACTCAAAGAGAGTTTTGACATGACCTTGTTTTTTCTTATTTGTATTGTCTCTATTATTTATTTTAAATATTAAAAAAAGGGAAGAATTGAAGTTTGTTGCAAAAGTGAGGAAACATTATGTTGTAGTTTATTTTCACGCAAAGTGAGAGAGAGCCTCACATTTTGTTTGCATTTTTTTTTACTTTTTTTTTTTTACAATTTTTTATTTATTTGTATATTATGATCTCTCTTATTTAAGTTTTATTATTTTATTTTATTAGGTATTTTCACATAAATTTTTATTAGTTTTGGATTGGATTCTAAACTCACTGCTATTTACACAATCCAAAAATGTCATATAGGATATTAGAATACTATGTAGTGTGATTTACACAATCCAAAAATGTCATATAGGATATTAGAATACTATGTAGTGTTTAAAATATAGATTTATCATGATAATTTCAATTTATTTGTTAACTTCAATAAAATAATCAATTCCTTTCTTTTTTTCAATAAAATCAAACACTTTGTACGTTTAATAAAAAATAAATATTATAAAATACAAAAATCAAATTTATTGTAATTAAATAGTTTTAGTTAATTAATTTAATTTTATTAGATCTTTTTTTATTAAATTAATTTAGGATTGGTTTCTTTCTAATCATTAACACAAAATAAAAATACAAAAAACATATAGTTAAGTTTTATTTGGTTTACTAGGTCATCTAATTTGATTTTACTAAAAATGCTATAAAAAAACAAAAATATCATTTATTTCACTTGAATAATAAATACAAAAAAAAAACATTTGTTTCATCTTAAAAAATCAAAAGTAAAAGTTTTTATTTGTAAATAAGTTTTTCGTGTGTAAATAATGATTTGTCTAGTACATAAATCATCTAATTGACAAATTAACCTCTTTTCACATAATAAAAAACATATAAATCTATGTCACCCATCGTATTAGTTTCTTTTTTTCATTCCCCTTTGACAAATTAACATTTTTACCCCGTGCATTTAAACCAAGATAAATCATTTTCATAAATTAAAAGTAACCAATCAACAAACTACAAATTACGTAGACTCTAAATTTCTTACCATTTTGTGAGAATACGTAGGCACAAGGTTGCGAAACCCTAGCGAGTCCCCTAAACTAAAATTAACTTTTTTCCCATTTTACCCTTTTGTATATGCCTCATCTCTTTGTAAATGAATAAAATCAAGAAATAAGAATAAGAATGACAGGTATATCCTTTAGCAAACAATTAACTCTAGAATTAGAGAAAATTCTCGTTGAGTACAACAGAGGTGAAGGGTGCCTAACACCTTTCCCTCACTTAACTGACTTCCGAACCCATATTCAATTGTGATGATCGTCTTATCCTTTCCTTTAGGTTTTTATCATTATACCCCATATTTCTTAGGAATGAATAAAATATGGTGGTGACTCTATAAATATTCCAGCTGCGAAAGTTGGCGACTCTGCTGAGGAGTCTCTAACTTTCCCTAAAGAGAGTCCATCGTAACCTCTAACTCTAGGATTTTGTGTGTTTATTTATTTGTTTGTTGTTATTTATTTTTTGGTTTCTTTTATTTTTTTATTCATTTTTTATTTTTTATTTTATGCTTTCTATTTTATTTTACTTTATTTTATTATTATATCTACATATCATTTGGTTAGGATTGTTATATTTGAGAAGTTGAAAATTCAAGCTTGAGAAAAAAATATAAGTTAAGAAGTAGAACTAGTGTTAACCGGTGAGATGTCACATCTCAAAGGGGTATGAAAGCTACACTCATAATAGATCCCCCAAGGTTGTCTTTATAGTAGGGCTAGTCTCTCACTATGTTAATGGTTTGGATGTGGTCCATGACTCTAGGAACCATTGGCTAGAACTGATTTCACCCATGGTGACCTTATGTTATCAACCCACAAGGGTCGTTACTAAGGTCCCTCATAGATGAGATTTATCCCAAAGGATTACCATAGGAAGACTTGCTCTTTCCCATGATGAAACAAGGGTATAATTCATGACTTTATGGCTATACATACATCACCATGCACAAAAGGAAAGAAAAACATTTTCCCTCCTTCCTCCAGAATCATTCATTTATACATATTAATATAGTTTTCAGTTTAAAAGAAGACAAGTTGACTTCCCGATCTACGTATCAAACAAGAGATCAACGTAAGAAGATGGTGAAACACATTGAACATAACCAAGCACTTCTCAGAGAAGATATGGACCTGATGAAAGGAAGTGTAGATGAAATCAAGGGGAATATGGAGAAAATGATGCGTGCCATGAAAGACCTCATAGCCAGACAAGAAGAACAAAGTCCATGCCAATGAGATTATTCATGCTTAGGCTAGTAATGCTCTACCAGATAATAACCCCCTACTAGGGCATGTCCCAGGGTTTGATCCTCTAAAGGATAAAACTGCTCATCTAGAGATTAACATGCCACCTCCCGAAAGGCTCTTACCACCTCCCACAAAGAATGGGGCACCTCGCCATGTGCAAATACCAATCAATAATCCTCCGGCATATGACAACTATGTGGACTTAGGTTTACAGTATGGAACCGAGGGTCTTGGGTACATGGCTCACGTTCCAAAACAAGGGGCACTCTCTATGTTCATTTCCTAAGAATCCAAGATTGATGACAAATACAAAGTGCTTGAAGAAAGGTTGAAGAATATTGAAGGTTACGAGGTTTATGGGTTAGATCCTGCCGAAATATGTTTGGTATTTCACAATTCCACCAAAGTTCAAGGCACCTGAATTTGACAAGTATAAGGGAGTCACTTGTCCAAAAAGTGATCTAAAAACATATGTCAGAAAGATGGTTGCCCATACAAAGGATGATAAACTACTTCCAGGACAATCTTAGTGGGGCATCGCTAGAATGGTACATGCAATTGGAACAAAGTCATATTCGATTTTGGAAAGACTTAGCTGGAGCTTTCATAAACCATTACCGCTACAATTCCGACATGACTCCAAACCGCAACCAATTGATAAATCTCTCCTAGAAGGGCAAAGAAACTTTCAAGGAATACGCCCAAAGATGAAGAGAATTGGCTGTTAGATTCCAATCGCCTTTGTTGGACCGAGAACTCATTGACATGTTTATGAACACTCTGTAAATTCTATTTTATGAGAAGATGGTTGGGATTGTCTCTACAAGTTTCTCTGACTTGGTCATCATAGGGGAACGTATCGAGGCTGGTTTAAAAGCGAGTAAAATTCCAGGTATTGTGACTAATACAAATAAGCCTACTTCTAATCTTCCAAGGAAGAAAGAAGGTGAGACTAATGTTGTGTTAGAACACCATGGAAATAGAGGGGGGTACTACTATGCATCTGCACCCTACTATCAGGTCGTAGCGGTATCACCTTCACCCTATCAACAACAAGATCGACATCCATGGATGATTCCTCAATAACAAGTCCAACCATATCAACAACAACAAAAATCCTACGCACCTCGTTAACAAAATCGATACAAGAGACCTATGAGGAAGTTTGATCCTCTCCTTATGCCTTATAGTTAGTTATTGCAACATTTACTTAGAGGCTCGTTGGTGGAGCTCAAAAAACTTGATCCGTCTATTGGTCCACCACCATCATAATATGATGAGAATGCAAGGTATGAGTATCATGTCGAATCCCCGGGGCACACTCTAGAGAAATGTTGGTCTTTCAAGAATAAGGTGCAGGATCTGATAGATTCTCAAGCTATCACTTTTGATAAACCTGCTCCAAATGTCAAGACAAACCTTATGCCTACGCATGCGGGTCCATCTGTGAGTGATGTTGAAAACTTTGTGAATTAAGAATTAATCAAAGGAGTGGAACAGATTAAGACTCCGATGAATATCTTGAAGGAACATTTATTGAAGCATGGTTTCCTTCTAGAGCATAATGATGCCTTCGAGGAAACTCTACAACAACTCATGAATCAGGGATTAGTCCAAATTGGACTTCTCTCCAGTGAAGAATGTGTGGTTGTTGTTGAAAGAAATGGGAAGATAATCAAACATATGGTAATTCCTTTCCAAAGTCCAAGCTTTGTAATACCGGTACCTCTAAAGAATACGATGGTGATCGAGGTTCCATCTCATTTTCCCTTATGAGGGTGATAAAGTTATGCCATAGAAGTATGACCCTACTGTCTATATCAATAGGCAGAAACAAGACAATAAGCCTTTAGTGATCAAAGAACCCGTAATTACAAACATAACATGCACTTGAGGTATGACCCATGGTGGTCATGTGTTCGAATCTACGTCGGTACAACAAAAATGCAATGAGGCCTTAGCTAATGCTAAATGTAAGACCCTAATTTTTGACCCTAAGATCCCTCATGGCATCATGTTATTGCACAAGTGCATTGCCTCAAGGATCATAGCATGTTTGGCTCCTTAACCCTAGGGTTGGGCCTTGTTTGAGTGTTTTGAGATCACCAAGCATGCTTGTATTGTATATTATTGCTCTTCTTATTTGATTACTAACCAAAAGCACAAAAATATGCCAGTAACTTTTTTGTTTTGAAGCTCAAGTGATCATGTGCTCCCCAATGCTCCTAGGAGGCTCCTAAGCCCAAAGAAATGGCTAGATGAAGATGAGAAAAAGCATGAAAAGGGTCCACAAAGTTCCTAATCATCATATATGTCTCCCAAGTATCTCAATTTTCCAATTTGATCAATATAACCCAAGGGGCTTGAAGATTGTTTCCCAAGGAAACCCTAATTCAACTGTGCTTTGATTGTGCCTTGCCCATGAAGCAATCTCAACCTCTGATCAAATTTAATCAAGGTAATTTCTTTAATTCATCATTTTATGCATATGTGAGCCTATTTGAGTCCCATCAATCATTCATTCATCAAGATTGGGAGTTTGGCCTTGAAAAGTTGACCAGTCAAGTCATCTGACTAAACTAAGGTTCAATGAGATACAACTTTTGATGTATTTGTCAAATGAAGATGATCCCAAGATAAAAAATGTACCTAAGAATCATATGAACAACTTTAATTTTCATAAAAAATCCACTTGAAGCTTGTAAGGTCATCATTCATTTAAGAACATTATAGGTCATTTTGACTGAAACCCTAATTTTGGGTCAACTTACCAAGGGCATAACTTCCTTAATTTTTATGATTTTGAGGTGATACCAAAGGCATTGGAAATAATGAGATGTCTACTTAAAATTTTATTTTGTACAAAATTTCATAATCATAAACAAAATACATGTGATAATGCAAAACATTATAGGTCATCTTGGACCTAATTCATTGAATTTGAAAAAGTACCCAACTTCAAATACCCATAAATTTGTCATAGAAAACCGAAATGATGCAAAATTTGAGTCTATATTGACCATTTTGAAAATATCGACAACTTTTATGTTGGAGGTTTTTTCATTTGAAGCTTGCATCATGAAAACAGAAGGGCTTGATTGAGCTTACTTTTGGTGAACTTTTTCAAAATGTTTTGAATATGTTTTGTACCTGAATTTTCCCAGCCAATTTTGATCAATTTTCACATACCAAATGATTTTTTTCCCAACATGACTTTTTTTCCTTATTTCAAGAGCTTTCCAACCATTACTTATAATACTCATTTGGATCTACCATTTTTGAGTTTCAAAATTCTTTTCATTCATGAGCATTTTGGTATTTTTATGTTATAACTTGAATTGCAAGCACATTCCATCCAATGTACACGTCCAATTGCTTTTCACATGAACTCAGCAAGTTGTTTCAGCCATCATTGGGCCTTTCACACGCCTGTACAGGCCCATGCAATGCAAATTCAAATTCTCATGCACATGAAAGAAACGTGTGATCAGCCACATTCAACTATAAATAGAGCCTTCATGAGCTTCATTTGTTAACCTTTTGGAGATCCCAAGTGCTGCAGGAGTGAAACCATAGCCATCACTAAAGGAATTAATCACTTTTCTTCAATTTTTCGAGCTTGAAATTCAACATCATTAGCTGAGTTTTAAAGCCAAATTCCTTAGCCTATCACTTCCATTACATTCATAGATCAAAGAGGAGCAAAGATCTTGGAGGATTCGTGGCCAGAAGTCCATCAATTCAGAGGTATAATCTCAAACTTTTTGGATCTAGAACTCTTAATTCAATGTAGCATTCTTGTGTTTCTATGGTTTTCTGAAGTCCTCATACTTGAGGCAAGCCATTGGTGCTTTCAATTCTTCATTTCATGAACAATCAGTATGAACACCATGATTTTCTCCTTCACATTTCTCTCAATATAGGAAGAGTGAGGGAGATCCATTGGTACAGTGATGATCTACATCACACGAGCTTCATTTCCATGGCCTTGTTTTTAATTTTCATTAAGTTTTATTTTTCTGCAACTGGTGGCCGGAATTGGTTGTTTCGCCGGAGAAGATGGTGGTTTCCACCACCACCACCACATGTGCACATTTGTGGCCCTTGGATTTGGCTTCCACGATCTAATCTCACACGTCCGTTTCAATTACTTCATTTAATGCTTGATGTGTCGCGTTTGACTTGGATGTATCGTGCACCATCAGATCTAAGCCATCCATTGATGCCACGTCAATTAATGAAATGCATCCTGTGGCGCTACTTTTTTCATTTATTTCATTTTCTTTTTATTTTCTGTTAATTCATTTGATTTTAAATAATTCATTAAAAATTAATTTGAAGTCATAAAAATATGAGACCAACTCCAAAAAATTTCTTGAAAAATCTAGTCTCATATTTAGATTTTTAATCATTTCTGTGACTTCATTTTATATTTTTTATGAATTACTTGGTTTTTAATGATTTTAATTCATTTTAAAATACTTTCTAACTTTTAAAAAATCCAAAAATATTTTCATAGCATTTATGGATCATGATAAGTCAATGAAAAATAGTCTCAACAATTTCTTGATTGTTTTGAGATTATTTGAGATTTTAATTCATATTATGCTACTTTTAATTGTTTTTAATTGTTTTTAATTACTTTCTGATTTCAAAAATTTGTGAGAAAATTAGTCAAAGCTTGTTTGACTATGTTGAACCTATGAGAATTTAATTGGACTTTTTGAAGTTGCTTTGAATTGAATTTGAGGTTCAACCTTATTTTGTTTATTTTTTATTTGTGTTTTCTTTTAATTCAAAAATACCAAAAAAAATACCATTGACTCTTTGACTTGTTATCTTCATTTCTCTTCTGTTTGGTGTTGATGGAGGTTGATTTAATTCAACTTTGATCAATTGGGTTTGTTGTTATTCCCCTCCCTTTCATCTTCATCCCTTTCTTTCCATCAATGGCCAATGAGTTAAAGTCTTGAGGTTGGTCTTGACAAATGAGAAGCTTAACCTTCTTTGATCCAAACCAAACTCAACTTGATCCATGATCAAGTGAGTTGTTTTGTGTCCAAGATAGGTTGCCTCTTGGTCAAGCAAATAACGAAAAGTCAATACAATGCCCTTCCCCTTTTGTTTGGCATGGCAAGTTTATGGAGCTTGACTTACTAGTCATGACCTCTAACTTGTGTTCTTTGCCTATATTCTTATTGACCGGCCTCAGATAGGTGTGACTACTACATTAGTCCACTTACGATTGCTTAACATAGCGCTACATTGTCTCATGACAAGCTAAAATAACTCTCACTAACTACTAACTTTAATTTGAGCTTTTAATTTCTTATCATTTACTTTTAATGCGATTTATTTTCTTGCTTATTATTCATATTGATTTCCATATTTGCTCACTTGAGCACATATTTTATGTTTATGTCATTTTTCTTTTGCTCATTTGAGCCCATTATTGTATATAAACATATTACTATTTTGTGTTGTTGGTGTTTGTTTGATTTGAACCAAAATGCAAAAGGAGAAAAGACTTAGAATTAGGACTTACCCATGCTTAAAGGAGTTCAAGAGCAACTAGGCCTCATGCCTTTAGAATGCAAAATATGTTGAAGAGCAACTAGGCCTCATGCCTTTAGAATGCTAAAAAAAATTCAAAGTTAACCTCAAAGGACTTCTCTTCCAAACTTATTCTTTGTCCATTCCCTTTATTGTGTTGTGAGCTTTTTGATGTTTGATTTTGTGTGATAGGGGTCCCATCTTAAGATTGTGAAAAGAGGACCATTGTCATGAGTAGCCAAGTTAAGAGCCAAGCCAAGTGAAGATCCTAGGAGCTTGAATTCAAATTATTGATTGCTTGTTTGTGTGCTAAGTCCAAAGGAAAGGAGCATCTTGAGTCATCTCTATGACTTCAAGAAAAGGAACTCCAAGGGTTTATCTTTCCCCTCTTATCTTTGTATGTTTTAGGAATAACCTTTCTCTTCTTCTCCCCACTCTAACCAAGCCAAAAATCATTTTCAAAACTTTGACTTTATTTCAAATTTGAAACCTAGGCCTTAAGCCTTTGACTTTTCAAAACCATTTTCATAAATACTCATTGTAAATAAACTTTAATCTAACTTTGACTTCATTTTGTAAATAACTTTAACTTGTAAATATAACTCATTTCAAGTTGTTTCATGGTTCCAATGGCCACCTTGTTAAAACCTTTTTCAAAATATTAGTCATAGGTTTGAGTTATCATAGTGGTTGATGTAAATCTCACCTCATCCTTAGTGATTGAATTATAAGTCTTCCATGCTTATTATAGGGTTAACCCCTCACTAGCATGTTGAAGCCTTCCTCACATGGTGGATTGTTGGTTTAGGTTGAGTTTTCTCCCTTTTATAACAAAAGACCTCAAGGCTTTTGATCAAAATCAATTCACCAATCTTTGAGATTTTTACCCTGAACTACGAGGTTTTGATCCTCCTTTGTGATGGTACGTAGGCAATGGGTTCATCCATTCAAACAACAAAATTTGTAAATATAATCTATTCTCTTCTCATCCCCCTAATATTTTGTACAAATCTTTTCACAAATACCAACCTACAACACATATTTGCAAAAAGGGTTCCCTTAGAGTACTAAGGATGTTTTGGGTGTGTAAAACCTTCCTATTTCATAACCCCTTACCTAGATCTCTGACATTTTTATTAGTTTTTGATTTGAAAAACTTCTTACTTAGCTTTTGTTCGCTTTTTAGCCTTTCCTTTGGACAAATAAAAGTGCGGTGGTGACTCGAATTGTATGTTGACTTTTGGTTTAGTCAATAAACCTAAAGGTAACGAAAACCCCACTACACTAAAGGGAAAGCAGTGGCAGAAACAAACCAGGGGAAAAGTTCCACGAAAAGAACTGCCAGTGACAAAGATGTTGAAGAATTCTTGAGGTTAATCAAGAAAAGTGACTATAGGGTGGTAGATCAACTTAATCAGACTCCTTCAAAGATCTCAATTATGTCGTTACTCTTGAGCTCAGAGGCACATCGAGAATCACTAATGAAAATCTTGAGTGTTGCCCATGTAACAAAGGACATCATTGTGGACCAATTTGATGGAGTAATATCCAATCTGACCTCAAGGGCATGCCTAGGCTTTAGTGATGATGATCTACCTCCCCAAGGAAGAGCCCACAACAAGGTTTTGCACGTTTCAATCAAATGTATGAACACTCACCTATCCAAAGTTTTGATTGATAATGGATCATCCCTGAATGTAATGCCAAAGACTACTTTGATGAAACCGACAATAGAGGGTGTTGTACTAAGACAAAGTTCAATGATAGTTAGAGCCTTCGATGATTCTTAGAGCTCTGTATTTGGGGAGGTGGACCTTCCAATAAAGATTGGGCCCCATACGTTCTATATTTCCTTTCAGGTCATGGATATAGAACCTGGATACACCTCTCTACTACAACCATGGATCCATGATGTTGGGGAAGTCATATCGACTCTCCACCAAAAGATGAAATTTATGGTCGAAGGAAAACTTACTGTGATTAATGGAGAAGAAGATATCTCTGTGAGTCATCTAACTTCATACTGATATATTGAATGTGTGGAAGAGAGTCTTGAAATATCATTCCAGGCCCTAGAAATTTCTGTTGTCACCACCTATCCAGTGGAGAAAATCAAGAAACTCGAAACCTCTATGACATCTTGGAGGGACTTACAAGTTGTTGTAGGTTGTGGAAACCTTGAAGGTTGGGGGTTGTTGGAAATCCCATATAAGAATGATCATTTTGGTTTGGGCTATCAAATATCCTAAGTTGGCAAGGCTGTGAAATATGGAAGATAGATTCCTCACATTCTAAAGAATTTAGTTATTGCTGGGTTCGAACTTGGGGAACAAGTGTATGTGGTATGCAACAAGGACAATAGTGAGGGGTCATAAAACCTCATATACAAGTGTGTTCCGGTTTAAGAACTCAACAATTGGACCATTGTGGAGATTCTAGAGATTTATTTTCCTTCAAAGTAATTTTTCTGTTTTTAAATCCTTATGTCCTGCTTGAGGCATAATGGTAACTTGTAAGGGCCCCCAATTTGTTTTAAGCTTTATTTATCATTAATAAAAGTTGTTTTTGCATTAAATCAAGATCCTTTTTCTTTTAGTACCTTTATTTTTTCAAATGGCAATGTTTTCTTTCATATACATTTTTCACTCAATATTCTAAACACAAAAGCATGATAAAACGTGCAGATCCACATCTGAACTAATTGATAACGACAATGTTATAGTCTAATATGACTTTGATCTTCCAATTAACCAATCCGAAGAGGATAATGAGGAAGATTGTGAACTCCCTGAAGAGTTAGCCAGATTTTTGAAACAAGAGGATAAAGTAATTCAACCTCATCAGGAACCAGTGGATGTAATCAATATGGGAAATGAAAAATACAAGAAAGAGGTTAAAATTGGCGCATCTTTAAACGAAGATGTAAAGAAAATGTTGGTTGAATAACTATGTGAGTATGCTGATGTGTTTGCTTGGTCATACTAAGATATGCCAGGACTAGACACAGACATCGTCGACCACAAGCTACCGCTCAAACCAGAGTGTCCACCAGTGAAACAAAACTTGAGAAGAACCATACCAGACATGGCTCTCAAAATTCGTGAAGAGGTCCTCAAATAGTTCTACGCTGGTTTCTTAGCCATTGTAAAGTATTTATAGTGGGTTGCTAACATTGTACCAGTACCTAAGAAGGATGTCAAAGTGTGTATATGTGTGGACTGTCGGGACTTGAGCAAAATGATTTCCCACTAACTCACATTGATGTATTGGTGGACAACACGACTTAATTCTTAATATTTTCTTTTATGGATGGTTTCTCTAGATATAACCAAATTAAAATAGATCCCAAAGATATGGAAAAGACTACATTCATAACCCTTTGGGAAACTTTATGCTACAAAGTGATGTCGTTCGGTTTGAAGAATGCAGAGGCAACATATCAGCGAGCAATGGTTACTTTATTTTATGACATCAAGAGGTATTTAGAAAAACAAGAATATCCGGAAAATGCCTTGGTGATAGACAAGCAAACTCTAAGAAGTGTAGCGACAAAGTTCTTCACAAATGGGGATGTGATATATAAACGAAATTATGACATGGTCTTGCTCAGATGCGTGGATGAACACAAATCAGACATGCTCATCAAAGAAGCCCATGAAGGACCTTTTGGGACTCATGCAAAATGGACATGCTATGACAAAGAAGATTCTGAGGGTAGGTTATTACTGGTTGACAATGCAAACTGCCTGCTACCATTATGCTAAGGCATGTCGCAGATGCTAAATATTTGCCGACAAAGTACATGTGCCTCCAACTCCCTTGAATGTCCTAACTTCGCCATGACATTTCTCTATGTGGATCATTGACATGATTATGATGATTGAGACAAAGGCCTCAAAGGGACACCGATTCATACTAGTTGCCATCGACTACTTCACCAAATGGGTTGAAGTCGCTTCTTATACAAATGTAACAAAGCAAGTAGTCACTTGGTTCATCAAACGAGATATCATATGTCGGTATGGGTCCAACCTGAACAAAAAATGATGAAAGAGTTATGTGATAACTTCAAGATCGAGCATCACAAGTCGTCACCTTACCGACCCAAGACGAACAATGTCATTAAAGCAGCCAACAGAAAAATCAAGAAGATCATCCAAAAGATGGTAAAAACATACAAATATTGGCACAAGATGCTTCCATTTGCATTACACGACGACCATACCTCAGTACGCACTTCGACTGGGGCAACACCTTTTTCTCTTGTTTATGGCATGAAAGCCATACTTCCTTTTGAGGTAGATACTCTCTCACTTCGGGCCCATATGGAGATTAAGCTCGAAGCGACCAAATAGGTCCAGACACAACTCGATCAGCTCAATCTCATCGAAGAAAAGTGCTTAACAACTTTTTGCCATAGACAGTTGTATTAGAAGCGGTTGAAAAAGGAATTTGAGAAGAAGGTTTGTCCTCGATTATTTATAGAAGGTGATATGGTACTAAAGAAGATCATGTTACCTCTCTTAGATTCACGTGGAAAGTGGACACACAACTATGAAGGTTCATATGTCGTAAAAAGAATCTTTTCTAGAAGAGCTCTAATACTCACAGCAATGGACGGTGAAGAATTGCCACATCCATTGAATTTGGATGCAATAAAAAAATATTATGCCTAAAAAAGAAAAAAAAAACAAGTCCGCTAAGTTGAAAACCCGAAAGGGCGACTTAGGCAAAAAAAATGGGTGTCTCGATGGATCGAAAACCCGAAAGGGATGTCTAGGCAAAAATTAGGGACACAAAAAAAGTACATATTCATCTCGGTTGATTGAAAACCCGAAAGGGAAATCCATACAAAAATTAGGAATTTCTATCAAATAAAAAGGCAAAAAGATTATGATCCACGAAAGGCTCATCCCCCACTAACAACTGAAGAAGGGGAGACTCGATCCAATCACTCTCCTCAGAAGCAAAGTATTGAGACTATTGAAGACATAAGGAATATAGCAGTGTTGAAACTCAACTCCATTGCCATTTCATTTTTTCGTTTTGCTATTGTAATTACCTCTTTTAGGATTTGCATCCTATTGTACTATTGCCTATTCATAGGCCACACTATTATTAATAACATTTATTTTTCATAAAGATATCCCCGTTATGTTTTTCTTTCTCAGCTTGTTTGCAAAAATGATGATTATTTTTTTATAAACATGGCATTAAGACTATACAGGGACATAATAGCAAAAAGGGTTGAGAACAGTAAAAGTGTTTGGTTCGAAAGATGTCAAAAGGAAATCCACAGTTTCTAGTACAGTGCCTGAAGCACAAAACATCAAGTCACTCAGTAAGTCACATCGACTTAAATCAACACAGACACTGGCCAACACAGCTTTCCAGGATGCAGTCCAAACAGAAGGCAACAGAATGGCCTGCATCTATCACACTTCCCCAAGTTCAACAAAGACAGGAGTGTCGGGAAGTCAGGCACCCCTGGAGTCCAATATTAATCACTACCAAAACTTTATTCATGCATCAAAGCATGCATAACATACCCATAGGCATGGAGTGTTGCATTATACAAAGCATACAAATTCTAAGCATGCATACATAACAAAACATACATGCACAACAAAACATGCATGGCATATCATAATGGTCAAGATACCTCAAAAATCCAAAACCAATCCCCAGTTGAGTCGGCGATAGCTCTCTGACCAGGCTTATCCTTTTCTTATCACTTATCACTTATCCCAGTGAGGCTTGTAATACCCTAAAATTTACCTTTCATTTTTCATGGAAGCATGGGATTGTGTCTTACATTTCATTAGCATCATACTAGGTCATACTCATTGCATACTGCATCAGTGACTTGGGAAATCAGGGTTTGATTGATCACTCCTTAACAGAAGGAGCCCACACAAGGCAAGACTGAGAATTGAACTTCATTCTCCAAATATACAAGTCTCAAGGTGATCCAGGTATCTTATGGTGGTCTACAGTTCATCAGTGGAAGATTCAGAGCTCTTAGAGTGTGCATCTGCACTTAATCAGAAATTAAAGTTTCATGGCTATCTACAACAGGCAAGGTTTGGTTGGAAGTAAAGGGGGATCATTCATGTCATTATTGGAGAGGCATCTTGGTCTATAAAGATCCACAATCATCTCACAAAGATCCATTGGCAATCAGTGCAATAAGTGCTTGAGCATTTTTGCCCTAAACTAGGGTTTTGCATAAAATCGGTTTATTTTTTATTCCTTGGGTGAAACTCATTTCCATGGCCCTCCATATGTCCACAAGGGTCTACATACAAAAAATCAGCTCTTTATTTGAGCCAGAGGTGCTTCAATTGATCAATGGAATCGAGAATCAGACAGTTTGGGAAAAGTCAACTGTGGGGCCAGAAAAGTCAACTCCTGACATTTTGAAAGTGGAATCTCAAAATGCATGCCTAAGGGAGCCTACATGTGAAATTTTATCAAGGCTGGATCATGGATTCATCATTTAATCAGGAGTTTGAAAAGTTACTAAATTTGGAAATAGTTGACTTTCCATTTAGGGCAAGTTTTTATGGTTTTTGCACCCACTTTAAGCCCATTTTCCATCAAGATGAAAGTTCCATTTGAAAATTTCTCCAACATGAAAGTTGTTCCTCTTGTTTCAAGCTTTCTAGAGATATAAAGTTTGTTTCATTTGGATTAAAATTAAGAAAGTTATGCTTGGTCAAAGTGGGACATTATTTTAGAACACTTAGAAAAATTTCTAAGTCCAAAATTTGCAAGATTTGTCAAGACTTATGGGCCAGATTTCTTGCACTTCAAGGCATCTTTTGAAAATACTTTCTTCATGACAGTTGTACCTTGCTATTTCCTCTTTCACATAATTTTGGAATCATCCCATTTGGATCATTGGTTTGAAAGATACACTCATCTAAAGTTGGTATCATAGACTGAATTTTTTGACAACATTTAGGCCAAACTGGCCCAGCCATTTTGCAGCTATGGGACCTGAACTTTATGGCCATTTTTCACCTCTTTCCACTCATCATTTCAACTTGTGTTCAACATGAAAGATGTTAAGTTCCATGCCCTCTTTCTACTGTTTGCATTGCCTTGCCATTTGGACATGTTCTCATCAAGTTACAAAGTCTTAAAGTCACCATGTTGGACTTATTTCCATGTCATGCTGCATAAACCAACCAGCTCTTGCATTTCCTCATTTGGTCATGCACTTTTATGCTCACTCACTTAAGTTTTTCTACATTTAGCCATTTCTTTTCACACCTCATTTTTGCATCTTTTGCACATAAACTCAAACAAACATTCCAAGCCCATTAGCCATCATTAAATCCTACATATTTAAACATAAAAAAAACCCTAATCTGAAGAGATAATGGCTGTATTTTTGAGTAAGAGGCAAGGGAGGGCATTCAAGATCCATTCCTCATTTTCCATTTCTCAAGCACAAGCATCAAAAGAGCATCTCTTCTCTTTCCATTTCCTCCACACCAAGGGGCAGTGGACCTTACATCCACTAGGTAAACATGTTATCACTCTCTTCCATGCTCATGCTATGCTTGCTCATCATATTTTCCATGTTCATTTCATGCTTACCATCCATACTTCATGTTATTTTTCATTTATGCCATGCTTGTTCCCTGTTTATTTTTCATGTTGTTATTGTGCCATGCTTGTCCATGAAGCCCTCACCATGAGGCATTGCTTTAAGTTGGAATTTTGTAACATTGAATTTTTGTTGTATCCATGTGCATGAAGCCCCCTTGTTGTTCACTTTTATACATGCTAAGGCCATTATTTTCATTGAAACAAAGCACCATTGTGTTCTACATGTTCCATACTTGAACTTTGGTTTTTACATCATCCCATTTGGAGCACCATAGAGGGAGATATGTTAGTTGGAAGGTTGGAAGAAAATGTTGCGTTTTTCACGCGTTATGGTGCATGACTGTAGGGTTTCTGTTTGCATGAGGGAATCGAAACGTGGCGCTGCGTATACCGCCAGATCATGCGCGCCTATTTGATCACGTTCGTCCATTTCTTCTTTTGTCTTTTAGTGGTTTTAAATGAATGATGATCAGTTGATGCATTGTTACATGGCCTATTTTAATAAAATGCCACTTTATATTATGTCACGCTGGCTGTTCACGGGTTGGGCTTCCTTGGCTTCGCCTGCTATTCACACACCTCACGCCAGGCCCACTCACATTCTCTTTTCATTTCCATTCTTTTATTCATTTTTTTAATTCTGTTTTGTTTTTAATTAATAAAAATATTTTACTTATTCATAAAAATATCAAAAAATACTTTTTACATTTCTTAATGTTTTATTTAATTTATTTAATTTTTATTTTCATATTTTATTTAATGTTAATATTTTATTTCAATTATTTATTTCAAATGGTTCATTTTGACACACATATTTTTATTAATTTTATTTTTGTTGACTTAAAATTATTTTTAACTTCTGATTTTTGGGATGAGGGTTGACCAATGTCTCATGGTCAACTTGACCTTTTATTGGAATTTTATTTCCCATTTTTAGTTTATTTTGGATTTATTTTTGACCTAGCTTGCTTGGTTGACTTTTCATTTGACTTCTGTTTTATTTCAATTAATTTATACACTAATTCACATTATTTTTAAAATCTTTTTGGGGGATGATGATTTCATGACCCCACCTTAGTTAGTTTAATTTTTCATAATTTTCTTGATTAATTTACTATTTATTTGATAATTTTTAAGTTGACTCGACTTTTCAGTTGACTTTTCTATGATTGATGTTTGACTTAGGGATTGCTTAGGGAAATTGAAGATATCTTCTGATCCTCCCTTGTCCATATCATATGCCATGTATTAGAGGCCTCTCATCTTGATTTTATTTGATCCTTGCATCATTTCCCGATTAAATTATTCAGTGATCTTTTGTGTGCATAGTTTCAACTGTCTGATTCATCTGATATTTTTTATACTTGTTTCTTTCATCCATGCTTCTATTGTTTGATTGTTTAACATGTTTATACTTCTCATGCATTATCTAATGTTCATTATTTCATTCTTTGATTATTTGATTTGATTATATACTTGTTTATTCATCTGACTTGATTGATTAACCGTGGCCTACTTGTATGATGTATGAGGCACATATTATTATTGTTTGATTGCCATGAAAAATCCCCATTCATAACAAATGTACCCCTCTCCCATGAAGTGTATAATGTTTATTCTTTCATTCTTTATTCATCTGTTAATACAAGAATTAAAACAAACATCTGATCATCATTTCAAAACAAGATCAAAACCTCGATCCAACGTCGAGTAATCATTTTCAAAACTTAACAGAACCATCACGTATTCATCCACCCTTTTGTAAGTCGATTGCTTCATGCATCGCCATTTCTCTTGTAAGTCGATTGCTTCACGCATCGCCATCTCTGTAAGTCGATTGCTTCTGGCATCGCCATCTACCCCTTACCCCTGGTTCCTTTCCTTGCTCTATTCGTCGATATTTGTTCCGTTAGGTAGCACCCATTAGGTAGAACCCTTTGTATGATAACATAGGCAGAATTCCCGATTCTCTTTGTATGATAACATATGTAGGATTCCCTCACTCTTTGTATGATAACATAGGTAGGATTCCCTCACTCTTTGTATGATAACATAGGTAGAATTCCCTTATTCTTTGCATGCTAACATTAGGTAAATGTTCCCATTTGTAAATCCTAACACTTAGGTTCACATTGCATGACAACTCTAGGGCAGAGCTTCCCATTTTTAGACCTTCCATGCGTCTCCGATCTTGTGGCATGTTAGTCCGTTCTATTGCAAAGAGGTAATTGCCTAAGACTCGATTCAGCGAGCTGCGACACCTGCTACTAGGACGTGAACACATTGCCTGCTCTCCGTTGACACAACTGGTGTCCTCCTTTGTAAGTCCATGTTTAGATGGCAATTCCCTATGTAGCTGATGCGGTGTTTCGCAAGTATACGAACGCGTCAGAGTAATATAAAAGATTGTCGAATCCACAGAGACCAAGTGTCAATCTATCGTTATCTATTGTTATGGTGTTTATCAAAGGCAATCAAAATAGGTGTTTCTGGAGTGTGCAATGAAAAGTAAAATGCTGAAATAGATTTAATTAATAAAGACAGGGTCGAATGTAATTCACGTAATCAATGGATAATCCAAGTACTTGCTAATAGAGCTACTTATGGGCAGTGTTTCCTACTTTGAAAAGAACTAATTTAACAGGAATTGTCGCTTTCGCGTATTCAGAACCGAGTTGTACTCCCTAATCAAACCCTCTTATTGTCACTTATAAAAAGGCGCGCATTGCGTTAGAGTAGTAAACCTATTTTTAAGAAATATAGTATCTTGACTAAGTTGAAAAGTATTATAACCTGGATTTCTTAACCAAAAGAGGTTCTCACGAACCAGACTCTAAACTTATAAACGCGTCCGAAAATAGTTTTAAAATCTCTTTTCTTCTTTATGTTAAAAACTCCTAATGAACTAGACAAAGCGTTTTCGCTGTTTTTGAAATAGTTAAAAACAATTAAGCTTAAAAAGAGGTTGGACGACTTTCGATCTTACCCAACGGAATTGAAGTGCGGGAAAACTTAAGTCGAAAGTTAAAATAGCCCTTAAGTGTTTCTACGAACAATTGTACAGATTATCGGTTCAATTATGATCCTTACATTCTAACCTTATAAACTTAGTTAGACATGGTAAAGTAAAAGTGCATTAAAGTAAATAAAAGTAGTGCGAGTGCGGAAAGTAAATAAAAGTAGTGTGAGTGCGAGGAAATAAATAATTTAAAGCGAGTGCGAGGAAATAAATAATTTAAAGCGAGTGCGAGGAAATAAATAATTTAAAGCGAGTGCGGGGAAATAAATAAAGTAAAGCGAGTGCGAGGAAATAAATAAAAGTAAAGCGAGTGCGAGGAAATAAATAAAGTAAAGCGAGTGCGAGGAAATAAATAAAAGTAAAGCGAGTGCGAGGAAATAAATAAATTAAAAGCGAGTGCGAGAAATAAATAAAAGTAAAGCGAGTGCGAGAAAATAAATAAGATAAAGACAAGTAATAAAAACCTGCTCCAATCGGAGGGTTGAATAAATTGCAATGCGGAAATGAAAATGGCGGCAGGATTAACTTCCTTCCAAAGTGCTCCAAACTCGATTACAGACTCTATCACAGACTCGATTACACAATTGTGGTAACACCCCAATGCGAAGCGATTACCACTTTATAAAACTGAATATATGCCTAAGTGAAACAAAGTTACTCTGAGTTTGCCTCTGCTCTAAGTTTGGATGATTGTAAAAGTGAATTCGAGTTTTTATTTATAAGCAAGTAAAAAGAGGGAAATGACTTGGATGCCCTTCAACTTGAAAATGGAGGGAAACTGTTTTCCTCTTGTGGCGCCCGCCACAAGGACATGGCGCCCGCCACAAGGCCAAAGTGAGGCGCCTTAGTGGATGTAGTGGAGAACGTGGGAGTTAGGGAAGTTGAGCTTGGACACGTCATGGCTTGGTCTATGGCGCCCGCCATTGGGTAGGCCATAAGAGCAAAATGCTGAATTTTAGGGTTTTTGGCTCTTTTTCGCTCCTTTTCTCGATCGGGGCTCCGATTAAAGTAAAAACCTGAAAACAAAGGAAAACATACCAATAACACAACAAAATGATAATAAAACAACTAGAATGCATGTGAAATCGGAGTCAAAAATACGGTAAATTTTAGTGTTATCAAACTCTCCCACACTTAAACCTTTGTTTGTCCTTAAGCAAAACATTGAAAAGCTTATAAAAGAAAATTTATGTAAACGAGTGCTTCAGGTAAAAATTCTAAGTTCAAGTCGGGATGCAGTGATAGGTACTAACTGAGTGAACTAAGGGTATCATGATGACACTAATCCGCAAATACGGACATAAACTTCATTCCTATATTAACCAACCCATATTATCCCACAATACCTAGGCATGCCTCTTCATCTCTTTTTATATCCTTTTCATTCAGGCGCAATCACATTAAGCCCGTTATCCGTACATGCTTCATAGTAGAGTGGCCTGTTAGTGATTATGATCAGAGCTTGGGGTTTCTAGCACATAAATATGTGTAAACCCTTTATTGGACTCAACTGTAGTTGTGGGGGATCGGATCGTAATCCGCCCTACCGAGTTCAGTGCTAGATACCTCTGAACCAACTAGCAGTGGGTAAGTTTTCTTTTTTTTTTTTTTTTTTGTAGCAATTTTTTACAATTCTTTGGTTTAAATGACTTTGTGAGGGTCACCTATACCGGAGTTGCCTTTTTGCTTTCTTTTATTTTTTTTGTTTTTCTGGATCATTCACTTATTTGCATCGGTCCCCTACATAGAGGATGCGTAGGTCGGAGCTGACTGCTGAGGTAAACTACTAAGGACTTATACGGAAATGATGATTAAGGCCATGGTATATGGGGTTTCGGGAATGATTCCTATATTTACGAAGCTTATGGTGCTAAAACAGATACTGATGTTTCGTAAAGTTCTCCCAAGTCACCGCATCCTTACTCAAAACATGTCTTTAAAACCTAAAAACTTTCGGAATAACACTATTTTCTTTTGCAAAAAAATTTGGTGGGGCTAAAGGTATGGGGAGGTAGGATTGTACTAAAGATATACTATATTTGGTGACTCGTTAGACTCATGCATTATACTAAAAAGCAAAATAAACAACTAAAAGGAAATAACAATAAACTATCTAAAAACAACAAAGAAAAAATGATAAAGGAAAAAAAACGAGAAAAGCAAATAAAGAAAAAACGATAGAGTCTCCTCCCACACTTAAATCGAACATTGTCCCCAATGTTTCGAAATAAGATAAGGAAGAGTTACCTGGCAACCTATTGCTGACCACTAGTGCCCTCGCCATCCTGAGGTGGACGACGGGATCTGGTACGATGACGGTCTCTCTGATCCATCCTCGCCATCAGGGCATCCTGAGCGGTCCTCACGTCTCGAAGGTGACCTAAAATGGTACCCTGAGTGTTTTCTACGAGAGCAATGTGTTGCTGGTGGTAGTTGTAACACCCCGATAATAATAAAATAATTATTTGAATTGAGTTAATAATTTAATTATTAATTTAATTAAATAATTGGAAATTTTATTATTATTATTATTTTTTTTGAATTATTATTATTTGGAAAATATATATAAGTTGGAATTAAGGAAAAAGTCCCATTGGGAGTAAAAACATTTCACGTGAAAAACAGAGAAAATCGTGAAAAGGGAAAAGGGCAGAGAAGGGGAGAAAGGAGCTGAAGAGAAAAGGTTGAAGAACAGAAAGGCTTGAAGCTCAAAGATTCGCCGGATTGTTAAGGTAAGGGGGGTTTATCGTCGATTAATGGGTATTTTGGGATAATATGTCATGGGTAGTGATAAGCCGTTAATTCGACCCTAATTGGGATTTGTAAATGTTGAAATGTTGTTGGATGAACTGTGCTGAAAGTTGAAATTAAATCGGTATTTGTGTGAGTAATGTTTTCCCGATCGTATAGCTGTTTACGGAATCGGAATCGGAGGTCCGGAAGTCCTCCAACAGCGGAATTCTGCATTCTGCCGTGTGTTAGCGCAGGAATTGTTGTTTGGTCTGCGTTAACCGGTTAACCCAGGGTGTTAACCGGTTAACACTGTATTGAAATGTGAAAATATTGAGTTTTTGCCTGCGTTAACCGGTTAACCCAGGGCGTTAACCGGTTAACCCAGGGCGTTAACCGGTTAACGCTGTTGCGTTTTGCCAGAAAGTGAGTTTTGCCTGCGTTAACCGGTTAACCCAGGGCGTTAACCGGTTAACACTGTTGCAGAGTGAAAAATTATTGTTTTTAAATGTGGTGTACCTAATTGAGGATTGGCCTATGTTGCCTATGGTGTAATAGGGATAAATTCCCGCTGTTTTGAGCAGTATATGCAATATTGAAATGTACTAATATTGTGGTTGTTGTTTGGCATAATCTGACATGCTTATGTGATGAAAGATTGATGATGTATAATGATGTACATGATGCTGTGAATGTGTATATTATGCATGTATGTGTGAATGGACTGTTGTATGGCCCAGAGTGTGAGCATATGTTTATTCTTGAATTATTGTTGATGTTGCATTGCTAGATGATTAGCATGCATGGCATAGCCTTCGGGGCTGTAGCTAATTCCCATAGTGAGGAATTAGTGAGTGAACCATTGTGGGTTGTTGTTGATGTTTGCATACTAGATGATTAGTGTGCATAGTCTAGCCTTCGGGGCTGTAGCTAATTCCCATGGTGAGGAATTAGTGAGTGAGTCACTAGGTCTCAAATGAGTGGGACTAGTGAGCTTAGTAGCCGTATCTGGAGGGATCGGTGAGCTTGAACTATATGTTCGAGAATAGTCGGTACCGCATGTGTAGAGTCTCATTGCATAAAAATATGTATGGCGTATAATATGAATGGATGTGTTCCAATATTATACGTGTGTTGTGTTGTTGTTAAGTATGACTTGAGATTATACCGGTATTGTATATTGATGTTGAGTATGATGTTTAAGCCAATGAGCTATTACTGAATGTGTATTGCAATTAGGGTGATTGATGTGTTAATTACTTGGCATTACATGTTGTTTTATAATGCTTATTATATTGATTGAGGAACTCACCCTTACAACTATTTTTCAGGTAACGAGAAATGAGTTGAGTAGAAGCAAATGCTTGGAGTCTAGTGTAGTCTCCCTAGTGGGTCATGCTCTGATAGATGTAACATCGGGCGGAACACTTTGATTATTATTGTTGTTGTGGTTGAACTGAATTACATGTGATGTTACATGTTTTGCATGATTGAGTTGATCTCTATCCGCTGCGAAATTGTGCAAATACTTTATATTTAAATTAAATAAAAGAGCATGATTGTTATATTGTTTAAATGGTGTGGAATGTTTGTGTGACACCCTTGGTGCACTATTACTCTGATTATATGTTTATTATTTTAATAAAATTTTTGGGGTATTTTAGAAGGGTGTTACATTAGTGGTATCAGAGCATAGTCGGTCGTGTCGAGTCGTAATTATTCTGTTTTCCCTGTACGGGATAGGTGTTGTGTAACCCTATCAGTACTTATTGTTTTAGTTTGTTGGGTTTTCATACTAGAGATGGCTGGAAGAGGCAGAGATGATGCTGCGATTGCTGAGGCTCTGGGTATGCTGGCTGGAGTACTTGGAGGGAATCCAAATGTTGTAGGAATGGGAGCTGCTCGTCAACTGAGTGAGTTCCAGAAGAACAATCCTCCAATGTTCAAGGGAGCATACGATCCAGATGGTGCTCAGAAGTGGTTGAAGGAGATCGAGAGAATCTTCAGAGTAACTGAGTGTGCTGATAACCAGAAGGTCAGGTTCGGTACACATATGCTGTCAGAGGAAGCTGATGATTGGTGGGTTGCTACCCGCACTGAGTTGGAATCTGCTGGGAATACTGAGATCACTTGGGCTGTGTTCAGGGAAAGGTTCCTGAGAAAGTATTTTCCAGAAGATGTCAGAGGAAAGAAAGAGATAGAGTTTTTGGAATTGAAGCAGGGTAACAGGTCGGTTACTGAGTATGCTGCGAAGTTCACCGAGCTGTCAAAGTACTATACTCCCTATAATGAGGTTGCTGGAGAATTTTCAAAATGTGTGAAGTTTGAGAACGGGTTGCGTCCTGAGATCAAACAAGCTATTGGATATCAGAGGATCAGGGTGTTTTCTGACTTGGTTGACTGTTGCAGAATTTTTGAACAGGATTCCAAGGCTAGGACAGAGAGCTATCAGCAGAGGGTTGATAGGAAGGGTAAGAATCAGATGGATCGTGGAAAACCGTATGCAGCTGGCAAAGGTTTTCAGAAGCAGAGTGGGATGAAGAGGCCTAGTGGGGGAGACTCTAGTGCTCCTGCTAAGTGTTATAGATGTGGTCGGGCTGGACATCGTGTTCATGAGTGTACCAGTGCCGAGATGAGGTGTTTCAAGTGTGGGAAAGGTGGTCACTTGGCTGCAGAGTGCCGATTGAAGACTGTAACTTGTTTCAACTGTGGAGAGTTGGGTCATATCAGTCCCTAGTGTCCTAAGCCGAAGAAGGAGAATCAGTCAGGAGGCAAGGTTTTTGCTCTATCAGGTTCTGAGACTTCTGCAGATGATCGTTTGATCAGAGGTACGTGTTATATTAATGGCTTTCCCCTTATAGCTATTATTGACACAGGTGCTACTCATTCTTTTATATCTGTGGATTGTGCTGTGAAGCTTAAGTTAGAGATATCTGAGATGCGTGGAAGTATGGTGATTGATACTCCTGCAAAGGGTTCAGTGACTACTACTTCGGTTTGTTTGAGTTGTCCTTTGAATATTTTTGGTAGAGATTTTGGAATAGACCTTGTGTGTCTTCCATTAGTACAGATGGACGTTATCTTGGGTATGAACTGGTTGGTGTTTAACCGAGTTTATATCAACTGTTTTGATAAGACGGTGATATTCCCTGAGATTGAGGAAGGGCAGAGTCTGTTTCTATCAGCCAGGCAGGTGAATGAGGAAGTGGCAGATGGGGCAGAGTTGTTTATGCTGTTGGCAACTTTAGGGGCTAAAGATAAACTGGTGATTCGTGAGCTAGCAGTGGTGTGTGACTTTCCTGATGTGTTTCCGGAAGAAGTGAATGAGTTACCGCCAGAGCGTGAAGTTGAGTTCTCGATTGAATTGGTACCTGGTACTAGACCGATATCGATGGCTCCGTACCGTATGTCTGCTGTTGAGTTAGCTGAATTGAAGAGTCAGTTGGAAGATCTGTTGGATAAGAAATTTATTCGTCCGAGTGTGTCACCGTGGGGTGCACCAGTGTTATTGGTTAAGAAGAAAGAAGGTACTATGAGGTTGTGTGTGGACTACAGGCAACTGAATAAAGTGACGATCAAGAATCGGTATCCTTTGCCGAGGATTGATGATCTGATGGATCAGTTGGTTGGTGCGAGTGTGTTCAGCAAGATAGATTTGAGATCGGGATATCATCAGATACGTGTGAAAACTGAGGATATTCAGAAGACTGCTTTCAGAACAAGGTATGGACATTATGAGTATTCTGTAATGCCTTTTGGTGTGACTAATGCGCCTGGAGTATTCATGGAGTATATGAATAGGATTTTCCATCCGTACCTAGACAAGTTTGTTGTGGTGTTTATTGATGACATTTTGGTGTATTCGAAATCTGAAGAAGAGCATGCTGAGCATTTGAGAGTGGTTTTAGAAGTTCTGCGAGAAAAGAAGTTATTTGCTAAACTATCCAAGTGTGAATTTTGGTTAGAAGAAGTTAGTTTTCTTGGTCATGTGATTTCAAGAGGTGGTGTTGCTGTTGATCCTTCTAAGATAGAAGCGGTATCTAAGTGGGAAGCTCCGAAGTCTGTTGCTGAGATTCGAAGTTTCCTTGGTTTGGCTGGTTATTATAGGAAGTTCATTGAGGGATTTTCTAAGTTGGCGTTACCGTTGACGATGTTGACTAGAAAGGGGCAAGCGTTTGTTTGGGACTCAAAATGTGAAGAAGGTTTCCAAGAGTTAAAGAGAAGGTTGACTACTGCTCCTATTTTGACGTTACCGAGTTCGTCGGAACCATTTGAAGTTTACTGTGATGCTTCATTGATGGGTTTGGGTGGTGTGTTGATGCAGAATAAGCAGGTTATAGCTTATGCTTCGAGACAGCTGAGGGTTCATGAAAGGAACTATCCGACGCACGATTTAGAGTTGGCAGCTGTAGTGTTTGTTTTGAAGTTGTGGAGGCATTACTTGTATGGATCAAGATTTGAGGTTTTCAGTGACCATAAGAGTTTAAAGTATTTGTTTGATCAGAAAGAGCTGAATATGAGACAGAGGAGATGGTTAGAGTTTCTGAAGGATTATGATTTTGGGTTGAATTACCATCCGGGTAAAGCAAATGTAGTGGCTGATGCATTGAGTCGGAAATCATTACATATGTCTATGTTAATGGTTAAGGAATTGGATTTAATTGAGCAGTTTAGAGACTTGAGTTTGGTGTGTGAGAGTACTCACAACAGTGTTAAATTGGGAATGTTGAAGTTAACGAGTGGTATTCTGGAGGAGATCAGAGAGGGTCAGAAATCCGATATGCATTTGGTTGATAAGTTGACTTTAGTGAATCAAGGTCGAGGTGGTGAATTCAGAGTTGATGAGAATGGTGTTTTGAAATTTGGTAGTCGGGTGTGTATTCCGAATGTTATTGAGCTTAAGAAGAGTATTCTTGAGGAGGGACATCGTAGTGGCTTAAGTATTCATCCTGGAGCTACGAAGATGTATCATGATTTGAAGAAGTTATTTTGGTGGCCGGGAATGAAAAGAGAAATTGCGAGTTTTGTTTATTCTTGTTTGACTTGTCAGAAGTCAAAGATTGAGCATCAGAAGCCGTCTGGACTAATGCAACCGTTGGCTATTCCAGAGTGGAAGTGGGATAGTATCAGTATGGATTTTGTTTCGGGTTTACCGAGGACAAGTAGGAATTTTGAAGCTATTTGGGTGATTGTTGACAGGTTGACAAAATCGGCTCATTTCATTCCGATCAGAATGGATTATCCGTTAGAGAGATTAGCCGAGTTGTATATTGAGAAGATTGTAAGTTTGCATGGTATTCCGTCTAGTATTGTTTCGGACAGAGATCCTAGATTTACATCGAAGTTCTGGGAAGGTTTGCAGAAGGCTTTGGGAACTAAACTGAGATTGAGTTCTGCATATCACCCGCAGACTGATGGTCAGACTGAGAGGACGATTCAGTCACTGGAGGATCTTTTGAGAGCTTGTGTTTTAGAAAAAGGAGGTGCTTGGGATTGTTATTTGCCTTTGATTGAGTTCACCTACAACAATAGTTTTCATTCGAGCATTGGTATGGCACCGTTTGAAGCTTTGTATGGTAGGAGATGTCGGACACCTTTATGTTGGTATGAGTCCGGTGAGAGTGTTGTGGTTGGACCGGAGATTGTTCAACAAACTACGGAAAAGATTAAGATGATTCAGGAGAAGATGAGAATTGCTCAGAGTCGTCAGAAGAGTTATCACGATAAGAGGAGGAAGTCACTTGAGTTCCAAGAGGGAGAGCATGTGTTTCTTCGCGTCACTCCGATAACTGGTGTTGGTCGAGCTTTGAAGTCGAAGAAGTTGACACCTCGATTTATTGGTCCTTATCAGATTTTGGAGAGGATAGGAGAAGTAGCCTATCGTATCGCCTTACCGCCGTCGCTTGCGAATTTGCATGAAGTTTTTCATGTGTCTCAGTTGAGGAGGTACATTCATGATCCGTCGCATGTAGTCCAAACAGATGATGTACAGGTGAGAGATAACCTGACTGTTGAAACATCACCTATGAGGATCGAGGATCGAGAGTTGAAGCAGTTGCGGGGTAAAGAGATTGCCTTGGTGAAGGTAGCTTGGGGAGGACCAGCAGGTGGCAACGTGACTTGGGAACTGGAGAGTAAGATGAAGGAGTCTTATCCAGAGTTGTTCGCTTGAGGTATGTTTTCGAGGACGAAAACTCTTTTAGTGGGGGAGAGTTGTAACACCCCGATAATAATAAAATAATTATTTGAATTGAGTTAATAATTTAATTATTAATTTAATTAAATAATTGGAAATTTTATTATTATTATTTTTTTTTTTGAATTATTATTATTTGGAAAATATATATAAGTTGGAATTAAGGAAAAAGTCCCATTGGGAGTAAAAACATTTCACGTGAAAAACAGAGAAAATCGTGAAAAGGGAAAAGGGCAGAGAAGGGGAGAAAGGAGATGAAGAGAAAAGGTTGAAGAACAGAAAGGCTTGAAGCTCAAAGATTCGCCGGATTGTTAAGGTAAGGGGGGTTTATCGTCGATTAATGGGTATTTTGGGATAATATGTCATGGGTAGTGATAAGCCGTTAATTCGACCCTAATTGGGATTTGTAAATGTTGAAATGTTGTTGGATGAACTGTGCTGAAAGTTGAAATTAAATCGGTATTTGTGTGAGTAATGTTTTCCCGATCGTATAGCTGTTTACGGAATCGGAATCGGAGGTCCGGAAGTCCTCCAACGGCGGAATTCTGCATTCTGCCGTGTGTTAGCGCAGGAATTGTTGTTTGGTCTGTGTTAACCGGTTAACCCAGGGTGTTAACCGGTTAACACTGTATTGAAATGTGAAAATATTGAGTTTTTGCCTGCGTTAACCGGTTAACCCAGGGCGTTAACCGGTTAACGCTGTTGCGTTTTGCCAGAAAGTGAGTTTTGCCTGCGTTAACCGGTTAACCCAGGGCGTTAACCGGTTAACACTGTTGCAGAGTGAAAAATTATTGTTTTTAAATGTGGTGTACCTAATTGAGGATTGGCCTATGTTGCCTATGGTGTAATAGGGATAAATTCCCGCTGTTTTGAGCAGTATATGCAATATTGAAATGTACTAATATTGTGGTTGTTGTTTGGCATAATCTGACATGCTTATGTGATGAAAGATTGATGATGTATAATGATGTACATGATGCTGTGAATGTGTATATTATGCATGTATGTGTGAATGGACTGTTGTATGGCCCAGAGTGTGAGCATATGTTTATTCTTGAATTATTGTTGATGTTGCATTGCTAGATGATTAGCATGCATGGCATAGCCTTCGGGGCTGTAGCTAATTCCCATAGTGAGGAATTAGTGAGTGAACCATTGTGGGTTGTTGTTGATGTTTGCATACTAGATGATTAGTGTGCATAGTCTAGCCTTCGGGGCTGTAGCTAATTCCCATGGTGAGGAATTAGTGAGTGAGTCACTAGGTCTCAAATGAGTGGGACTAGTGAGCTTAGTAGCCGTATCTGGAGGGATCGGTGAGCTTGAACTATATGTTCGAGAATAGTCGGTACCGCATGTGTAGAGTCTCATTGCATAAAAATATGTATGGCGTATAATATGAATGGATGTGTTCCAATATTATACGTGTGTTGTGTTGTTGTTAAGTATGACTTGAGATTATACTGGTATTGTATATTGATGTTGAGTATGATGTTTAAGCCAATGAGCTATTACTGAATGTGTATTGCAATTAGGGTGATTGATGTGTTAATTACTTGGCATTACATGTTGTTTTATAATGCTTATTATATTGATTGAGGAACTCACCCTTACAACTATTTTTCAGGTAACGAGAAATGAGTTGAGTAGAAGCAAATGCTTGGAGTCTAGTGTAGTCTCCCTAGTGGGTCATGCTCTGATAGATGTAACATCGGGCGGGAACACTTTGATTATTATTGTTGTTGTGGTTGAACTGAATTACATGTGATGTTACATGTTTTGCATGATTGAGTTGATCTCTATCCGCTGCGAAATTGTGCAAATACTTTATATTTAAATTAAATAAAAGAGCATGATTGTTATATTGTTTAAATGGTGTGGAATGTTTGTGTGACACCCTTGGTGCACTATTACTCTGATTATATGTTTATTATTTTAATAAAATTTTTGGGGTATTTTAGAAGGGTGTTACAGTAGTGTTGTTGACGGGCCTGTGTATCTGTGATCGTTTACAGGGATTGTAGAACAGTGCCATAGGACCTGTCTGTCCTCCGCTGCGATTCTTGCATGAAGTTCACATTATCCGTCATTTGTTGCTGGAGGGTAGAGAGGAGGTCGTCACGCCTTTGCTCTCTAGCCATGTGGTCACGCCACATCTCCTCTGTAATATAGAAGCCAGGAGTGATACCTGCAGAAGAAGAAGATGGTGCGGTGTGTGATGGTGAAGGATGATGGGGGGACACATGTGGTACGGGATATCTCTCTCTCCGATCATATTCATCATCAGTGTCATGTCCCGCCTCATCAGGAATATTAGGAGGAAGAGGACCCAAAACAGGTGGAGCATCTAAATCATAGGTCCAATTCCTTTCATCTCGTACATATGTACGTCTAGTGCACGGTAAAACAACAGACGGGATGGCTACACCATGAACCATAAGCATATAGCCTCCTTCTCTCCTCGAGCGGCACAATTTCATGTCTCTCAGAAATTTTAGGTTAATTGTGCGAGGAGGTAAGGGTTTTAGGGTAGCCATCTCATCGTTCAGGTTAAGTGCCCGAGCAATAGATGTAATCAATCCACCAAAAGAAATCGGTCCCGCTTTATTCACAGTTAAAATCATATGAGCAAGCATGAACGGGACCGAATTAATACATCTATTTGTGAGGCTTCCTTGTAAAAATAGAAGCTCTCTAGCATTAACCTTATTTGGATTCTCCCGGCCAAAAATAATGCATGTCAACAGATATCTAAAAACTCTGATGGTCGGGTTATGGATAGTTGAGGCAAGAACTCCTTCAAAAGAGTTTATGGAAGTGTTTGATAAACGCTCCCAGAAGGAAAATACCTCAACAGACCATTCGGAATCCAAAGGGGCCTCACAAATAGCACCTTCCCCATGAGGGATCCCTAACAAGCTGGCTAGTTCGTCGGTACTGAATTGGTATTCAACAGCAAACATTCTAAATTTGACAGTACCAACTGTGCTAGCAGTGTTAAGGTTGACAATATAAATTAGGGAACTCAAAAATTCAATTGTCAACCGCTCATAGGTAGGTTCTTTATTGGAAAAGAAATTATGCAAACCTAAATTATCTAATAAATGAAATATGCTATGATAGATACCTAAAGTGTAGAGACAATTTTCGTCAACATACCTTGTCGGGAGGATTTCCCGATTTTGCAACCGTTCAATAATTTTTCTTTGTCGATCCCCCGGTTTCCCTCCTCGAAGAATGAATCCTCTAAACTCCATTTGAATGCTCTTGAAAAGTGATGAAGAAGATGAAGTGGTTTGTGAAAAGGTTGGATTTTTATAAAATCCGACGGATGAAATCGAAAATGGAAAGTGGAATAATGATTTGTGTGGTGTGGTGGTTAGAAAAGTATGAGCTTTTTGGGGGTTCAAGGATGTTTTTCCAAGGTGAAAAAAATGGGTTTGGGAGGTTGTAAGTTGCAAAAATGGTGAAGAAAGGGGTTCTGCCCCGACCATTTACAGACGCTGTGGTGGGCGCCACAGGGTCTATGGCGGGCGCCACAAGGCAAAATCTGGCTGGGCCAGATTTTGGTCCTTTGGTTTGGGCTTCTCTTGTCTTTTGGCTTTGAGGGGTCTGGATAGCATTTGTCTTGTGATTCTCCTAGTATCTTTGACTTGCATAATTTTATAAAAGTAAAAACTAAAATAAAAAGTGAAACTGAAACAAAAACAAAAACAGAAATTAAATATAAATAAATAAATAACTGAAAAATTAAAATGCAAATAAAATAAACATAAAAAATATGTAGATAAAAATAGAAATAATAATATAGATGTATTTTATATAATATTCCAAATGTGATAATATAAGATGAGTTATGTAAATACGAGAAATATAAAAAATGAGATAAAATAAGATTAAATGGTGAGATCATGTAGTTGGGATGTCATCTTCCTGAGAGGAACCATGGAGCATGGCTACTTCTTGCTTGAGTTCTGCGATCTCCTGATATAGACAGTCGGCTTCAGTAGCATGGATGAGATCAGACACTCCCATCTGTAAAGTAAGGTCAGCCACCTCCTGTCTAAGCGTTGCGATCTCTCTACGACACTCAGCAATCTGAGTGTGGATGTCGGGTGTCTGCAATGAAAGATTATTAGAGAAAACAGTGATTCTGGGAGATGGTGGTGTAAGTGTGTATTCAGCAATGGGTGGCGATCTCGGTTCCTCAACGGTCTCTCCCTGGCCCTCAAGAGCATAACTCCAATTCGCTGGATCATGCACACTGGTCATCATAGGGTCCGGTAATGTGAAGTAATGGATAGCCTCGCTGTCGACTAGCAATCAGAACTGACATGGGTGGAAAGAGGCTCTCCTCATCAATCCTCTGGTCAAACAGAAGTCGATGTCCATGGTCGTGTATCCACAGTAGGTCCGAAGATGTAACAGCTTGCGAGACAGACCTAAAGCGACAGCAATCTGAGTGATGATTCCGCCAACATGGATGACTCCTTCGGTAGATCTGGAGATACCGCTGAGACTGTATAATAAGATTTTCACACATGCTATTGGGCGAGACTGGGATGCACAAAATAATAGGAAGATCTCCTCTTCACTCAGTAGTGTCTCTGCATCCGGCTTTCCCAGGAAGGAATGTGCTAATATCATCTGAAAGTATCTGAAGGCGGGGTTATGTATGACATGAGACAGCTGCATAGATGGATCCTGGCTTCCGCCACCTGAGATATCACTCCAAAACTTCTCCACCTCCTTACCCAGGAAATATCCCATAGGTGTCTCCGGGATAGCGTCAGGAGTGGTCTGGAAACCCAATAAGTCGCCGAACTCTTTCTGGCTGAAGGAGTACTCAACTCCGAAAAGCCTGAAAGCAGCATACCCATCTGGTCCAGAGTATGGGTCATAGTCGAATGAACTCAGGAACTCCAGTGTCAGGTTCCTGTAGGTGTTACTCAAGTCATCAGCAAACTCGTCCCAGTGAAGCTGGTGGTTAAGGAATCGGATACTCGGCTCGATACCCAATGCCTCCATACAGTGCTGATCGGGATAACGTGTGGGTTCCATAGGGCGCTGATACAAAGCGATGTAGCGCTCCCTCTGAGCATTATCTCTATAGGCCACGTGCATGTCATCAAAATCCTGCATCCTGTAAAAGTTAAGAAAGTGATCCTGAAAATACAAACCATTCAAATCTTAGTCTCAATGCAAAATATGATAAAATAAAATAAAATAAAAATAAATAAATGCGAAAAAGTAAAATGAAAGAAAAACCATGGGTTGCCTCCCACGCAACGCTTGTTTAACGTCAATAGCTTGACGATTAGAATTTATACACCTGTAGTAGTAGGAATCGGCGGATCAATCAGGGTGTGGCTCGAGTAGTATGCTGGAATGTCTCCTCCTTCGTAGAGCTTCAGTCTTTGTCCATTTACAATGAATGGACTACAGGTATCGTTCTTGATTTCTACGGCTCCGGATCTCAGAATCTTGGATACTTCGAAAGGACCAGTCCATCTTGAACGTAGCTTTTCAGGGAAGAGTCGTAACCTAGTGTTGAAAAGGAGAACATAATTGCCTATATTGAAGTTTTTCTTTACTATTCTTTTGTCGTGATAGGCTTTTGTCCTCTCTTTATATATTTTTGCATTCTCGTAGGCAGATTGCCTAAGTTCTTCTAGTTTATGAATGTCTAGGGTACGCTTTTCTCCGGCGGCTAGGTAGTCTAAATTCAAAGTTTTAATAGCCCAATAGGCCTTATGCTCTAATTCGAAAGGTAAGTGACAGGATTTTCCATAAACTAGTTGATAAGGAGTAGTTCCTATAGGGGTTTTGAAAGCGGTTCTATAGGCCCATAATGCTTCTTGAAGCTTCTGAGACCAGTCTCTCCTAGAAATAGAAACAGTTTTCTCTAGGATATGTTTTATCTCCCTATTAGATACTTCTACTTGGCCACTAGTTTGTGGATGGTATGGTGTTGCTGTTGGTGTAAGCCCTAGAGGCCAATACATTTTGGTACTTGTATCGAATAATAAAAGGCATTCTCTTTATTATGGTTGATTAATAAAGTCCCTGGAATAGATAGTCCGTTTAATGTATTAAGTGTGACTTAATCATGAGAACACATTAAACATAAGGACATTATTCCTAAAGTATCCGTAGTCGAGCTTTAGTGTGAAGTGGGATAACATTAAAGCATTAAGACTATTATGTTTGTAGACTGATGATCACATCTCATGGATCATGGATAAAGAGTTATCAAGTCTTAAACATAGGTATGAATATTAGGAGTAATATTTATACCGGATTGACCCGCTATGAGAATACTATATAGAAAGTTATGCAAGGTGTCATAAGTTATTCTCATGGTGATAATAGTGTATTCCACTCTTCGACCTGAAACCACTATGGATCCTAGATGTAGAGTCGAGTGCTTTATTGCTGATCCAACGTTGTCCGTAACTGGATAACCATAAAGAAAGTTGATGGGTACTCCACAAAGCATGCTGAGGGACATGAGTGACCTAGATGGAATTTGCCCATCCTACATAACAGGATAAATGTCTATGGGCCCAATATTGAACTGGACAAGGATGACACGGTCTATGCCTTGTGTTCAATATAGACATAAGGGCAAAAGGGTAATTATACACATAATTATTATCACATAAGGAATTGTCAGATCACATGACATTTTCGTGTCTTGGGTAGCAGTGATGTGTTGCTAGATACCGCTCACTGTTTATTATGTTAAATGCGTGATTTAATATAATTGCCAACGTCACGAAAACCTACAGGGTCACACACAAAGGACGGATTGATGAGAGATAGAGTAACTAAGGAATACCGTAAGGTACGGTGCCCTTAAGTGGATTATAGAACATCGTAAGGTACGGTGTACTTGAGTAGAATACGAAATATGGTAAGGTACCATGGGCTTAAGTGATTTTGGGCATATTATAAGATATGGGCCAAAATACACTTAAGTGGGCTTTTAGCTTGAAGCCCACACAAGTGGTTCTATAAATAGAACCCTTGTGCAGAAGCAAAAATTTGCGGTTGCATTATTTTCGTTTTCTATCACTCTCGCTCTCTCTCACTCAAAGCCTTCATTCGTACCAGCTAGCACTGAGATTGAAGGAACCCGTTCGTGTGGACTGAGTAGAGACGTTGTCATCGTTCAACGTTCGTGATCGCTTCGTGGATCTGCATCAAAGGTTTTCGTCACAAGAGATCTGCACCAAAGGTTTCAGTCGTCACAAGAGGTAAATATTCTATCACTGATCATGACCATTCGTAAGGATCTCTAAAGGAGAAATTTTTAATTTCCGCTGCGCTTTGGGTCGCAATTCTCCTTCAGTTGCTACTCTATGCCTAACTCCATATTTTCTTAAAAGATTGTCAAATATTCTTGATATAAAGTGTGATCCTCCATCGCTTATGACTAAACATGGTGTTCCAAATCTAGGGAATATATAGTTTTTAAATAGTTTGATTACTACCCTAGTGTCGTTTGTGGGTGCAGCTATAGCTTCAATCCACTTAGACACATAGTCTACGGCTACTAAGATGTACCTATTTCCTAAGGATGGTGGGAAAGGTCCCATGAAATCTATACCCCATACGTCAAAGAGTTCTACTTCCTGAATGTTTCTTAGAGGCATTTCATCACGTCTTGAAATGTTTCCAGTGCGTTGGCATCTATCACATTTGACAATGCAAGCATAGACATCACGCCACATGGTAGGCCAGAATAGGCCAGCTTGAAGAATCTTGGCGTATGTCTTAGAGGTGCTCGCATGTCCACCATAAGGTGCAGAATGACAATGCTCGATAATACTATTTACCTCTTCTTCTGGAACGCAACAGCGAAAAATGCCATCTTTACCCCTTTTGAAAAGGAGCGGTTCGTCCCAATAGAAGTTTCTCACATCGTGGAAGAATTTCTTCTTCCGGTGGTAGTCAAGATCAGGGGGTACTATATCAGCAGCTAGGTAATTAACGAAATCTGCATACCAGGGTACGTTACTTATTGCTAAGGAATTTTGAGGGTGCTCATAAGGATCTAGGTTATCGTCTTCAATGGTTTCTACTCTAGCGATGAGTCTATCATAGGCGAAATCATCATTTATGGGTATTAGTTTTGGTTTTAGATGTTCTAGCCTAGAAAGGTGATCGACTATTACATTTTCAGTGCCTTTTTTTATCTCTTATGTCTAAATCAAACTCTTGTAGTAATAGAATCCATCGGAGTAACCTGGGCTTGGCATCTTTTTTACTTAATAGGTAACGAATGGCAGCATGATCGGTGTAAACAATAATTTTTGCTCCTACTAGATAAGATCTAAATTTGTCTATAGCGAAAACTACAACGAGTAATTCTTTTTCAGTTGTTGCGTAGTTAAGTTGGGCAGCATCTAGGGTTCTACTGGCATAATAAATGGCATGTAATTTTTTTATCTTTCCTTTATCCTAGAACGGATCCAACTGCATAATCACTAGCATCGCACATTATCTCAAAAGGTTCAGACCAATCAGGTGGTTTCATAATGGGTGCCGATACTAATGCTTGCTTTAAAAGATTAAATGCGTCATTACATTTTTCGTCGAAAATGAATTCAGCATCTTTCATTAAAAGTCCAGTTAAGGGTTTGGTTATTTTGGAGAAGTCCTTAATAAAACGCCGGTAGAATCCAGCGTGTCCAAGAAAGCTTCGGACTTCTCTGATGGTTTTTGGTGGTTTTAGGTTTTCTATAACTTCTATTTTAGCTTTATCTACCTCTATACCTTTTTCGGAAACTATATGTCCTAAAACTATTCCTTCGGTTACCATGAAATGACACTTTTCCCAGTTTAGCACGAGGTTCACCTCCACGCATCTCTCCAGGATTTTCTCAAGGTTAGCAAGACAATTGTGGAAATCAAATCCACAAACCGAGAAATAATCCATAAACACTTCCATGATACCATCTAGGTAATCTGCAAAGATTGACATCATGCAGCGTTGGAAAGTAGCTGGGGCATTACAGAGGCCGAGCGGCATTTGTCTATAGGCAAAAGTTCCATAAGGGCATGTAAAGGTAGTTTTTTCTTGATCTTCGGGGTGGATAGGTATTTGGAAGAATCCAGAGTATCCATCTAGATAGCAGAAGTAAGAGTGTCTGGCTAGACGCTCCAACATCTGGTCTATAAATGGTAAAGGGAAATGGTCCTTCCTAGTTGCTTTATTTAATTTTCTATAATCTATACACATCCGCCATCCTCCTTCTAAATGTTTTGCTACATGTTCGCCTTTATCATTTTACATGACTGTGATGCCTCCCTTTTTAGGTACTACATGCACAGGGCTCACCCACTTACTATCCGAGATCTGGTAGATTATACCTGCCTCAAGTAACTTAAGAACTTCCTTTTTAACAACATCACTCATTATAGGGTTTATTCTTCTCTGATGTTCCCTAGAGGGTTTTGAATCTTCTTCTAGCAAAATCCGATGCATGCATACGGATGGGCTTATACCTTTCAGGTCAGAGATATTATATCCTAAGGCTGAGGGATATCTTCGTAAAACGTCTAAAAGTTGGTTCGTTTCCTTTTGGCTCAAGGTAGCACTAACTATAATTGGACGGTTCATCTCTTCATCGAGGAACTCATATCTCAGGTTCTTAGGCAGTTCCTTAAGTTCTAAGGTTGGTTTCTTAGGGCATGGCATAGGATCTGGGGTAAGGGATAAACATTCGTAAAGGTTATCATCGATGTAGGGTTTCTTAAAGTCATCATCTTCCCTTATGAGAGTTGATGGTAACTTAATTGTTTTTATAATTTCTTTTTGTTCTAATTCTCTAACACATTCATCAATGATATCTAAGGCATAACACGAGTCTCCCATCACAGGTGCCATAAGAAATTTCGAAAGTATAAATTTTATTTTCTCGTCACCTACCTCAAATGTCAACTTTCCTTTCTTGACATCTATTATGGCTCCTGCAGTCGATAAGAATGGTCTACCTAGAAGGATCGGTATATCATTGTCCTCTTTGATTTCCATGACAACAAAATCAGTAGGGATAAATAACTGACCTATCCTAACAGGAACATCTTCTAAAATTCCTATCGGATATTTAACGGATCTATCGGCTAACTGAAGTGACATCTTAGTGGGTTGTAATTCTCCTAAGTTTAACCTCTCACACACTGCTAAAGGCATTAGGCTTACACTAGCTCCTAAGTCTAGAAAAGCTTTTTCGATGACATGATTACCCAAAAGGCAAGGAATGGAGAAATTTCCAGGATCTTTATCTTTCTTTGCTAATTTGTCCTCGGAAATAGCATTACATTCCAAAGGCTTCGGATCGTCAAGTCTACGTTTGTTGGTAAGGATGTCTTTGAGACACTTTGCATAAGAAGGTATTTGGGTGATGGCTTCTGTGAAAGGGATTTCTACATGAAGTTTTTCTATAACTTTAATAAATTTTTCATACTGTTTATTGATCTGGGTTTGTTTGAGTCTTTGCGGATATGGTATAGGTGGTTTATATGGCGGGGGTGGTACGTAAGTTTTATCTTTAGGTTCTTCTCCTTTTTCTCGACCTTCCTGGTTTTCAGATTCCTCTGGTTCCTTTAATTCGTCCATGGGTTTGGTACATTCCTTAGAAGTTTCGGGTTCACTCAGTCTAGGGTTTGGTGGCTCATCATAAGCGTTCCCACTTCGTAGGGTAATGGCATTGGCTTGTCCTCTCGGATTTTGTTGAGGTTGTCCAGGGAATTGTCCTCCAGGTGTAGTCTGAGGGGCTTGGTTTAAAGTTACCTGAGAGATCTGGGTTTCAAGCATCTTGGTATGAGTAACTATTTGGTCAACCTTGGTTCCTAACTGAGTAATCAATTTGTTAACATGAATGTTTTGGTTCATGAACTCCTTGTTTTGTTGGGTTTGAGCGGTGATAAAATTTTCCATAATTTTCTCAAGGCTCGGTTTTGGTGGTACATGTTGCATAGGTTGATTAGATCTAGGGGCTTGATAACTAGGTCTCAGGGGTGCATTATTTTGAATAGGGTTATTGTTTTTATAGGAGAAGTTCGGGTGATTCCTCCATCCAGGGTTATAGGTATTCGAGTATGGGTTCCCTTGGGTGTAGTTCACTTGCTCAGAGTGGGTTTTGTTTAATAGACTGCATTCTGCAGATTGGTGTCCTTTGGTTCCACATATCTCACAATCCTACGAAACTGCGGCTACAGTATTCGGGTTTATGCACATATGCTCGACCTTAAGAGCTAATGCGTCCATTTTAGCTTGCATCATGTCTATAGAGCTTAGTTCATGCACTCCTCCTTGGGCTTCCTTCTTCTCAACTGTCGCTCGTTCGACTCCCCATGATTGATGGTTTTGAGCCATTTCTTCGATGAGGGCACTAACTTCAGGATAAGGTTTGTTCATCAGAGCACCGCCTGCGGCAGCGTCGATGGTCATCTTTGTGTTGTAATGAAGTCCATTATAGAAGGTTTGAATGATTAACCAATTTTCTAAGCCATGATGTGGGCATGCTCGTAACAACTCTTTATATCTTTCCCAAGCTTCGAACAGCGATTCTCCTTGGTTTTGGGTAAATCTAGTTATATGGTTTCGAAGAACGGAGGTTTTACTCGGGGGAAAATATCTAGCAAGAAAAACTCTTCTAAGGTTATCCCAAGTCGTAATGGAATTGGGTGGAAGGGAATCCAACCATGATAGGGCTTTATCTCTGAGGGAAAAAGGGAATAATCTTAAACGTATTGCCTTAGGAGAAGCTCCATTGGTTTTAAAAGTATCTGCTAATTGAAGAAATATTTTTAAATGTTGGTTTGGGTTCTCAGTAGCAAGACCCGCGAATTGTCTCTGCTGCACTAGTTGCAACAGGGATGGTTTAAGTTCAAAATTATTAGCTGGGATGGTTGGGTTTACTATACTAGAACTAGGTTCTTCATTAGATGGTTGAGCGAAGTCCTTAAGAGGTCTTTGGTTTTGATCTTCGGCCATAGCTCTCTTAATTCTATGAAAGAATAAACGTGCGCGAGCGTAACGTTCAGGTTCCGCCAGAGGGTATACTAAGCTTAAACTTCTGGTGCTGCGAGTTCTTCGTATTGACCGGCGGGAAATAGCCTAAGTCTAAACGATATAACAACAGGAAAATGAAATTTGACGAAATTGGTCCCCGGCAACGGCGCCAAAAACTTGATGCGGTGTTTCGCAAGTATACGAACACGTCAGAGTAATATAAAAGATTGTCGAATCCACAGAGATCAAGTGTCAATCTATCGTTATCTATTGTTATGGTGTTTATCAAAGACAATCAAAATAGGTGTTTCTGGAGTGTGCAATGAAAAGTAAAATGCTGAAATAGATTTAATTAATAAAGACAGGGTCGAATGTAATTCACATAATCAATGGATAATCCAAGTACTTGCTAATAGAGCTACTTATGGGCAGTGTTTCCTACTTTGAAAAGAACTAATTTAACAGGAACTGTCGCTTTCGCGTATTCAGAACCGAGTTGTACTCCCTAATCAAACCCTCTTATTGTCACTTATAAAAAGGCGCACATTGCGTTAGAGTAGTAAACCTATTTTTAAGAAATATAGTATCTTGACTAAGTTGAAAAGTATTATAACCTGGATTTCTTAACCAAAAGAGGTTCTCGCGAACCAAACTCTAAACTTATAAACGCGTCCGAAAATAGTTTTAAAATCTCTTTTCTTCTTTATGTTAAAAACTCCTAATGAACTAGACAAAGCGCTTTCGCTGTTTTTGAAATAGTTAAAAACAATTAAGCTTAAAAAGACGTTGGACGGCTTTCGATCTTACCCAACGGAATTGAAGTGCGGGAAAACTTAAGTCGAAAGTTAAAATAGCCCTTAAGTGTTTCTACGAACAATTGTACGGATTATCGGTTCAATTATGATCCTTACATTCTAACCTTATAAATTTAGTTAGACATGGTAAAGTAAAAGTGCATTAAAGTAAATAAAAGTAGTGCGAGTGCGGAAAGTAAATAAAAGTAGTGCGAGTGCGAGGAAATAAATAATTTAAAGTGAGTGCGAGGAAATAAATAATTTAAAGCGAGTGCGAGGAAATAAATAATTTAAAGCGACCGCGAGGAAATAAATAAAGTAAAGCGAGTGCGAGGAAATAAAAAAAAGTAAAGCGAGTGCGAGGAAATAAATAAAGTAAAGCGAGTGCGAGGAAATAAATAAAAGTAAAGCGAGTGCGAGGAAATAAATAAAGTAAAAGCGAGTGCGGGAAATAAATAAAAGTAAAGCGAGTGCGAGAAAATAAATAAGATAAAGACAAGTAATAAAAACCTGCTCCAATCGGAGGGTTGAATAAATTGCAATGCGGAAATGAAAATGGCGGCAGGATTAACTTCCTTCCAAAGTGCTCCAAACTCGATTACAGACTCTATCACAGACTCGATTACACAATTGTGGTAACACCCCAATGCGAAGCGATTACCATTTTATAAAACTGAATATATGCCTAAGTGAAACAAAGTTGCTCTGAGTTTGCCTCTGCTCTAAGTTTGGATGATTGTAAAAGTGAATTCGAGTTTCTATTTATAAGCAAGTAAAAAGAGGGAAATGACTTGGATGCCCTTCAACTTGAAAATGGAGGGAAATTGTTTTCCTCTTGTGGCGCCCGCCACAAGGCCATGGCGCCCGCCACAAGGCCAAAGTGAGGCGCCTTAGTGGATGTAGTGGAGAACGTGGGAGTTGAGGGAAGTTGAGCTTGGACACGTCATGGCTTGGTCTGTGGTGCCCGCCATTGGGTAGGGCATAAGAGCAAAATGCTGAATTTTAGGGTTTTTGGCTCTTTTTCGCTCCTTTTCTCGATCGGGGCTCCGATTAAAGTAAAAACCTGAAAACAAAGGAAAACATACCAATAACACAATAAAATGATAATAAAACAACTAGAATGCATGTGAAATCGGAGTCGAAAATACGGTAAATTTTAGTGTTATCAATAGCCGAACTACGGCAACTCTGATTCTCATGTTCAGATGAGATACGCAGGCACAAGATGTGATGTCTTGCCGAGTTCCTTTTTTGACTGACGACTAACAACTAATCCTTGTTTGCTTTCTCCCTCGTTGCGATTCTTTTCTCTCGCCCTTGTTGCGATCGAGACATTCCCTTTCTCTTGCCCTAGTTGCAATCGAGACCCTTGTTCCCGTAGTTAGATGAACTACGGCTTGCTCTGGTTCTCATTCCAGATGAGATACGTAGGCATAAGACGCGACGTCTTAGCGAGCACACATCTCTTTCACCCATAGGTACCCGAGCTACGAAGACTCTGATTCTCATATTCAGATGAGATACGTATGCAGTGGATGCGACATCCGTGCGAGTAATTTTCCTTTGATCCTCTTTTAGTCAATAGTACATTAGATAAACACACACCCTTTAGACGAGAACAACAAGAGTGGATCCCGTAGAGTACTACGGATGCGTAGGGGTGCTAATACCTTCCCTTCGCATAATCGACTCCCGAACCCAAGATTTGGTTGCGAGACCTTGTCTTTCCTTTTCCTTTCTCCAGGTTTACTTCGAGCGTTTCCTTTCCCTCCTTTGAGATAAATAACACACGGTGGCGACTCTTCTGTCATTTTCTTTTTTGCCGGTTGTGTTCTTCGCAGGTTGCGACAGCTGGCGTCTCTGCTGGGGACCCGGTTTCCCTAAGCGAGTCCCTCCTAGCTTTTGTAGGTTTCTTGTTTGTTGGGTGTTTATTCTTTTGTACAGTTATTTATTTTTCAGCATTTACCTGCTTTATCTTATTGCATTATGTACATATGTTGTATCTGCTTTTGGGTTGATTGTTTGTTGGGGTGGGATGTTTTATGAGAGATAAGCCCACTACCCAGGCTTGAGCGTACACATAGGTTTTAGAGTGGATAGTCATGAGGCTTGCGTAGTATGTTGCTCCGTTAAGTCGTTCATGAAGACCCACACCCAGAAGAGGTTTCTTTTGGATATATTATGTCCTATGGTTGTTCCATAACGACAGATGTTCCTCTAGAAATCGTCGACTCTGGTGACCATTTCCCGAGGACACAGTCAAGGCCTCTCCTCCGAGACGCGTTTATGTTAGCTCTGGTGGGCGCATTCCCGCTGCTCAATCCGAGGACCCCGAGACTGGGAACTTGCTTTAGGATGTCCTATTGAGGGGAGTCAGTGGAGGTCTTTTATCCCGTAATAATGCCAAACCTTCAGTGGTAAACGTATTATTCTCGACTGAAGGGCTAAAACTGACAAACTTCTGTTCTTAGAACCTACCAGTAAGGGGCGGGCTAAATTCAGGAAACCTTAACCTTCAACCAACCCGGTTTTCTGAAGCAGAACTTGGGTCTCGTATCATATTCCTCAGTGGGTTTCTCTTCAGACAGTGCAACCTGATAGATGTTCAAGCAAATACAACAGTCCTGATTTCCATGTCACTGCATTGCATCACATCATTTTGCATTCATATCATTTAACACATGTTTATCTTTTCCCAGGGGTTCATATCTTCTTCTTGATTCTAGTCGGGGTTTTCTTCTTACATTGTTTATCAAATGTGAGACTGGAATCAAGGGGATAGAATTCCCTTTGGAATTGATAAACATGTCATTGCATTTGCATATCCATAGCATGTCTTGCATAACAGGTACCGCCGCAGTGTTCTCAGTTGTTTGGTGTTCCACTAGCAGGATAGCTGACTCAGGAATTCACCGGTACGGTACCTGCAGAAACCAACAGAGAGCTATGAAGGGCCTACAAGCAGAACTCGCCGAGATGAGAAGTCGCATGAACCAATTCATGGATGTGGTTCAAGGTGTGGCTCAAGGACAGCAAGAGCTCAGACATATGATACAAAGGAATCCCGCCACTACTCAACCAGAGACGGTGACTGATCCTCTAGCTGGAGAGGTTAACGGACCCAGTGGACCGGGGCCTACCCCGATCCCACATGTCAACTCCGGTCAACAGCCCGTCCATGATGATTAGGACGATCAGTTCACCTTGATGCAGGAAGACTTGGGCATGGGCCATGGCATGGACCCCATGTTTAGGAGATTGGAGGAGAGGCTGAAGGCAGTGGAGGGGTAGAATACTCTCGGAGTAGATGTTGCTGACTTGGGGCTGGTCCCAGGTGTGAGGGTGCCACCAAAATTCAAAGTCCCAGTCTTTGACAAATACAATGGCAACTCTTGCCCAAAGACTCATGTGCAAGCCTACTTCCGCAAAATGGTTGCATACTCCGACGACGAGAAGCTACTTATGTACTTCTTCCAGGACAGCCTAGCTGGGACATCCCTGGAATGGTATATGAGGCTAGACAGGGCCCACATCCGTTGCTGGAGGGATTTGGCTGAGGCTTTTGTAAAGCAATATCAGTACAATGCTGACATGGCGCCTGACAGAACCCAACTTCAGAATCTGTCTCTAAAAATCAATGAATGCTTCAGGGAATATGCTCAACGCTGGAGAGAGACAGCTTCCCGTGTTCAACCTCCGATGTTGGAGAAGGAAATGGACAACATGTTCATGAACACTCTGCCCGGACCTTACTTAGAGCGTCTGGTGGGTTGCAACGCCTCCAACTTTGCTGATGTAGTCTCTACCGATGAGAGGGTGGAGAATTACTTGAAGACGTGCAAGATCCGGAATGGAGTTGGATCATCATCAGGGGTGAAGAAGTCGTTCATTGGAGGGCAGAAGAGAAGAGAAGGGGATGTTAATTCTATGTCTTCTTATCAGAGCAGGGGTATCCGGAGGAACAGTTTCCAGAACTATCATCAGCAGCCTTATGTTGCGGCTGTGACCATTCCGGCTGCAGCACCAGTACAACAACAACAACCACCATGTCAACAAACTCAATACCAACAACAGCAACAGGGTAACAGACCCGCCTACCAACAAAGGCAAAAGATGATGGACAGGCGTTTCGACACTCTTCCAATGTTGTATGCTCAGTTGCTCCCTAGCCTTCAGCAATTACAACTTATGCAGCTACGCACTTTGGCTCCTCCTGTCGGCAGGCTTCCGGTGGGTTATGACACCAACACTAGGTGTAACTTCCACTCTGGGGCACCTGGCCATAATATTGAGAACTGCAAAGCTTTTAAGCACGTAGTTCAGGACCTCATTGATTCGAAGGCCATCAACTTTGCGCCGGCACCTAATGTCGTCAACAATCCCATGCCGCAGCATGGTGGTGCAAATGTTAATATGGTGGAAGGAGAAGTCAGGTCAGTCAAGGATGTGTTGAGGTTGAAGACTCCGCTGTTGGAGATTAAAGACTACTTGCTGAAGGCCGATGTTTTCCCCGGTTGTGGGAATGGTTATTTGGGTTGTGATACACATAGCAAGGGTTGTTTGAAGCTGCATCAGGGTATCCAGGCCTTGCTTGACAATGGTATCCTCCAGGCTGAAGACTTGTCTGTCCAGGAGTCCGTTAAAGGGGTTGTTGAAGAGGTGTTTGAAGATGCTGCTGATGAATTCACAAATGTTGATCCTGTTGATTGTGTAATTCCCGTTGATGTATTTAATTTTTCCGATGTTGTGGTTGATATCCCAAACAATGTGGTTGATTCTGGTGTAATTGAACTTGATTCCGATGTTTCGGATGCTTGCATTTCAATGAATGAGATTTCTGAGTATGACTGTGATGTTGCTACTATAACCATTTTCTACCCAACTGCTCAGATCAGTGTGCCAAAAGCGCAATCAGTGCCACCAGTGCGACTATCCACTATGACCATCATGACCCCTGGTCCTTTACCTTTCACCAGTGAAAGGGCCATTCCTTGGCATTATGGGGGGAGTGTGTATACACACGATCTTGGAGTGGAACAACCACTGAAAATAGAGGAGGTGCAGAATCAGAAGTTTGAATTTGAGGTGGAAATAAAAGATCCCGCAGTGGACAATTTTGGTGGAATCGGGCGATTCACCAGGAGTGGTAGACTGTTCTCACCACCCGTTACCCAAGCTGATAATGCTGACGTCGCGGCGAAAGCCAAAGGCAAGCAAGTTGTGAATGAGGGTACCTTTGCACCCCAGGCTGGCTCAGAGCCTACTTTTGCGAAGGATGTGGACGAGCTTCTGAGAATCATAAAGAAAAGCGACTACAAAGTAGTTGATCAGTTGATTCAGACGCCGTCCAAGATATCTATTCTCTCACTCCTGCTGTGTTCGGAGGCACACAGGGAGGCACTTCTGAAAGTTCTTAATGCTGCATATGTGCCTCAGGAGATCTCAGTAAACCAATTGGAAGGGATCGTTGCAAATGTTCATGCAAGCAACGGGTTGGGCTTTACTGACTCTGACTTGACACCAGCTGGATGCAATCATAACAAGGCTTTTCACATCTCGATGGAATGCAAAGACACCGTGTTATCATATGTTCTGGTGGATACAGGTTCCTCTCTCAATGTGCTACCCAAGAGAGCCCTGTCAAGGTTAGAAGTAGAAGGTTTGGTCTTGAAGCCTTCTGATCTTGTGGTGAGAGCCTTCGATGGTTCTAAGAGGTCGGTGTTTGGAGAGGTAGAATTGCCAATTATGATTGGATCACAAAACTTCAACATTGTCTTCTATGTGATAGATATCAGTCCTTCCTACAGCTGCCTACTAGGTCGTCCCTGGATCCACAATGCTGGGGCAGTCTCCTCAACTTTGCATCAAAAGATCAAATTCCCGGTCAACGGACGAATTATCACCGTCTGTGGTGAGGAGGACATTCTGGTAAGTAACCTGTCTACGTTCAAGTATGTAGAAGTAGAAGGTGAAATTCATGAGACCCTGTGTCAGGCCTTCGAGGCAGTTCAGATCAAGGATGCAGCTCCGGTGGAAGAGGTTAAAGTAGGTGCCTCTATCTCGTCCTTCAAGCAGGCACAAGCCTTGGTAGATTCAGGTGTTGCTCCTGGTTGGGGACGTCTGTTGGAGTTACCGATGAAAGAAGACAAGTTCGGGATTGGGTATCAGCCAACTCTGACTTCTACAGTTTCAACGCCTCAGACTCGTCAGGGGCCGATTACTTTCTCCAGCGCTGGCATCATTCAGTATGGCCAGATCTCTGCAATCAACGATGAAGATGGGGATAGTGATTGCGACATCAACAACTGAGTGCGTCTGAGGGTCCTGGGTGAAGTCATCAACAATTGGTCTTCTAAGGAGATTATCCAAGTCACTCTTCTTGAAGAGTAATTTTTTCTTGTTTATTCATGCATGTCCAAGTCTTACGTTCCGCCTAGGGCGTAATTACTCATTGTAGGGCTCATCTATGTGAATACCTACATTGTTTATCATAAATAAAGGATGTCTTTTTGCATTCAAATATTTTGTTCACTGTCTTTCTATTTTTGCAGTTTTCAAAAATAAAATAAAAAAAATATTTGGCAATGTTTTGTTAGTTTTCACTCACTGTTCACACTCATAAGCACATACCATCACTCATGCAGATGCACGTCACCGGATCCTATTGATAATGGTTCTGCTATGGCTTGCTTCGACTTTGAAAATCCAATCTTTCAAGCTGAAGAAGAGGGTGATGAAGACTGTGAACTCCCTGAAGAACTTGCCAGGTTGCTAAAACAAGAGGAAAGGGTCATTCAACCGCATCAAGAGTCTACTGAAGTGATTAATCTTGGCACCAAGGACGTCAAGAAAGAAATCAAGATAGGGACTGCTTTGGAAGATGATGTGAAGAAGGGGTTGATTGAATTACTGCAAGAGTACGTTGACGTCTTCGCTTGGTCTTATCAGGACATGCCAGGGCTTGACACAAACATTGTGGTGCACCGTTTACCTCTCAAAGAGGGTTGTCCTCCGGTCAAGCAGAAGCTCAGAAGAACGAGACCAGAGATGGCTATCAAGATAAAGGAAGAAGTCTAGAAGCAGTTGGATGCAGGATTTCTAGCAGTTACCAATTATCCGCCATGGGTTGCAAATATTGTCCCCGTACCTAAGAAGGATGGAAAGGTACGGATGTGTGTTGACTACCGGGATCTGAATAGAGCTAGTCCTAAAGATGACTTCCCATTACCTCACATCGACGTTTTGGTGGATAACACAACTCAGTTCTCAGTATTCTCCTTCATGGATGGCTTTTCTGGCTATAATCAAATCAAGATGGCACCAGAAGACATGGAGAAGACAACTTTCATAACCCCATGGGGCACCTTCTGCTACAAGGTGATGTCGTTTGGTCTGAAAAATGCTGGGGCAACATATCAACGAGCTATGGTGACTCTTTTCCATGATATGATTCATCATGAGATCGAGGTTTATGTGGATGATATGATTGCCAAATCTTAGACGGAAGAAGAACATTTGGCGAATCTGCGAAAACTGTTTGAGCGTTTGAGGAAATTCAAGCTGAGGCTTAATCCGAACAAGTGCACTTTCGGGGTAAGATCTGGAAAGTTGATGGGTTTTATTGTTAGTGGAAAAGGGATTTAGGTGGATCCTGACAAAGTAAAAGCGATACAAGAAATGCCTGAGCCAAGAACAGAGAAACAAGTCCGTGGTTTCTTAGGGAGGTTGAACTACATTGCAAGGTTTATCTCTCACCTAACAGCCACGTGTGAGCCAATTTTCAAGTTGTTGAGAAAAGACCAGGCTATCAGGTGGAATGAAGATTGCCAAAGGGCTTTCGAGAAGATCAAAGAGTATTTGCAGAATCCTCCCATCCTTATGCCTCCAGTCCCAGGGAGACCGCTGATTATGTACTTGACAGTACTAGACAATCCCATGGGTTATGTTCTCGGTCAACACGATGAGACAGGTAGGAAAGAGCATGATATCTACTACCTGAGTAAGAAATTCAAAGATTGCGAGTCGAGATACTCAATGCTTGAAAATACATGTTGTGCACTTGCGTGGGCTGCTAAGCGATTGAGACAATACATGCTGACTCACACAAGCTTACTGATCTCCAAGATGGATCCAGCCAAGTGTTGGTGTAAGCCCTAGAGGCCAATACTTTTGGTACTTGTATCGAATTATTTATTAATAATAAAAGGCATTTTCTTTATTATGGTTGATTAATAAAGTCCTTAGAATAGATAGTCCGTTTAATGTATTAAGTGTGACTTAGTCATGAGAACACATTAAACATAAGGGCATTGTTCTTAAAGTATCCGTAGTCGAGCTTTAATGTGAAATGGGATAACATTAAAGCATTAAGACTATTATGTTTGTAGACTGATGATCACATCTCATGGATCATGGATAAAGAGTTATCAAGTCTTAAACATAGGTATGAATACTAGGAGTAATATTTATACCGGATTGACCCGCTATGAGAATACTATATAGAAAGTTATGCAATGTGTCATAAGTTATTCTCATGGTGATAATAGTGTATACCACTCTTCGACCTGAAACCACTATGGATCCTAGATGTAGAGTCGAGTGCTTTATTGCTAATCCAACGTTGTCCGTAACTGGATAACCATAAAGACAGTTGATGGGTACTCCACGAAGCATGCTGAGGGACATGAGTGTCCTAGATGGAATTTGCCAATCCTGCGTAACAGGATAAATGTCTATGGGCCCAATATTGAACTGGACAAGGGTGACACGGTCTATACCTTGTGCTCAATATAGACATAAGGGAAAAGGGGTAATTATACACATAATTATTATCACAGGAGGTTTTGTCAGATCACATGACATTTTTGTGACTTGGGTAGCAGTGATGTGTTGCTAGATACCGCTCACTGTTTATTATGTTAAATGCGTGATTTAATATAATTGCCAACGCCGCGAAAACCTATAGGGTCACACACAAAGGACGGATTGATGAGAGATAGAATGATTAAGGAACATCGTAAGGTACAGTGTACTTAAGTAGAATACGAAATATGGTAAGGTACCAAATACTTAAGTGATTTTGGCATATTATGAGATATGGGCCAAAATGCACTTAAGTGGGCTTTTTGGCTTGAAGCCCACACAAGTGGTTCTATAAATAGAACCCCTTGGGTAGAAGCATTGCCACTCAACTCACTGAGACAGAAAACACAACTGAAGAGTTGGAATTTCGTATCTCTCTCACTCAAAGCCTTCATTTATAACAGCTAGCACTGTGATTGAAGGAATCCATTCGTGTGGACTGAGTAGAGACGTTGTCATCGTTTAACGTTCGTGATCGCCCCGTGGATCTGTATCAAAGGTTTTGATCATTATCAGAGATCTGCACCAAAGGTTTGAATCGCCACAAGAGGTAACGATTCTATCACTGATCATGCCCATTCGTAAGGATCACTAAATGGAGAAATTTTTAAATTCCGCTGCGCCTTGGATGGCTATTCTCCTTCAGTGGTATCAGAGCCACTTACGAAACCATGAATCTGATAACTGTTTTTGTTCTGTAATAATGTGATTAAAGACGGAATGAATCAAAGGTTAAATTGAGATCGATCAAGTTACATATATGTGATATATGTAATCCTGATGCAAAATACATTATATATGATATAGTGTTCTCGTTTCGTTCATTCAACCCCTCGATGATTGTTTTCCTTTGAGCGATCAATGGTCGTTTGCTTCTTGATCCGACATTAGTATGGTGAAGCAATGACGTGTTGATCAATCATACTGAATTAACAATCGAGATGTGTTTGACGGTCTGAAATTGGTGCATCAGGGTTAGTGACGACACAAGGGTTGTGTTGTCAGAGAGTTATGCGATTGGGGTTTGACTGCACAAGAGTTGTGCGTTCTAAACACTTTTCCGAACAGTGTTAACCGGTTAACGCGTATGGTTAACCGGTTAATGAGAAATTGAATACAGCCTTCTAAACATTTTTGGAACAGTGTTAACCGGTTAACACGTATGGTTAACCGGTTAACGCAGTGCGAAATAAAAAATTTTGAGATTTTCAACAGTGTTAACCGGTTAACGTATTTGGTTAACCGGTTAACGCAAGGCGGAAAACAGTTTTCCAAGACATTTTCAAATAGTGTTAACCGGTTAACGCATATGGTTAACCGGTTAACGCAAGGCAGAAAAGAATTTTCTAAAAGTTTTCAAACAGTGTTAACCGGTTAACGCATATGGTTAACCGGTTAACGCAAGGAAAAATTCACCCGTTCGGCTAGAAAAAGTGCTTTGAAGTATCAAGTGTTGATACGAAAAACGACGTCAATTTTAAATGAATTGTTCATTAAAATTTTCGAGCAGGGGCGCTGCCCCCTTGACCCCTGTCCGCTGAACGGTCAGCGGAACCACCGTCTGCTGACCGGGCAGCGGAACACCCGTTCCCGCTGTCCGGGCAGCGGACCCCCGGCTAACTCTGTGTAGTGTGATCGGTCGTTGAAATTTAATTTGATTTTAATTAATTAAAGGAATTAATAATAATAATAATAATAAAGTGTTTATTATTGTCTTGTGGTGATCGGTTATGGCCTTAGTTTTCCTTTGTTTTGTTTTGGGTTTTTAAAATACGACCTGCGTGTCGTGCCTCTCTCTTAATCTCCCAAATGTAACTTCTTTTCTCATCTCACTCCCTCGTATGTAAAACGAGTTTCTTTTATGTAATGTAATGATATGAAGAAAGCAAAGAAGTCAGTGCCAAAGGAGGACAACCTTGAAGATCTTGCTTGGAGAAGCTTAGATCGTTGTTAGGTTAGCTTAGGTTCTCTCATTGGCTTGGGAGAACAATTGCGCTAGGGGCCATAACTGTTTCATTATGTTTGTATGTATGTTGATGCATGTGAATGTATGTTGATGCATATGAGAGACGGTTTATATGATAAACAAGCCGGTGAGATCAGAAAAATTGTAATTCCCTCAAATTAAATATTAAGTTTATGCTTTCCAAGTTTTAACACTCATCAAGACTAGTAATGGATAATGTAGGTTTCGCCTACGCGAGGTGCATGATCTATATATTAGTAAGGTGCGATGGGATAATTGTAATATCCAACTGTTAAAACAATGGGTCAAACTTAACTAAACAAATTATAATAAGATTATATATATGTTTAGAAGCAAGAGTTGGGAATGATCCATATGATGGATTGGAATAAGGAGTTATTCACCCAACTAAAATTTTCGAGAGTTGTATGAGATACAATTGGAAGGAGTTCCTACCTAAATAACCTAGTTTTGTGTAATCCGCCTACGCGGACTTAGAACGAAGTGAAATATGGATCTCGACCCACTAGAAAATCTTCCAACGGGATTTTCCGAATCAAATGATGAGGGTCATTTGTTTTGAGTAAAATAGTGGGAGCATATTTAATTAAAGGCCTAATTGAATATGTCAATGATACTTATATTTTCATTAATCCTTATGTAGATTACCATGACAGCAAACACCTCTAACAACATCCTGCGATCAATCCTTGATAAGGAAAAATTGTCTGGGACAAATTTTCTGGATTGGCACCGAAACCTGAGGATTATCCTCAAACATGATAAAAAGTTGTATGTCTTGGAGACACCTGTTCCTGAAGAGGAACCTCCTAGTTCTGCACCTAAGGTAGAAAGAGATGCTTATAAGAAGCATGTCGATGATGCCAATGAAACTGCTTGTCTCATGCTGGCTACCATGAACTCATAATTGCAAAAGCAACATGAGAATATGTCAGCATTCGATATGATCGAACACCTGAAGTTGCTCTATCAAGAGCAAGCAAGGCATGAGAGGTTTGAAGTTTCAAAAGCCCTTTTTCAAAGCAAGTTAGCTAAGGGAGCCCCTGTAGGTCCCCATGTACTCAAGATGATTGGGTATGTGGAAAACCTTGAGAGATTGGGTTTTCCCCTCGAAAAGGAACTTGCAACTGATTTGATCTTGCAATCGTTGCCAGATAGTTTCAGTCAATTTGTCCTAAATTTCAATATGATTGATATGGACAAATCTCTTCCTGAACTGCTCGCCATGTTAAGAACTGCCGAGCAGAATCTGAAGTCAAAAGGGAAGTCCATTCTGATGATCGGAAATGGAAAGAGACAGAACAAAAGGCCCACTAAGCAGAGTGATAAGGGGAAGGGCAAGGAAGTTGTCAATCCCAGATCCACTGCTGCTTTGAAGCCTAGTGGAGGCATAGCAAAAGAAGGCACCTGCTTCCATTGCGGTAAGATCGGACACTGGAAGAGGAACTGCCCAAAGTACCTGGAAGATAAGAAGAATGGAGTAGAGACTTCAACTTCAGGTATTTTTGTTATTAATTTATCTACTTCTGCATCATGGGTATTAGATACTGGATGCGGTTCTCACATTTGTACAAATGTGCAGGAACTAAAAAGGAGTAGAGATTTGGCAAAAGGTGAAGTCGACCTACGAGTTGGCTATGGAGCAAAGGTTGTTGCTTTAGCCGTAGGAACTTTTGTAATGACTTTACCTAGTGGTTTAATAATTCAGTTAGAGAACTGTTATTATGTACCTGCAATTAGCAAGAATATTATTTCCATTGCTTGTTTGGACAAGTTTGGTTTTTCATTTATAATAAAGAACAATTGTTGCTCAATTTATTTGAATGATATATTCTATGCTACTGCACAAATGAACAATGGACTAGATGTCCTTGATCTTGAAATGGCTATTAATAACATTAATACAAAAGGGTGAAAACTAACGAGTTAAAACCAACTAGGTAAGAATATTAAAACTCTTCGATCAGATCGAAGTGGTGAGTATTTAATCCTAGAGTTTGATGACCATCTGAAAGAGTGTGGGATCCTATCCCAACTTACTCCTCCTGGCACATCCCAATGGAAGGGTGTATCTGAGAGAAGAAATCGAACCCTGTTGGACATGGTCCGATCCATGATGAGTCACACCAATCTTCCAAACTCCTTTTGAGGACATACACCATTGACATCAGCTTACACACTTAACCGTGTTCCATCCAAAAGGTTGAAAAGACACCATATGAGATATGGAGTGGTAAGAGACCACATATGTCTTACATGAAGATTTGGGGTTGCGAAGTTTATGTGAAACGACAAATTTCAACTAAGCTTGAGCCCAAATCTGACAAATGCTTATTTGTGGGGTATCCTAAAGAAACAAGAGGATGTTATTTCTACAATCCTTCTAAGGGCAAAATGTTTGTCGCCCGAACTTGAGTTTTCCTAGAAAGGGATTTTATTTCCAAAGGAATCAGTGGGAGGAAAGTAGAACTTGAAGAAATTCAAGAATCACAAAGTATCGATACACCTATGGAGGAATTAGAGCAGGAAACACAAGTAGTTGTGTAAGAGCAACCCACTCAAATAGAACAAGACCAGCGTAGGTCAGGCAGGATACGTCACCTACCTGAGATATATGGATATCTGATCAAGGTGATGTATTACTCATGGATCAAGATGAGCCTGTGACCTACTCATGGAATCTTCGTTTTGATGAAACAGTAAAACTGTATGGATTCATCAAGAACGAAGATGAGACTTGTGTCTACAAGAAGATTAGTGGGAGCATGATCGTATTCCTGGTATTATATGTAGATGACATATTACTCATTGGAATCGATATCCCTACCCTGCAACAAGTAAAGTCTTGGTTGGGGAAATGCTTTTCTATGAAGGACCTAGGTAAAGCAGCCTATATTAGGAATCAGAATCTATAGAGATAGATCGCAAAACTGCTTAGCCTAAGTCAGAGTACATACATAGACAAAGTGTTGAGACGCTTTAATATGAATGATTCCAATCTGGTTATGTGTTTTGCTTAAATGGTGGCACTGTGAGCTTGAAAAGTTCAACGCAAGATGCAGTTGCTGATTCTATAACTGAGGCCAAGCATATTGCTGCCTTAAGTGCAGCAAAGGAAGCTGTTTGGATCAATAAACTTGGCATAGTCCCTAGCATTATGGATCCCATTGGTCTCTATTATGATAACAATGGTGTTATCGCACAAGCTAAGGAGCCTAGATCTCACCAACGATCCAAACACATACTTAGGCGTTGTGCGAAAATATGTAAAGTACCTACACTTGACAATATAGTTGACCCACTGACAAAGCCTCTTGCACAGCAGAAGCATGATGGCCATACTAGATCAATGGGCATACGGGGTATGCCTGATTGGCTCTAGTGCTAGTGGGAGATTGTTGGTGTAAGCCCTAGAGGCCAATACTTTTGGTACTTGTATCGAATTATTTATTAATAATAAAAGGCATTTTCTTTATTATGGTTGATTAATAAAGTCCCTAGAGTAGATAGTCCGTTTAATGTATTAAGTGTGACTTAATCATGAGAACACATTAAACATAAGGGCATTGTTCTTAAAGTATCCGTAGTCGAGCTTTAATGTGAAATGGGATAACATTAAAGCATTAAGACTATTATGTTTGTAGACTGATGATCACATCTCATGGATCATGGATAAAGAGTTATCAAGTCTTAAACATAGGTATGAATATTAGGAGTAATATTTATATCGGATTGACCCGCTATGAGAATACTATATAGAAAGTTATGCAATGTGTCATAAGTTATTCTCATGGTGATAATAGTGTATACCACTCTTCGACCTGAAACCACTATGGATCCTAGATGTAGAGTCGAGTGCTTTATTGCTAATCCAACGTTGTCCGTAACTGGATAACCATAAAGACAGTTGATGGGTACTCCACGAAGCATGTTGAGGGACATGAGTGTCCTAAATGGAATTTGCCAATCCTGCGTAACAGGATAAATGTCTATGGGCCCAATATTGAACTGGACAAGGGTGACACGGTCTATACCTTGTGTTCAATATAGACATAAGGGCAAAGGGGTAATTATACACATAATTATTATCACATGAGGTTTTGTCAGATCACATGACATTTTCGTGACTTGGGTAGCAGTGATGTGTTGCTAGATACCGCTCACTGTTTATTATGTTAAATGCGTGATTCAATATAATTGCCGACGCCGTGAAAACCTATAGGGTCACACACAAAGGACGGATTGATGAGAGATAGAATGATTAAGGAACATCGTAAGGTACGGTGTACTTAAGTAGAATACGAAATATGGTAAGGTACCAAATACTTAAGTGATTTTGGCATATTATGAGATATGGGCCAAAATGCACTTATGTGGGCTTTTTGGCTTGAAGCCCACACAAGTGGTTCTATAAATAGAACCCCTTGGGTAGAAGCATTGTCACTCAACTCACTGAGACAGAAAACACAACTGAAGAGTTGGAATTTCGTATCTCTCTCTCACTCAAAGCCTTCATTCATAACAGCTAGCACTGCGATTGAAGGAATTCGTTCGTGTGGACTGAGTAGAGACGTTGTCATCGTTCAACGTTCGTGATCGCCCCGTGGATCTGTATCAAAGGTTTTGATCATTATCAGAGATCTTCACCAAAGGTTTGAATCGCCACAAGAGGTAACGATTCTATCACTGATCATGCCCATTCGTAAGGATCACTAAATGGAGAAATTTTTAAATTCCGCTGCGCCTTGGATGGCTATTCTCCTTCAGTCAAGTACATATTCGAGAAGCCATCTCTCACTGGAAGGGTTGCTCGTTAGCAAATGGTACTGATAGAGTACGACATCCAGTATACATCCCAGAAAGCCATCAAGGGGAGTATTCTGTCAGACTATCTTGCTCAATAATCGATTGAAGACTATGAGCCAATGAAGTTTGATTTTCCAGATGAAGACATCATGTTCCTCAAGATGAGAGACTGCGAAGAGTCAGTTGTTGAGGAGGGACCTGATCCAGATGAGAAGTGGACTTTAACGTTTGATGGGGCCGTCAATGCCAAAGGAAGTGGAATTGGTGTTGTCATTACTACTCCGAAAGGTGCCCACGTACCTTTTACCGCTCGTCTGACTTTCGAGTACACCAATAATGAAGCTGACTATGAAGCCTGTATCCTGGGAATTGAGCAAGCCATTGATTTGAGAATCAAGACTCTGGACATCTTCGGAGATTCAGCTCTAGTGATCAATCAAGTGAACAGTGATTGGAATACTCTCCAGCCTAATCTAGTCCCCTACAGAGATTACACGAGAAGACTGTTGACTTTCTTCACAACAGTAAAGTTATATCATATACCTCGTGATGAGAACCAGATGGCAAATGCTCTTGCTACTCTATCCTCCATGATCAAGGTGATTTGGTGGAACCATGCTCCTAGGATCGATGTTATGCGCCTTGATATGGCCGCCTATGTGTTTGCCGCTGAACTGGTAGTTGATGACAAGCCCTGGTATCACGACATCAAATGCTTTCTGAAGAATCAAGAGTATCCTGCAGGGGCATCCAACAATGACAGAAAGACTTTGAGAAGAGTGACAGACAGTTTCTTCTTGAACAAAGACGATGTGTTGTATAAGAGGAACTTCGACATGGTTCTGCTCAGATGCGTGGATAGACACAAAGCAGACATGTTAATGCAGGAAGTTCATGAAGGCTCCTTCGGTACTCATGCCGGCGGACATGCAATGGCTAAGAAATCGTTGAGAGCGGGTTATTACTGGATGACCATGGAATCTGATTGTTTCAAATATGCTCGAAAGTGTCATAAATGCCAGATTTATGCTGATAAGGTGCATGTGCCGCCAAATCCTTTGAATGTGATGTCTTCGTCGTGGCCGTTTGCTATGTGGGGCATTGATATGACTGGAAAGATTGAGCCGACCGCCTCCAATGGGCATCGCTTCATCCTTGTTGCCATCGACTATTTCACCAAGTGGGTCGAAGCAGCGTCATTTGCGAAGGTCACCAGACATGTGGTTGCTAGATTCATTAAGAAAGAGATCATTTGTCGTTATGGGATTCCCGAAAGAATCATTACTGATAATGGTTCTAATCTCAATAACAAAATGATGAAGGAATTGTGCCAGAACTTCAACATTCAGCATCACAATTCTTCCCCCTGTCGTCCTAAGATGAACGGTGTTGTTGAGGCAACAAATAAGAACATAAAGAAGATTGTGCAGAAGATGGTCGTTACGTACAGAGATTGGCATGAGATGCTACCCTTCGCCTTGCATGGGTATCGTACTTCAGTACGCACGTCGACCGGGGCAACCCCTTACTCCCTTGTGTATGGTATGGAGGCAGTCCCTTGTTTTTAATTAATAAAAATATTTTACTTATTCATAAAAATATCAAAAAATACTTTTTACATTTCTTAATGTTTTATTTAATTTATTTAATTTTTATTTTCATATTTTATTTAATGTTAATATTTTATTTCAATTATTTATTTCAAATGGTTCATTTTGACACACATATTTTTATTAATTTTATTTTCTTGACTTAAAATTATTTTTAACTTCTGATTTTTGGGATGAGGGTTGACCAATGTCTCATGGTCAACCTGACCTTTTATTGGAATTTTATTTCCCATTTTTAATTTATTTTGGATTTATTTTTGACCTAGCTTGCTTGGTTGACTTTTCATTTGACTTCTGTTTTATTTCAATTAATTTATACACTAATTCACATTATTTTTAAAATATTTTTGGGGGGTGATGATATCCTGACCCCACCTTAGTTAGTTTAATTTTTCATAATTTTCTTGATTAATTTACTATTTATTAGATAATTTTTAAGTTGACTCCACTTTTCAGTTGACTTTTCTATGATTGATGTTTGACTTAGGGATTGCTTAGGGCAATTGAAGAGATCTTTTGATCCTCCCTTGTTCATCTCATATGCCATGTATTAGAGGCCTCTCATCTTGATTTTATTTGATCCTTGCATCATTTCCCGATTAAATTATTCAGTGATCCTTTGTGTGCATAGTTTCAACTGTCTGATTCATCTGATATTTTTTATACTTGTTTCTTTCATCCATGCTTCTATTGTTTGATTGTTTAACATGTTTATACTTCTCATGCATTGTCTAATGCTCATTATTTCATTCTTTAATTATTTGATTTGATTATATACTTGTTTATTCATCTGACTTGATTGATTAACTGTAGCCTACTTGTATGATGTATGAGGCACATATTATTATTGTTTGATTGCCATGAACAATCCCCATTCATAACAAATGTACCCCTCTCCCATGAAGTGTATAATGTTTATTCTTTCATTCTTTATTCATCTGTTAATACAAGAATTAAAACAAACATCCGATAATCATTTCAAAACAAGATCAAAACCTCGATCCAACGTTGAGTAATCATTTTCAAAACTTAACAGAACCAACACGTATTCATCCACCCTTTTGTAAGTCGATTGCTTCATGCATCGCCATTTCTCTTGTAAGTCGATTGCTTCACGCATCGCCATCTACCTGTAAGTCGATTGCTTCTGGCATCGTCATCTACCCCTTACCCTTGGTTCCTTTCCTTGCTCCATTCGTTGACTTTTGTTCCGTTTAGGTAGCACCCATTAGGTAGAACCCTTTGTATGATAACATAGGCAGAATTCCCGATTCTCTTTGTATGATAACATAGGTAGGATTCCCTCACTCTTTGTATGATAACATAGGTAGGATTCCCCCACTCTTTGTATGATAACATAGGTAGAATTCCCTTATTCTTTGTATGCTAACATTAGGTAAATGTTCCCATTTGTAAATCCTAACACTTAGGTTCACATTGCATGACAACTCTAGGGCAGAGCTTCTCATTTTTAGACCTTCTGTGCGTCTCCGATATTGTGGCATGTCAGTCCATTCTATTGCAAAGAGGTAACTGCCTAAGACTCGATTCAGCGAGCTGCGACACCTGCTACTAGGACGTGAACACATTGCCCATTCTCCTTTGACACAAATGGTGTCCTCCTTTGTAAGTCCATGTTCAGATGGCAATTCCATATGTAGCCGAACTACGGCAACTCTGATTCTCATGTTCAGATGAGATACACAGGCACAAGATGCGACGTCTTGCCGAGTTCCTTTTTTGACTGACGACTAACAACTAATCCTTGTTTGCTTTCGCCCTCGTTGCGATTCTTTTCTCTCGCCCTCGTTGCGATCGAGACATTCCCTTTCTCTTGCCCCAGTTGCAATCGAGACCCTTGTTCTCGTAGTTAGCTGAACTACGGCTTGCTCTGATTCTAATTCCAGATGAGATGCGTAGGCATAAGACGCGACGTCTTAGCGAGCACACATCTCTTTCACCCATAGGTAATCGAGCTACGAAGACTCTGATTCTCATATTCAGATGAGATACATATGCAGTGGGTGCGACATCCGTGCGAGTCATTTTCCTTTGACCCTCTTTTAGTAAATAGTACATTAGATAAACACACACCCTTTAGACAAGAACAACAAGAGTAGATCCCGTAGAGTACTACGGATGTGTAGGGGTGCTAATACCTTCCCTTCGCATAATCGACTCCCGAACCCAACATTTGGTTGCGAGACCTTGTCTTTCCTTTTCCTTTCTCCAGGTTTACTTCGAGCGTTTCCTTTCCCTCCTTTGGGATAAATAACGCACGGTGGCGACTCTTCTGTCATTTTCTTTTTCGCCGGTTGTGTTTTTCGCAGGTTGCGACAAGGCTCTCTTACAAATATTTCCTAGCTGAACTAAGTCACAATCCCCAGACTAGCCTATTTCAGCAAGTGGGCTCACTAAACTTTCCCTAGTAGACTTTCTCACAAAGTTTCGTTTACAACATGCTCCCCAACAATCCTCCCCCAAGGATTTCTTCTAGAGCCTTCCCTAACATAGGATCGTCCGGAAGACCAGCGACATTTCAAACATGGGTAGCCTTACGTATCAAGCGTGAGCAACCTCATTAAGTCAATTGTAAACAACCTTACAAGTCTGAGCAGCCTGGCACATCTCCTTACCATTCAACTATAAGTAACCTTATGTATCAAGAGTGAGAAGCCTCATGTATCCATCATCAAGTCAATTATAAGCAACCTTACAAGTGTGAGCAACCTCACACATCTCCTCACCATTCAACTGTAAGCAACCTTATGTGTCAAGCGTGAGCATCCTCACGTATCCATCATCAAGTCAATTGTAAGCAACCTTACAAGTGTGATCAAATTCACACATCTCATCACCATTCAACCGTAAACAACCTTACGTATCAAGCATAAGCAACCTCGCGTATCCACCAATTCGGTCGTAAGCAACCTTGTAAAGCGTGAGCAACCTCACACATCCCCAGCAAATCAGTTTATGTGACCCATCAGTACAAGTTCATCAACCCCCGGGTTGAGGACGATCATGTGTTCCCTATTATCCCACTCCCATTAGGTGTCCTTGTTGCATCCAAACAAGGGAGCTAAAAACATTTCAAGGCAAAATCAAGATTCCAAGGCACAACATTAACTTATGGATGGGTGTCTTCCCACATATCCTCAACAAAGTTAGTCCTTCATACAAATCATTTCACCACCATGTTCCTCTTAAGAAGACAAAATATGGGTCTTCCTGTATTTAATTATCCTCCACCACGAACGTGCGAAGACTTCATCCGTCACATTTTATTTTGAATAAATGAGATAATTCATTTGGTAGTAAAGAGAGAATTCAAGGAGGTTCAAGCATGACGTCAGGATTCAAATCCCACTTTCCTCAATTTTAGAGTTTTTCTCCTTTTTGTGTTTTACCTTCATTTATATTATTTTAAAATAAAAAATTCCACATTTTTATTATTTATTTATACTTTTCCCTTTTTTTTCATTAATATATTTTTAATAATTATTATATTATTTATTTTTAATGATTTTAGTCTAAAAACCAAGAAAAAATCAAAATCAAAATCTTTTTTATCATTCAATATTAGTTATTATTACTATCCAAAAAATAAAAGTCTTTGCTCTTATTTATTTCTATTAAGTTACCACTAATTAGGTTATTATTAGAAAAAGCAAAAAGAAAAAAAATTATTTTGATCATTGTCTTAAAAATAAAAAGTTAAACTATTATTTTGAAAATTATGTAATCCCACTTTTTTTATTGCACTTTTATTTTTATATTCTACATTTTTTTATTTTTTGTTTTTTGTTTTTTGTTTTAGAATTATTATTCTATGGCTATCATTATTACTTTTTTCATAAAAAAGTTTTAATCATTATTAGTGATATATTATTAATATTATTATAAATTGTGATTATTAGAAAAATAATCAATATATATAAATATATATATATATATATATATATATATATATATATATATATATATATATATATATATATATATTATTAGTTAGTATTATTAATTAAAAAGAAAAAAATTAAAAAATTAGTTATCACTAGTCATTAATACGTACTATTAATATAGTTTTTAGTAACCATATAAACTTCTAAATTTTGTCAGCTGATTATAGTCATGGTTGTTGTTAGGATGAGGGAGATTTTTTTTTTGTGTTACTATTTGAGAAAGAGAGAGTTGTTAATTCATTGTTGTTTGCATTTTGAGAGAGATGAGTGTGATTTAGTTTTTGGGCATGATTTTAAGAAAAGTGAAAGGGAAGGTTGTCCTGATTGGTTGCAATTTACTGAAAGAGAGTTTTGACTTGACCTTGTTTTTCCTTTTATTTATCTCGTTTCTATTATTTATTTTTAATATAAAAAAATAAAAAAGAGAAAAATTGAAGTTTGTTGCAAAAGTGAGGAAACATTAGGTTGTAGTTTATTTTTCACGCAAAGTGAGAGAGACTCACGTTTTGCTTGCACTTTTTTTTACTTTCTTTTTTTCTTTAACAACTTTTTATTTATTTGTATATTGTGATCTCTCTTATTTAAGTTTTATTATTTTATTTTATTATGTAATTTCGCATGAATTTTTCTTAATTTTGGATTGGGCTCTAAACTCACTCCTATTCACACCATCCAAAAATGCCATACATGATATTAGAATACTACATAGTGTTTAAGATATTTAGATTTATTAGGATAATTTCAATTTATTTGTTAATTTAAATAAATAATCAATTCCTTTCTTTTTTTAAATAAAATCAAATACTTTGTACGTTTAATAAAAAACAAATATTATAAAATATAAAAATCAAATTCCATTGTAATTAATTAGTTTTAGTTAATTAATTTAGTTTTATTAGGTCCTTTTTTATTAAATTAATTTAGGATTGGTTTCTTTCTAATCATTAACACAAAATAAAAATACAAAAAATATATAGTTAAGTTTTATTTGGTTTACAAGGTCATCTAATTTGATTTTACTAAAATGCTAAAAAAAATACAAACGAAAATATCTTTTATTTCACTTGAATAATAAATTTCATCTTAAGAAACCAAAATAAAAAGTTCTTATATGTAAATAAGTTTCTCGTGTGTAAATAATGATTTGTCTTATACATAAATCATCTAATTAACAAATTAACATCTTTTCACGTAATAAAAAAATAAGATAAATACATGTCACTCATCAAATTAATTTCTTTTTTTCGTCCCCGTGCGACAAATTAACATTTTTGTCCCGGTTTAAACCAAGATAAATCATTTTCATAAATTAAAAGTAACCAACTAATAAACTACGAACTACGTAGACTCTGACTTTCTTATCATTCAATGAGAATATGTAGGCACGGGGTTGTGAAACCCTGGCGAGTCCCATAATCTAAAACTAACTTTTTTCCCCATTTACACTTTTGTACATGCATCATCTCTTTATAAATGAATAAAATCAATTAATAAGAATAAGAATGACAGGTATACCCTTTAGCAAATAATCAGCCATAGAATTAGATAAGGTTTCTCTTGAGTATAACGGAGGTGAGGGGTGCCTAACACTTTTTCACCATTTAACCGACTCCTGAACCCATATTTGGTTGTGATGACTGTCTTAACATTTTCTTTAGAATTTTATCATTATTTCCCCAATTCCTTAGGAATGAATAAAATATGGTGACAAATCTGTAAATATTCCAACCGCGACACTAAGTTTATGGCGAATCCAACTTCACGCTTCGGAGGAAAATCACTGATATCATCTTGGAACACTTCAGGAAACTCGCACACCATAGATATATCCATAACCATTTTATCACTTCCTCCACTCAAGGACGCAGGCACCATGAACACTTGAGCACTCTCTCTCAAGGACATCTTTACTTGCCTCAAGATCATGAAACTCGACTATATACTCTCTTCGGATTCAAGAAACTTCACTGATTCATCAAAGTAATTGATAAACATATGGTTAAACTCCAACCAATTCATTCCAAGGATAACATTAATTCAATCCCAAAATTTCGCCCAAAATTTTCAAACGAAAATTTACACGCCCAACAGATATGAACTTTGAGTCTTCCTATTCAACAAACTCAAGAACCAAAATTTACCCATCCAACAACCTGCACTCTTGCAATCGGCGACACGTTAAACCAACCCTCCACACCCGAAACATCCCAGAGAAGTAGAAGTTTCTCCCGCACTTATTTTAATCTTGCTGCTACATGAAAGTGGTTTGAAAAACAAGAGAGCACTGATAGTGTTTCAAACACACATGTCGCATACTAAAGAATAAACAATATTACAAAACTTGGTCGGATGGATCGACCTGCTCTGATATCACCATGTAACACCCTAAACCCCGAAACTTATTTTAAAGGTTTACACGACAGTTTAAGGTGTCACCAACGACAATCCTTCCAAAACATATCAAATCATTTGAAAACTATGCAACGGAAAAACATTTCATACCAACTTGATAAATAAAGTTATACTTCCCAAAAAAATGAAAGCCACATCAACATAAAACATAACAAACTCCCGTCCCTGATTTTACATAATCAGAGCACTAAAAACTACTAATGTATGATAAAGTGATAAGTAAAAGTGAAGAGTAACTCCAACAAGCCACCTTCCATACAAAACAACAATGATAACTCCTAAGCATCTGCAAGATATTCATGGTGGACAACATTAAGCAAAGGGTGAGAACCAACATTCAATATGAATAGTGTAAAGAATACGAAGTTAGAGAAATATATAAAATAACACACACTTAATACTCAAATCAACATCACCAATGACTCACACCCATTCATAACAACATGCATATTTATCAAGTATACACATTATTCATAACAACTCATTAACTACATCAAGTATTCCCAACCAATCAACAATGTCATGAACAATCAATTGCATAGACAAACATGTATGTAATGTACTCCACAACTGACTCATTATGCATGTGGTACCATTTATGGACAATACATTTCCATCTCGCTCGTGAATCCCCATCATAGGACTAGAGCACACCAAAATCGCTACTAATCACCATATAATAATGCTTCCCTAATTCCTCATTGGAATTAGCTACTCGTTCTTGAATCCACACCATCGGACCAGAGCACACCAAAATCGCTACTAATCACCATATAGTAACGTTTCACTAATCCCTCTTTGGAATTATCTACTCGCTCCTGAATCCACACTATCAGATCAGAGCATACCAAATCGCTATTATCACCATAAGTAACGCTTGACCAATTCCCATATGGAACCAGCTACTCGCTCCTGAATCTATACCACCAGACCAAAGCACACCAAAATTGGACCTAAATCCGTACACCATGATGCATGACTCTTAACAACATGCATTAACACCAAAATCATCACTAAAAGAATCATCAAAATCATCACCAAAACAATCACCAAAATCATCACCAAAATAATCACCAAAATCATCACCATACAATCACCACAATTACGAATAGAATTATACTCAATACATAATAATTTATTAATTCCACGATAAAAAATAAACAACACCAAGTAGCCACACCACATAAAATGCATATTCACGTGACATTCAATCATGTTAAATCATTTAGCATCAATTCACCGTTAAGTAAGCATAACAATTTATGAAATTATTCATACATTCCAAAATATACATTTCCTATAGTGAACATATGTCTACACATTAATTAGCGCACCAAGCACTACCATGAGGTAGCTCTGCGCATTAGCTTTCCAACACTTCAAATCACGCCTCCATTGGAGTCATGTAGGGCAGGTTATGACTAAAACAACAAGTGAACAAATCAATTGCTATAACTGACCAATCAATTGACACAGAGGACCAATCGATTATTCTTAACTCTCTGACTTTGTTTTTCTCAATTTTTTAAAGGGACTAATCGATTGGCATATGGAACCAATCGATTGCTCCAAAGCTACTGTCTAATTTTTTTGTGTTTTCAAAAGGAACCAATTGATTGCTCCCTAGGATCAATCGATTGGTCTAATCAATTTTTTTTCCAGAAACTCGATTTTTTTTCATGTTTCAGCAGTTTTAATCACTTTTATACCCCACAAAAACATGCCCCAATACACCTAAACCGCTTATTTTGAAGATCTAACTTCATACATCAATTATATATTATTACCATAATATATACATCAATTAACTTGTAATTTTTCATACAATTCAATCATCACCTTCACCAACATTTACACTCATGTCCAAAGCTTCATACATTCATCAATGAGATAAGAATACACATGCATAAACATGATGAATCAAACATGAATTCAGTCACAACCAATCAATTAATCAGCATAATTAGTCACAATTAGATCTGAACACAACAATAACACATCCAAAACAAAATATACAACCATAATGAGAGCAATGACCTCTTTTATCTACCCTATCATGCAATACATCCATGGTGAAAGCCCTTTCTCCCCCTTACCTTAGATTTCCAACAGAAACAGCAAAAGCAAGCAGCTCCTCTAGATTCTCCCTTTCAAACCCTAGTTCCCCCTTCCAATGTTCTTGTTTCTCTAAATTCCTTATTTTAACGTACTGACAATAGGTTCTCCACTAAACCTAATTTTCTCTAATTTCTAAATATATAATATTCTATTTATCTTTTCACAATTACAATTTTTACCCAACTAACTTTCAGTTTCTCTCCTCTTACCACATAATTCCCTCAAATGGCATAATTTGCCAAATTCCTCATATCTTACCAAAAAAATTCATTTTATTTCTAATATCAATTCAAATACCAATTGTTCTAATTATTCTACCATGCTCTCACCATACCCTACCAATCCCATTGCACCCCAACAATACACATAATCACCTAATTTACTTAAAGGCACACCAAACACCGGATAATTAAATAGAAATCTAAATAATTAAATTAAATTAATTAATCGAATTTGTGGTGTTATAACTCTCACCCACTTTGAGAATTTTTTGTCTAAAAAATTACCTGAAGGAAACAGATTCAAATACGACTATCTCATATGACTATCCAACTCCCAAGTTATGCTTCCACCAGCTGGTCGTGCCCACACTACCTTCACCAAGACAATCTCCTTACCAGGCAACTGCTTCACTTCCCGATCCTCAATCCGCATGGGCAATGCCTCAACAGTCAGGTTCTCTCTCACCTGTATGTCATCCACTTGGATCACATGATTCAGATCCAAAATGCATCTCCTCAACTGAGACACATGAAACACATCATGAAGATTAGTAAGCAGCGGTGGCAAGGCAATCTGATAGTCTACCTCTCCAATCCTCTACAGGATCTGGTATGTACCGAAAAAACATGGCATGAGCTTTCGATACTTCAAAGCTCGACCAACACCAGTTACTAGAGTAACTCTAAGAAAATACATGATCCCCTTCTTGGTACTCAAGTGCTTTCCTCCTCTTACTATGGTAACTCTTTTGGAGACTCTGCAAAAATTTGATGTTCTCTTGGATCATCTGGATCTTCTTAGTAGTCTATTAAACTATCTTAGGTCCAAGTACAACACTCTTACCAGATTCATACTAACGCAAGGGTGTCATACTCGTTCTGCCATACAAAGCCTTGAACGGTTCCATTCCAATACTAGAATGAAAGTTATTATTGCAAGTGAACTCAATCAATGGAAAGTAGTTATCCTAAGCACCTCATTGTTCTAGCACACAAGCCCTCAACAGATCCTCCACGGATTTGATGGTTCTCTTTGTTTCACCATCTATCTACGGATGATAAGCAGAACTCAACTTCAACTTAATACCCAACTCTTCTTGCAAACTCTGCCAAAACCTCGGTGTAAATCTCGGATCTCTATCTGAAACAATGATTGACAGAATACCATGCAAGCTAATAAATTTCTCAATGTTCAACTCAGCCAACTTCTATAAAGGATAAGTAATCTTAATCAGACTGAAATGAGTCAATTCATTCAGTCATTCAACCTAAACCAGATGGAATCACATCCTTTTGTCGTCTTCGACAAACTCGTCAAAAAATCTATGGAAACACTATCCCATTTCCATTCAAGAATTCTCAATGATTGCATCAGACCCAACAACGTTTGGTGTTCAAACTTCCACTTCTGACAAGTCAAACAAGCACAAATAACTCATTTACTTTCTTCTTCATTCCTGGCCATCAAAATGATTTCTTCAAGTCTTATTACAATTTAGTAGCACCGAGATGAATACTCATACCACTTCTATGACCTTCCTCAAGAATACTTTTCTTAAATTCTGGCACATCTGGTACACAAACCATGTCTCTGAACCTCATCCCACCATTATCATTAATTCTAAAATTACCTCACTTACCTTGATTGATTAACACTAGTCGGTTAAACAATCCCACATTGATCTTTTGAACTTCTCTGATCTCTTCAAGGATACCACCGATCAACTTCACATTATTAGGAGTCTCTTCACATACTAAACTCATGTCTCTGAATTGCTTTGTTAATTCCAATTCCTGGACCATAAGCATCGACATATGCAACGACTTCCTGTTTAATGTATCAGCTACCATGTTGGCTTTACCCGGATGGTAACTCAAGCCAAAGTCATAATTCTTCGGAAATTCGAGCCATCTTTTCTGCCTCATATTTAACTCCTTCAGATTGAATAGATACTTCAAACTCTTATGATCACTGAACACCTCAAATCTAGAGCTAAACGGATAATGTCTCTAAATCTTTAACATGGATACCATTACTGCCAACTCTAGATCATGCGTAGGATAATTCCTTTCATGAACCCTCAATTGTCTAGAAGCGTAAGCCACAACCTGGCCATTTTACATCATCACACCATCTTAGAAGCATCACAACATACAACAAAGGACTCACTTGGATTCGACAAAATCAAAACTGGAACAGGCGTCGACTTCCTCTCGAATTCTTAAAAACTCTTTACAATGCACATCCCAAACATAAGCCTGACCCTTCTGAGTCAACTGAGTCAAAGGAAATGCTAACTTTGAAAAGCCTTCAATGAAATTCATGTGGTAACTACCCATCGAAGATATATGTTGTATTGAGTGGGAGACTATGAAGTCTGTTATAGAGATCAAAAGTTTTCTTGATTTGATCTCTGTAACTAGCCAAACCAAGAAAACTTTTGATCTCTGTAACAGACTTCAGAGTCTCCCACTTCAATACAACATCTATCTTCGATGGATCAACAACAATAACACTACTCGAAATTATGTGACCAAGGAAACTTACTTCTTTTAACCGTAACTCACACTTGGACAATTTCGCATAAAACTTCTTATCTTACAAGGTATGCACACACAAGTCTTAAATGCCCCACATGCTCTTCATCAGGCTTCGAATATATCAAGATGTCATCAATGAACACAATAACAAACTGATCTAAGTACGGGTGGAATGTTTTATTTATATACTCCATGTGCATTAGACACACCAAACGACATCATCGAATACTGATAATAACCATATCTCATTTTGAATGCAATTTTCAAAATATCTTCTGGTTTCACACGAATCTGATGATAACCCAAACGCAAATCAATCTTACTAAATATGCAAACACTAACCAATTGGTCCATCAAATCGTCAACTCTATGAAGATGATACTTATTCTTAATTATCACTCTATTCAGTTGTCGATAATCAACACACAGCCTCATGGTACCATCTTTCTTCTTCACCAACAACACAGGCGATCCCCACAGAGAAACAGTCGGTCGGGCAAGCTTCTTCTCAAGCAACTATTCTAATTGCTCCTTCTGCTCACTCAAATCTGAAGCGGACATCCTATAAGGATCCATTGACATAGTACTAGTCTCAGGTACTAAGTCTATGGTGAAACCAACTTCATGTTGTCACACCACGAAAAATACCTGAGTGCATCGCACGCTCGAAGATACAACAAAGTCGCCACCAAATTTATTTATTTCCGAAGGAAAGGGAAAATATCTATAAAACTCAAGGGAAGAGAAAAAGGATAAGGAATTTGGTTATGCAAGGGGAATGTATTATAACCCCTCATATTTGTTGTACTCAACAGGAACCATTATGATTGTTCTTTATGCGCATGGGTGTTACTATCTAAAGGTTACTCGCGAAAAGGAAAAAAAATAAGTTTATTGATTAGTGTGATCGTTGAGGATTCTAACCCTCGTGCTTATGTATTCTCATAGTGCAATGAGAAAATCATATCTTCGTAGTTCTTGGTATAAAATATGGATGTGATGGTTGTTTTTAGGGAACAATTATAATCGTATCCTAGTAGTGTGTAGACGTTAGTTGATTCTGATCCTTTTTCGGATGCTATAAGCTTTTAGCCTGACAGCTAAGGAACAAATTATAAAAGTTCTTTTTGTGAAAAAGAAATAAAATTAATTTTGAAAAGAGTTTGTGTGATAAAGGAAAAAGAGATAAAGAGTTGCTTGGATTAAAGAAAAAAGAAAGAAAGAATTGCTTGGATTGTAAAAGAAAGTTGCTTGAAGTGTAGAAGAGTTGTGAAATGATGAGAGTGTTGTTGAGGTGTGGTGAAAGTATGATTTGAACCAAAATTGTGTTGTTTAGACCCCTAGGGTAGATGTATTTGAACCAAAGAGTGTGTGACGTTAACCAACAGATGGTGTGGCCAATGCAAGGTTGTAGGATTTTGCATAGATCCAAGGATCAAGACCTACGATAAGGGGGTTGCCAAAGCATGAGACTCCACAGGGCAATGTATGAGGTTTTCCAGAGCATGAGGCTCCACAGGGTAATGCATGAGAGTTTCTAGAGCATGAGGCTCCACAGGGCAATGCATGAAGGGTATTTATTCGGAGAGGGGTATTTGACCATGAGGTGTTTAACCCAAAGAATGCATGGAAGTCCAAAGAATGTAGTGTTTGGTCCAAATAGAAGTGTATTGTTGATGAAGGTTATTGCAATGTTGATGTGTTGTCTGTGAAGAAGACTTGACAGTTACTCAATTTGAATTGCACTAAAGTCTATGAATGGAGGTAAATACTTTAAACAACTGGGGCAGGCGTCCCGTATCCAAAGATATTAAGAATGAAGATAGGAATACTCTCTCTCATTCCTTCTCCACTTCTTAAGACTCGTGGCATTCAATTTGCGTCATAACTGACAAGTGTTGAAAGGAGAATCTTTTGTTGTGCTTGAATGATGAAGCAGTAATCCAATCTTGATGTCCCTTTGTCTTCAAACTCTTGACTGTGAAGTGTTATCTGTGGGGGAGAAGACTTGGCAATTATTCGACATGAATTACACTAAAGTCTATGAGTAGAGATGAATACTTTGAACAATTGGGTCAGGCGTCCCGTATCCAAAGGTATTCTGAATGAGGATAGGAATACTCTCTCTCATCCCGTCTCTACTACTTAAGACTCGTGGCGTGTAATTCACATAATAACTGACAAGTGTTTAAAATTAATATTTGTGTTATGCTTGATGTCCAGAATCTTCAGAGTCTTGCATGTGAAGCTTGAGATTGACTTGAGTGGTCTAGTGCAGTGCGGGTACACAAGTCCAACCCAATCAAGTGATCAAGGGATTTATGATCCCTTGACTGGATAGAGGAAACAAATGATGGTCAAGGCAAGTCATAGATAAGCATAATCAATTGATCAAATATGTTTTGATCAACTAATTAGGGGTAAATATCATGCTAAGGATATGAGGAATTTATTTAAAGCTTCAAAGCATAAAAAATGGAATTGTTTGAAAATTAAGGAATTAATCTAAAGCTAAATTCTAATTAAATCCTAATTACATCTAACATTAATCATATTTTTATTTTTCAAGCATTTCTAAAGTGTAGAAAATTAATTTTCATGTGTATTTTACTAATTAAAAAGAAGTGCCAAAAGAAAAAGAAACAAATAATGTTGTAGGGGGTACTGGACCAGAGGTGAGTGTGCTAAGAGAAGAGGGCATTGGGCCTAATCAGCAAGCCCAAGATAATGTTGTCGTCCCCTTAATGCAATCAGAGGAGGGTGCAGTGAGGAAAAATAGGGGCACTGTGAGTAAGGCCTTTGGGCCTGGGCGCATTAAGGCCCACATGAAGAAGGGCAGGGGAGTCCCTCAGGAAATTGATCATTGCTCTTTGACATTATGCACGATATTCCAAAATTCCAACTTGATAACATTATGTTTTAAGCCATTATTCCACAATCCACTACATGAATACAAATCCATGAATAAACTCATGTCATAAACCATCCAAAAGCTGCTGCAGCATGGCCTCTAACTAGACCTGCACCAGCCCATCAAAGCCCACCATCATTAGGCAATGCAAAGTATTCATGAACCAAATGAAATCTTACAAAGACTTACCATGAAACCAAGGATGAGCATTTGCAAATAGCCAATGAACCAAGCTGAAACCATGAGTCATACATGCATCATATGTACAAACTTTTCCATATTCAATAAAATTCACTTTCCTTTATCAACTATTTTTCATTATCAATTTTCATTTCTTGTATTTTGTTTGCAAAATAATTGATTTTTATCATATAATGCCACAAAATATCTAGAATAATAAAAATCTAAAATAAAAGAAAAACTTTGTGCATTACTTTGTTTACTTGAAAAGTTATAAAAGAGAGATCGGTGGTCTACAGAGAACGCGTGATACAAAAAAGCATCTCAAGAACTGCCTGACCAAACCACAAATCATTCTCCTCCCTGACAAGGGTTGTGTTTGAAATTCCTAACAAGTTGTGGCAACATGAAGTCCTCTCCTTTGTGACAGGCGCTCTGGTTCAAATATCAAAGGTCGGAGAGTCGAAGTCTACCATCATACAAAGAGTCTGACCCTTGTAGATACCATTCATTTCTCTCACAAAAATAATCCATGTTGTTGCATAGCATACATAGCTTCATGCATCATGAAAAAGAAATCATACATTATATATATCATGCACATCAAACATTTCTCCTGTGACATATCTATTTCCCCAACAGAACATCTAAGGAGATCCCCAACAGATAAGCCTATAAAAGATATGTTTTCCATTTCATGTCCCCAATAAACAAATCCCCATAATGCACTTAATTTCCCCACACCGCACTCATTTCGTTCTCAATGGAGAATTTTTTGGATATTCTTGTATTTAATCTTCTTCTACCTTAAATGCCCGAACATCTATCACCATATATACATCTAGGTCCAAGATGATTAGCTAGGACAAATGTCATACCCCCAAATCCCCCCCCCCCCCCCACCTTTCACTTTCATCTGACTTTTGGTCTATGGTTCATCTGCATATTCTTTGGCATCATAATACATTCATTTTACCATTGCATTTTTGAAGTAAACATCATTGATTCAAAGGCCTTTTGATGTTTATAACTAACATGGAGTTATGGTTTCCCTAAGGACCAAATCTAGGGTATCTTGATATTACATTGACTATTGATGACCATTCCTCTTGGATTCAAAGCCATGGAACCCTAACTCTTGATATTTGACACCTATGGACCATGTGGTTTACATCATGGCATTAGGATTTGATTGTGGATTGCAGATGTACTTGGTCAACCATGGAAGATTGATTTTGACTAATTAATTTCCTTATGGGCTTGTTCATTACACTAGTTCATTATGTGTTTTGTGTTGATTCAAGACAAGGCAGTGAGATTCATAGTCAAGATTCAAGATTCATATTCATTTCAAGAGGTCAAGTTTTATTCAAAACCTTCAAATTCAAATTTTCAAGATGTCAAATTGGAGGGAAAAATGTGTTTCTTATAATGAAAGTCACATTGCCATTCAAAGGTCAATTTCATTACAAAGCATCCAATCCATATTACAAAAATACTAATTTTTACATGTTTTTGACCTAGGGTTGAATTTTGATCAAGTGTTGACTTTTTAATTAAATAGTTGACCAAAGTCAACTGTCTAACCCTAGGAGTTAATCCCCACTCTTCTTCACAAAAAGGATGACTTATGACTTATGAATGAAGAAGAGTGGGGATTAACTCCTAGGGTTAGACAGTTGACTTTGGTCAACTATTTAATTAAAAAGTCAACACTTGATCAAAATTCAACCCTAGGTCAAAAACATGTAAAAATTAGTATTTTTGTAATATGGATTGGATGCTTTGTAATGAAATTGACCTTTGAATGGCAATGTGACTTTCATTATAAGAAACACATTTTTCCCTCCAATTTGACATCTTGAAAATTTGAATTTGAAGGCTTTGAATAAAACTTGACCTCTTGAAATGAATATGAATCTTGAATCTTGACTATGAATCTCACTGCCTTGTCTTGAATCAACACAAAACACATAATGAACTAGTGTAATGAACAAGCCCATAAGGAAATTAATTAGTCAAAATCAATCTTCCATGGTTGACCAAGTACATCTGCAATCCACAATCAAATCCTAATGCCATGATGTAAACCACATGGTCCATAGGTGTCAAATATCAAGAGTTAGGGTTCCATGGCTTTGAATCCAAGAGGAATGGTCATCAATAGTCAATGTAATATCAAGATACCCTAGATTTGGTCCTTAGGGAAACCATAACTCCATGTTAGTTATAAACATCAAAAGGCCTTTGAATCAATGATGTTTACTTCAAAAATGCAATGGTAAAATGAATGTATTATGATGCCAAAGAATATGCAGATGAACCATAGACCAAAAGTCAGATGAAAGTGAAAGGTGGGGGGGGGGGGGGGGGATTTGGGGGTATGACATTTGTCCTAGCTAATCATCTTGGACCTAGATGTATATATGGTGATAGATGTTCGGGCATTTAAGGTAGAAGAAGATTAAATACAAGAATATCCAAAAAATTCTCCATTGAGAACGAAATGAGTGCGGTGTGGGGAAATTAAGTGCATTATGGGGATTTGTTTATTGGGGACATGAAATGGAAAACATATCTTTTATAGGCTTATCTGTTGGGGATCTCCTTAGATGTTCTGTTGGGGAAATAGATATGTCACAGGAGAAATGTTTGATGTGCATGATATATATAATGTATGATTTCTTTTTCATGATGCATGAAGCTATGTATGCTATGCAACAACATGGATTATTTTTGTGAGAGAAATGAATGGTATCTACAAGGGTCAGACTCTTTGTATGATGGTAGACTTCGACTCTCCGACCTTTGATATTTGAACCAGAGCGCCTGTCACAAAGGAGAGGACTTCATGTTGCCACAACTTGTTAGGAATTTCAAACACAACCCTTGTCAGGGAGGAGAATGATTTGTGGTTTGGTCAGGCAGTTCTTGAGATGCTTTTTTGTATCACGCGTTCTCTGTAGACCACCGATCTCTCTTTTATAACTTTTCAAGTAAACAAAGTAATGCACAAAGTTTTTCTTTTATTTTAGATTTTTATTATTCTAGATATTTTGTGGCATTATATGATAAAAATCAATTATTTTGCAAACAAAATACAAGAAATGAAAATTGATAATGAAAAATAGTTGATAAAGGAAAGTGAATTTTATTGAATATGGAAAAGTTTGTACATATGATGCATGTATGACTCATGGTTTCAGCTTGGTTCATTGGCTATTTGCAAATGCTCATCCTTGGTTTCATGGTAAGTCTTTGTAAGATTTCATTTGGTTCATGAATACTTTGCATTGCCTAATGATGGTGGGCTTTGATGGGCTGGTGCAGGTCTAGTTAGAGGCCATGCTGCAGCAGCTTTTGGATGGTTTATGACATGAGTTTATTCATGGATTTGTATTCATGTAGTGGATTGTGGAATAATGGCTTAAAACATAATGTTATCAAGTTGGAATTTTGGAATATCGTGCATAAATGTCAAAGAGCAATGATCAATTTTGGACAACAAGCTTTATGACGTAAGTCAAGCAAGAATTCCCTCCTTTGGATTAAGCCTCAAGCAAGCAAATAATAATCCATGTAGCAGATGAAACCAAAATAGCTCAACCAAGTCTCCAAAAGAAAGTCCAAAGTCAAAGGTATCAGATGAACTCTAGGGTCTCAAAATCACAAGTCCCAAAACACGGGTCAAGATCCTAATTCTAAGTCCATAGTTCCACGATGATACCAAGGATAGTAACCACAAGTCCACAAATCAGGGAAAACAAGTTCTTTTTTAGGTTTTTTCTTGTTGGTGTTTTCTTTACAATGATATAAAAGAAAGGTCCAAATGGACAAAGAACAGAATGACATAATAACAAATAGTATGATATGAAATGATAAACATAAAGCATAAAGTAAATGACATAAAATAAAGGCATAAAGTAAATGACATTGAAATAGAAGTTAATACAAGTGAAGAGTTAGTAAAGGATGTTAGTAAAGATGAAAAGATTTTTTGGTCACTTTTTGGAGAACACTTAACTATCCACTCGCAAGCATGAAAATATGTGAGAAGGGCTCAAACTTGGATAAAATCAACAAGTATGCCACTAGCTCTCACAAAATGGAAAATTATCAAAATTCTCATACAATACCATGAGGAATAAGAGACTTACAATCTCACTTATAAAAATGCCTTTTGCTTTTGGGACAAATTTAACGATATGTTAAGAAATCGTAATTGGACTTATGTAGAAGTCACAACTATTTGAGTCCGTCAATAATAATGTTTGTGTTAATACATGATAGAGAAATAATATGTAAATCATTCTCCTAAATCCATGCCACAAAAAAAGGGGGATGATCAAGCACAAAGGCTAATTAGGATGGTCCATTACTTCAATCCATACTTCATGACACTTAGGATAAACTTATGCATCAATCCAAAGTACCTTAAATGATCTTTGATCAATTAGGAGCTAGATTTGAAATGATGAAAGTTCATCAAGTACCAATTCATACATCATGAGTAAGATAGACACAAGTCAATCAATTGATCAAAGGAAAAAGAAAGAGATGAAGAAGAGAGACACAATAGAGGTCACGCCCAAATTGGGTCAAAGTTTGATCGAGTCATCATCAAAATCCATAATCCATTTTGGTGAATTATGGTTTTCACTCCATCAACACCCAAGATCCATTGAGTTTGATGAGACTTGAAGTCCAAACCATCATGATCCAAGGCCAACAGAAGTTTACAAAGTCACACAAATAAAAAAAAGCAATTAAAGGAAATAACAGGGCATCAAAGGTATTTTTTAAATGAATTTCAAACACATGATCCAGTTTAAATCCAACCAATCAAAACATTTCATTTTGTCAACGTGTCTGATCAAACTTAGACAACCTGAGAAAGCTCTGGTCGTCTTCTCCGGTGAGCTCTCACCAGAGTGTCATCGTTTGGTAAATTCAAGACACGGGGACACCATCATTGTGATCCTCTTCTCATCTTGAATCAACCTTATGCTTCAAATTCATTTATGTGAACTGAGAAAACGAAATTTTAGAGAAGTTTCAGAAACAAGCAAGCCACGAAAAATAAAATTAAATGATGAACACGATCAATCAACACCAGATAAGTTAGGGGAAAGCATCAGAGAGTGAAAAACTACATTGTGGAAACTTGTTTGGGTTCAAATGATGCTCAGAACTACCTTGTCCAAATGGTGATCAGAAGTTGATGAAGCTCGGTCTGGCTAGAGCACTTCAGGAGGTCTCAAAGCTTGAGAATTATTGCAAAAGTTTCAGAGGATGCCGAAGGTGCTAATGGAATCAAGAAATTGGATTGAAACAAGCTAAAACTCAAAACACGATAGTTAAATTTTCTAGAAAATTTTCAAGTTGCAGCAGGGATTTCTTGACTCTCCAAAGCTTGAAAATGAAGGCAATACATCCCTCTATTTATAGGGAATGTGATTGGATCCAAATACGTGTGAAATGATGCAAAATTCGTGAAAAATGAATTTGCTTTGAATGTGTAAAAAGTGTGACTTGAAACTCATCAAAACTCAGTCAAATGATGCATTTTAAGGGTCAATTAACTTCTGGAGACTTGTTTAAACATGTTTAGGTTCAAAACACATGCTAAGTTGACTTGGAATTAAGATTAGTGAAGTTCAAAACTCGGGCAATGGCAATTTTTTTAGTTACAAGTCACCATGTTCAACCCAATAGGGCACCATGCTCAGAAGGCTTTTTGTTCTCATTCTTTTTGCAATATGTTAGCACCATGGCAAAGATTACAATGTACCAAGAGAGGCTGCATTTGGATGTTTGAGCACAAAGTTATTTCATGTTGAATTTGGCATGAAAAACTGATCATATAACTTAGAAAAATTTGAGTGTTTCATGGCTGAAAATGACCTATAATGTTTCAATGAACTTCATGGTCTTCCAAGCATATTTTGACCTTAATCCTTGAAGAAAACTAGTAGAGGGTATCACAAATGACATTGTTCAAAAAGAATTAGCCTCATATGTTGTTAATTAAGGAAGTTATGATCTTTGAAAGTTGAGAAGAAGTCACTTGAAAATAGGTCAAATTTCACTAAGTCCACAAATGACCTATAATGTCTCCAAACTTTTGATGATCCTCCAAGTATAATTGGCTCTTGTCATGTATAAAGAAGTTGTATAGGATGTTGAGAAGAGTCATTGGATCTTGTCATGTATGAAGAAGTTGTGATTCTTGGATCTTTGACTTCAAATTATTGACTTTTGGGTCAAACCACTTGGAACAAGCTTGTGTACTTGGACTTTTTTTGCATTTCAAAGCACAAGGGTGATCATACGAACTCAAAACAAGGTGTACTTGATTTCATCTTGATTAAATTTCTCAAAGCTTAAAGTTTTTTATTGAAGAAGGCATGAAAATAAACACATGAACCTTTGACTTTCTTTGAGAAGTAAGCCATAAAAGTTTGAGATGCTCTTGATTGAAAAGCCCTACCTTTCACAATAAACTTAAGGAAAACAAAACATATTTTTGGTATTTTGATTAATGGTTAGATAAGCAATTAATCATATGAACACAAAGGTAAAACAAAACAAAGAGGTGTTTGGTGATCCCTACAAAAAAAAAACCAAAGATGGACAAGGGGAAGGACAAGATGTGACCATGTTTGTGTGCAATGATGCAACATGTGGGATCTTAGGGTTAAAAATTAGGATATGATAGATGCCTATTTAAGTTTCTTAAATTTGGAGATATGAAGATTGAGATCTTTGTCTCAACAAGATTGAGGAGACTTAAATATCAAAGACCCAATTTTTGGCCCTAAGATACCGCAAGATATTTATGATATGATATGAATGCAAATCAGTATCTCTTTGGGGAGAAGCAGTTTCCATAGGGAGAATTGGCTGGGGACAAACAAAGTTCCACAGGGTAAAAGATACCATAAACAGGGGAAAACCCCAACTCCAATAGAAGAGGAAATATGACCTATTATCAGCCAAGTGATAGCTTATAAAAGGTAATAAGCCAAAGAGACTGATTACCAACTACCAACCAAGTGGTAACTTAACAAAGGTAACCAATCAAAGGTAAAAGGAATATTACCTACTATCAGCCAAGTGATAGCTTAACAACAGTAATAAGCTTGAACAGAATGATTACCAACTACCAACCAAGTGATAGCTTAACAAAGGTAACCAACCCAAGGTAAGAGAAGTATTACCTACTATCAGTCAAGTGATAGCTTAACAAAGATAATAAGCTCAAAAGAATGATTACCAACTACCAGCTAAGTGATAGCCTAACAAGGGTAACCAATCAAAGGGGACCAAAGTTCAACCCAGGAATGAACTGGAGAGAATCGATCAAAGAGGACTCAATCCAATGAAGACATGAACTCAATTGGAGATTGATTCCATCCAGATAATGAACTGGAGGAAAAACTGAAACAAAATCTTCCACGAGGATCAGATTTAGTGGGGAATTAGAAAGGATGAACCCTTTCTGCTTAAGGTTGACACTCTATCATAGAGAAGACACACACACTCTATGGGGATAAAAGTTCTAGAGAGCGGGGGGAGCATCGAGAAATGCAAAATGCGCAAATAAACATCATGATGTTATATACATGTGTATCATTATATTGACAAAACAAGCATAAAGGGTGTGAGGTTGATAACACAGTACAACCAGATACTCGATTAATCTCAAAAAGATGCAGATGCTGGCAGAGATTTGTTAGGGATTCTACCACTCTTGCAATATGTTATTGGGGATACTATTATACGTGTAACAAAAGAAAACTCGACCTGGGGAAGTCACTGAATTCCACTCTTTAGGATCTTACCATCCTTGGGATTTCTATTAACATTCCTTTTTTATATTCACAAGTCGAGGAAAATACATATCTTTTTTCGTAAATTTTCAAAAATATGATTGTTTAGATATTTTTTTTGTTTAAAAAATTATCATAAAAAATAAATGCAATTTCCTAAACTAAAACAAAATAAGAATAGCGAATAAATGGGCAAAAGGCATAAATTTTATTGATAGAATGGTAGTCCGCAAATGGCGTGACTCCATGGATCATTACAAAGTTGGAAAATGGTAAATACATGGAAAGAGCTACATTGAGATACAATGACCAATATGTTCTCTAACAACTTTGAATTCCACCATGCTCTGGACTTTGGTCGAGGATGACGGAAAAGGAACTTGTGATAAGCATTGTTGCTTTAAATGATCAAGTCTGGCCTGATGCAGTTACTTGTCATAATCCCTAACTTTTGCCTAGATTGCCTTTTTGGGCTCAATCCAACGGGATGATTACTTTCTATTTATGTCTTTAATTTTTTCCTGGACCGCCCTTTCGGGTTTTCAATCCACCGAGACGCTCATTTTTTCTTAAGCCGCCCTTTCGGGTTTTCAACTTAGCGAGTTGTTCTTTTTTATTTTTTTAGGCAAAGTATTTCTTGACTGCATCAACATTCACAGGAAGAGGGATCTCCTCACCATCCATAGTTGTAAGAATCATTGCACCACTGGAGAAAGCTCTCTTAACAACATATGGGCATTCATAATTAGGAGTCCACTTTCCTCTAGAATCAGTGTTGAAAGACACGGTCTTCTTGAGTACAAGGTCACCTTCTCTGAATATGCAGGGACAAACCTTCTTGTCAAATGCTTTATTTATTCTCTTTTGATATAATTGGCCATGAAACAAAGCCATCATTATTTTCTCTTAAATCAAATTCAAATGATCATATCTGCTCTGACACCATTCAGCCTCAGACAAACTAACTTCCATTAGGACTCACAATGATGGGATCTCCACCTCCACAAGGAGCACTGCCTTCATGCCATACACCAGAGAGAAAGGGGTTTCCCCTGTTGAAGTATGGAAAAACATACGATATCCATGTAAAGAAAACGGGATCATCTCATGTTAATCCTTATATGTCACAACCATCTTCTGGATAATCTTCTTAATGTTCTTATTTGCAACTTCAACAACTTCATTCATCTTGGGTCTGTAAGGATAAGAGTTATGATGTTTAATCTTGAAGTCATCACAAATCTCTTTCATCATCTTGTTATTCAAGTTCGACCCATTGTCAGTAATGATCTTACTTGGAACACAATATCAATAAATAATCTAATTCTTGATAAATCGGACCACAACCTGCTTGGTCACATTAGCATAAATGCTACTTCCACACATTTGATGAAGTAATCAATAGCTACCAGGATGAAACAATTTTGATTCAAAGTTTTGGCTTCAATCATATCATTTCCTCACAGAGAGAAAGGCCATGGGGATGAAATAACATTGAGAAGTGTCAAAGGCACATGAATCTTAACAACATAAATTTGACATTTATGGCACTTCTTCACATATTTACAGCAATCAGATTCCATTGTCATCCAATAATAACCTGCCTTTAACATCTTTTTAGCCATTGCATGTCCATTGGCATGAGTACCAAAGGATCCTTCATGAACTTCTTACATTAACACGTCTTCTTCGTGTTTATCCACTCATTTGAGGAAAGTCATGTCAAAGTTTCTCTTGTACAACATATCTTCATTCAGAAAGAAATTGTCAGCCAATCTTCTCAAAGTTTTCTTATCTTTGCTAGATGCTCCAAGTGGGTACTCCTGACTTTGAAGGAAACATTTAATGTCATAATACCAAGTTTTATCATTCATAACTTCTTTTGCTGCAAACACATGAGCAAGTCTGTCAAGGCGCATAATCGTGATACTGGGCACATCATTCCAATGATTTTTTATACATAGAAGACATAATAGCAATAGCGTCTGCCATCTAATGTTCTTCGCGAGGTATACGATGAAACTCTATTTATTGAAGAAAGTTGACAACCTCCTTGCATAACCTTTATAAGGGATCAAGCCAGGATGACACATCTCTCGTTCTCCTTTAATCCGATTAACGACCAAGGTTGAATCTCCATACACGTCAAGGATTTTAATTCTTAAATCGATGGCCTCTTCGAGACCCATGATATAAGCTTCATACTCTTCCATATTATTCGTACAATCAAACATCATTCTTGCAGTGAAAGGGATATGAGAACCCTTAGGAGTAATAATGATTTCCCCAATTCCATAACCATAAGCATTAACAACTCCATCAAACATTAAACCCAACGGGATCCAGGCTCTGGCCCTTCCTTGCTCAATAATTCATCATAACCTTTGACTTTCAAATACATAAGATCTTCGTCAGGGAAGTCAAACTTGATGGATTGATAATCATCAATTGGTTGCTGAGCTAAATGATCTACAAGAATACTTCCTTTAATCGCCTTCTGAGTACAGTACTCGATATCGTATTCAGACAATAGCATCTACCAACGAGCTATCCTTCCAGTCAAAGTAGGATTTTCAAAGATATACTTGATTGACTCTATTTTGGATATCAACCAAGTGGTATGATTGATCATATACAGGTGTAAACATTTTGCAGAATATCGAGGCTCACAGTTTTTAAACTTTTTACTCAGATAGTAGATGGCATGCTCATTTCTCTCAGTTTCATCTGTTGTCCAAGCACACAGCCCATTGACTCTTCTAACACTGTCAAATACATAATCAAAGGTCTTCATTCCACTGGAGGAGACAAGATATGAGGTTCAACTAGATACTCCTTGATGTTGTCAAAAGCTTTCTGGCAGTCCTCTATCCAAACACAATCCTGATCTTTATGGAGAAGCTTGAAGATTGGCCCACACATGGCAGTCATGTGAGATATGAATTTGGATATGTAATTCAAACGCCCGAGGAACCCTCTGACTTGCTTTTCTGTCTTTGGTGTAGGCATCTCTTGAATAGCTCTGACTTTATTAGGATCTACTTCAATACCTTTTTTGGATGACAATGAAACCCAATAGTTTTCCCAAACAGACACCAAAAGTACACTTATTAGGATTCAACTGGAGTTTAAACTTTCTCAACCATTGAAACAACTTCAACAAATACTCAACATGATCTTCGATTTTTGGGAATCATATCATCAACATAGACTTTTATCTCTTTGTGCATCATGGCATGGAAAAGAGTAGTCATGGATTTTTGGTACGTTGCTTTAGTACTCTTTAAACCGAAAGGCATCACTCTATAGCAGAATGTTCCCCATGGTGTAATAAATGTTGTTTTTCCATGTCCTCGGGTGCTGTCGTACCTTAAAATTTGTCCTCCCCTTTTCATTTTTCATCTGACCCATGACTTGAGATTCATCTGCACATATTCGTGCTTCATTCATATGCACTCATGTTGACATTGTTCAATCTATAGATTCAAAGCTGGTGATTGATTCAAACCCTAATCAGGGGGAGTCTTAATGCTAATGTGCCTTACGGCTTGATTTGTCACCATCTGCTTAGTAAAATCCATAATCCACACCTCTTAGTTGACTGAGGTCAACTTTTGACTTTTTGATCAGTCAATCATTTGTTCTTAAGACCATATTGTCTCGACTTTAGTAACGTTGATCATTATCTATGTCATTTCGACTCACATCTTTGTGCTTTGATTTTAATTTCAAAATTGATTCTAATTTTAAATTAATTTTAATTGATTAACTTTCTATTTTCAGGTTGATTTTAATTAATTTTTTAATTTCAAATTAATTGTGAAATTTCAATTTAATTTTTAATTGATTTTTAAATTTATTTTAATTTCAAAAAGATTCAAACTTTAAGTTAATGGATTTTAATTTTCAAAGAATTTTAGATTGATATCAAATTAATGCTAATTTTAAATTAATGAACTTTAGATTTTTCAAAGTGATTTAATATCAAATTAATCCTAATTATAAATTAATTTTATTTTTATTGATTTTTATTGGCTTTTACTTTAGATTGATCTTTAGATTAGTTTTGGGTTATCTTAGATGCTCAATACCCATTTTATAACCCATATCCATTCTTAAAAATCCATGACACATTCCATACAAAAACAAGTAATCCTCCAATTAACCATTCCATATGCAAATCTAATCCATTTTTCATACAGTAGTAATACATATATCACATAACAACAACAACTTGACTAAACTACCCTTAACGAGTCAACTAACACTTATTTCAAACCTTAACAAATTATTAACTTTATTTAAAACTAACTCAGCAAATTAACCTCACGCCAACCAACTAACAAGCGCATTCAAAGGTTAACACTGCACATTTTCAAATGAATTTAGCTAATTGATATAGTATTCACTCTTTTTTTAAAAGTAGCTTCACACTAATTCGATTTTATCATTGCAGCAAGCAAGCATGTCATATCATAAAGATAATTACACATTTTAACAAGAATGCATTCACATAGTATCAAAATAACTAGCCACATAATAGTCATAACAGGATTCCTACAAAAACGCATTCTAATTGGTTTAACAGTTCACTGAACATTTGTTAACAGGATTTCAATTACTATCCATACTAACAAGTAACAACAGCAGCATACATTCATCACCATCATATAATAGTCAGTCTATTAAGTTACCATTAATATTTGAACCAACTTTCATAACATTCAGCTAATAGGAAATTAGGTGAACTGATAACTAGCTTCTTTAGTTAACATTCATAACACATCACTAACATAACAACAAAACCACGAAACCGAAGTTCTACTCTCCTAACATAACTAATCATCTAACAAATATTTGATTCTTTAGCAAGTCCAATAGAGCCAACTTGAATTAACTCCCTAACTTGACAATGTCAAAAGGTAATAACTAATTGTGCTAACACATGGTTTTCCTGCTAGCTGCCAAAAAATAAAACCTGGACTAAACGCTTCACTAATTCACAAGTTAACAAGGCAATGTAAATAACAGTAAGATTTATATGGAATAGTTCAGTAGAGGTTCAGATAACACGGCACCACAAACCAAATTTAAAACCAAATGCAAATCAAATAAATTTCATTTCGACTTGAATTTCAATTTTCATTTGATAACTAACTTAAAACTAACTGATAGTTAACCGATTAAAAACCTCTAACTTCTTTTTCATTTCAATTTGAGGTGGATTTGAGATGCATTTAACGAAATTTCTAACAGAATTAACAAGGAAAACTTGTATAAGTAGATCATCACTCACCTTCATCTAGTTTTCTGAATCTTCATTTTGTTCACACTCCTTCATTTTGCTTCAATCTTCATAAATATTCATCTTCTTCACTCACCTCCAATCTGTTAGAGATTCGGGTATGATAATCCTGGATAACTTCGAAGAATCGTGTTCGTACACTTTCCGAACAAAGTATTTCGACCCTATTCTTGTCTGGGTTCACGAAATCTTTGTGGGGATAATTCTTGAAGAACAATTTGTTTCTGACAAAGAGAAATGTTCAGGAATGTAGAGAGAAAGTTTGGTTTTGTTATATATTTTTTTTAAACTGAGGCCAAATGACTCCTTATATAGGAGATCAATAACAGAAACCGAAAAGACGCAACTGTTCAGAAACGGTTACGTCGGTTGGGAAAGGATTCAACTGTTCAAAAGAAAAGTTCGAAAGGGGCGCTGCCCCGCACCCCGCCAGGGGCTTCGCCCCTTGGAACCCCGTTTCAATTATTCGCATTCAATTATATGTTGGCTCGACGAGCGTGCACTCCGCACTACCCGTAACTCGTTTCCAAGCTTTAACGCATAATTGCATCGGCCTGTAGTAAATCACATTACTACTAAAATACATTGATGATACTAAAATCACCAACAAATCCCCCCCATTTTAGTGTAATCCTTGATTTACTCAGTATATACAATAATATATACAAGGGTATAACACACAGGTATAACGATCAAACAAATGCATAAATGAAAATGTCTTGCGATTGAATTTTTATCTTAGTACAAATACACATTCCAAATACTCGAAAATCGGGGTGTCATAGCGATTGAACCCGTCAATCCATTTGAGTGTCTGAAGATATAGTACACATATGTTTCTTACAATACTCTACTATTCATACTTGACACTTTACAAGCCATGTGTCCTTATCCATTAATAAGCATATAGGAAGCCAAGTCCAAGCTTCTTGAAGCGGCAAAACTTCATGCTCACATAGGTGATTCTTTTAATCTTGCACCTGCATTTGCAATTTTCCAAAAGAACCATTAAGAAGATATAATTCAACCTAGCCATCACTTGCAGGTCTGAGCACATACCTTGGGAAGATAAACACAATTGCTCCAATCTCTAACTATGATCTTTTCACATTGAATTCTGCTTCTAATGTTGTATTAGAAGGGAATTGGGTATACCATAGCTAATAGATTTAAATGGACTTTAATCACATCCCAATTATCGACTTCTTCACTAAGTCTCTAGCTAACCCCTTCGTCAAGTGGTCAGCTAAGTTTTGTTGCAACCGAACAAACTCAATAGATATCACCCCATTCATGATTAATTCCCTAATCATACTATGTCTAACACCCAAATGTCTAGACTTTCCATTGTATATTTGACTATAAGCTTTAGCCAATGTGGCAGTACTATCACAACGAATAGAAATTGGTGATATCGATTTAGGCCATATCGGAATCTCATATACCAAATTCCTTAGCCATTCCGCTTCTTTACCAGCAGCAGCTAATGCTACAAACTCAGATTTCATTGTGGAACCAGTTATACATGTTTGCTTCTTGGAAGCCCATGAGATGGCACCTCCCCCAAGCAAGAACACCCATCCACTTGTAGAGGATGAATCTTCAGCATTATTTATCCAACTAGCATCCGAATAACCCTCTAACACCGAAGGAAATCCCATATATGACAATCCATAATTCATTGTACCCTTCAAGTACTTGAATACCTTAGTTATCGCATGCCAATGATGTCTACTAGGATTACTAGTAAATCTGCTCAACTTTCCAACCGCATAAGCAATATCCGGTCTAGTGCTAATCATAGCATACATCAAAGAGCCTATAGCTTTTGAATATTCGAGTTGATCCACAGGTTTACATGTATTTGGCATAAGCTTTTCTCCCGGATCCATGGGAGTACTTACTGGAGAACAACTTTCATAATTGAACTTCTTGAGTATTTTCTCGATGTAATGAGATTGCGTAATTACAATCCCCTTATTCTCCCGTTTAATCTTAATACCAAGAATAACGTCCGCTTCTCCCATATCCTTCATGGAGAACTTTGATGACAAGAAATTCTTCGTTTTATCAACTTGATTTTGGTCGGTGCCAAAGATCAACATGTCATCAACATATAAACAAATGAAAACTCCTTTACCGGAAGTATCAAATTTGCTATATACACATTTGTCAGCTTGGTTTAGAATGAAACCATTAGACAAAACAACCTCATCAAACTTTTGATGTCACTGCTTCGGAGCTTGTTTCAGCCCATACAACGACTTAACTAGCTTACACACTTTATGCTCATTACCAGGCATTACAAATCCTTCAGGTTGCTTCATATACACTTCTTCCTCCAAATCACCATTCAGAAATGCTGTTTTGACATCCATTTGATGAATCACTAGATTATGAATAGCCGCTAAGGCAATCAACAATCTAATAGTAGTGATATGGGCAACAGGAGCATAGGTATCGAAATAATCAATCCCTTCCTTTTGTCTGAAGCCTTGGATAACTAATCTAGCTTTAAACTTGTCAATTGTACCATCGACTTTCATCTTCTTTTTGAAGATCCATTTGCAACCCAATGGTTTGCCACCTGGTGGTAAATCAGATAATACCCAAGTATTATTTTCCATGATAGAACCAATCTCTTCGTCAATTGCTTCTTTCCAGAAAGCAGAATCTCGAGATTCACAGCTTCATCATACGTTCTTGGATCCTTCTCTATACTATAGCAATAATAGTATTGAGTGTCAATCTGATCCTTTGATCCCTCAACTAAATATAGTTGAAAATCAGATCCATAAGATCTAGATTTTCTAGCTCTTTTGCTCCTACGGGGTTCAAGTGTCTCACTTGGCACATCATTTGAATGATCATCCCTTAGAGATTCATCTGAATTAGGTATAGAGTCCTTTGGTCTAGGTATAGAAGAGAAACAATTCTCATCAAATATGGCATATCTCGATTCTATAATTATGTTAATAGAAATCGAGTCATTAGGTTCTATAACATAAAACCTATAGGCCTTGGAGTGCTCAGCATATCCAACAAAGATGCAAGCTACACCCTTTTCACCCAAAGTTTTCCTTTTTGGGTCCGGGAGTCTAACCACGGCCCTACAACCCCAAACACGTAGAAATGTTAAGTTGGGTCGTTTCTTATACCAAAGTTCATATGGGGTAGTCTTGTTCCTTTTATTAGGAACCCTATTTAACAAATAGCAAGCTGTTAACATAGCTTCTCCCCAAAACCTTCACTCAAACCAGAGTAAGATAACATGGCATTCACCATTTCCTTAAGCACTCTATTTTTCCTTTCAGCCACACCATTTTGTTGAGGTGTATAAGGTGTCGTAGTCTCATGAATGATTCCTACGGATTGGAAAAATACAGGATCATAATATTCACCACCTCTATCTGTACGTAATGTTTTAATCAACACATTCTGTTGCACTTCAACTTCAGTTTTATAAATTTTGAATTTATCTAAGGATTCGTCCTTAGCGTGCATCAAATAAACATAGCAGAATCTAGATGCATCATCTATGAAAGTGACAAAATATTTTTTATGTCCTAATGATGGAGTAGCATGCAAATCACATAAATCACTATGTATCAACTCAAGAATGACAGATTTCCTTGTTATACCTTTAAAAGGTTGCCTAGTGATCTTTGTTAACATGCAAGTTTTACAATTTTCTACATTTTTATCAAAAACAGGAATTAAATCATCTTTAGACATTTCATGCATTCTTTTATAATGTACATGTCCTAGACGAGCATGCCATAACGATGAATTGATAACATTCGAAGAGGACATAAATACAGAACCAGAATCATTAGGAACTCCATTCAAATTCATCATAAACATACCATTATTATAATATCCAAATCCTACAAACACACCAGACTTCGATAAAACATATTTATCAGATTCACACACTTGCTTGTATCCAAGCTTATTTAATACAGGACCAGAAATTAAATTCTTACGTAGTTTAGGAACATACAAAACATTAAACAAAGTAATAGTCTTTCCAGAACTGAATTCTAGCACCACGTTTCCTTTGCCTACAACGGGAACGAAGTGATCATCTCCCATGTAGAGGACAGAACCATCTTCCACTGGAACAAGAGTCTTGAACCAGAAACGATCCTTGCAAACATGTGTTGTAGCGCCAGAATCAATCCACCACGCGATAGCATCATCCTGCACATAGAATGCTTCAGAATTTAGTGAAACTGAATGTTTAATCAAACTATTCAAATCACGAATTGATTTCTGACCTTGGTTTTCGGATTGGTCCTTGGACCCCTTTCCTGAACCACTTGCATTCGCGTTATCATGCTTTTTGCCGGAACGACAATCCTTCTTGAAGTGGCCTGTTTTGCCACACTTCCAGCATTCTAGTTTCGGTTTCTTGTTAGCACCGAAACTACCCTTATTGTTCTTGAAAGCACGCTTCTTTCCTATGTTTTTGTTGTTACCGTTCTTACCACCCTCTTCGACCATATTAACCGAGGGTCCAACAATTTCTTTGCCTTTTCCTTTGTCATCCTCCTGCGCTCTTAGAGATTCTTCTATGCGCAAGTGACTTCCAAGTTGGATCAAAGACAGATCGTCTTTTCCATGCTTCAGATTGTGTTTGAAATCCTTCCACGAAGGAGGCAACTTGTCTATGATGCTTGAGACAGATATTGTTTCATCCATCTTCAATCCGTGTTGTGTGAACTGTCCAAGGATTCGGAGGAGTTCATTGAATTGTTCCATGACAGACCTCGATTCAACCATTTTGTAATTGTTGAAATCGGTTACCAGGAACTTTTTACTGGATGAGTCCTCTGCCATGTACTTGGATTCGAGACAATCCCACAATTCCTTTGCAGATTCTATGTTTTGATAAATATCAAATAAGGGAGCAGACATACCGTTAAGAATGTGCCCTCTGCATATGTAGTCGTCGTTCTCCCATTTTGATCTGCGTCTCAGATTTTCAACCGTGTCTTCCTCCAGAAGTTCTGGAATCGGTGTAGACAGAACGTGCACCACCTTTAACGTTGTCAACATGAAATGCATCTTCTTCTTCCAACGCCTGAAGTCTTGTCCTTGAAACTTGTCCAATTTTCCGAAGTTTGTAGTCATCTCCTTGACGGTGCTTCCTCCAGCCATGATTATCAGAAAATACTTTATTCGTTTGTTAGAGATTCGGGTATGATAATCCTGGATAACTTCGAAGAATCGTGTTCGTACACTTTCCGAACAAAGTATTTCGACCTTATTCTTGCCTGGGTTCACGAAATCTTTGTAGGGATAATTCTTGAAGAACAATTTGTTTCTGGCAAAGAGAAATATTCAGGAATGTAGAGAGAAAGTTTGGTTTCGTTATTTTTTTTTTAAACTGAGGCCAAATGACTCCTTATATAGGAGATCAATAACAGAAACCGAAAAGACGCAACTGTTCAAAAACGGTTACGTCGGTTGGGAAAGGATTCAACTATTCAAAAGAAAAGTTCGAACGGGGCGCTGCCCCGCATCCCGCCAGGGGCTTCGCCCCTTGGAACCCCGTTTCAATTATTCGCATTCAATTATACGTTGGCTCGACGAGCGTGCACTCCGCACTACCCCTAACTCGTTTCCAAGCTTTAACGCATAATTGCATCGGCCTGTAGTAAATCACATTACTACTAAAATACATTGATGATACTAAAATCACTAACACAATCATTCTTCAAGCTTCCATTCTTCGATTCTTCTTCCCTTTTCATTTTGTTCTTCATCTTTTATTCAACCTGCAACAACCACAAAACAGAATTCCATGACCATTCGAACCTCAACTCTGTCTGCAAATACACGGTTGTACACAACCAGAAGAGTCATATCGAAGCCCTCTGAGTCTCGCACTCTCACGGTGTAGGGAGAGAATAAAAGAAGAAACAAGCTTCAGAAAAGTTACACATACCTAAAAGAGGAGTATCCTTCAAATCGAGCCTTCGATCTTCATCAGAGAAATCCAGAACCAGAATCTTGACGTTCTTCATTCTATCTCTTTATCCTTGCCGCATCATCTTCAATTCACCTTGCTTGCAACAGCAGAAGCAGAAGAATTGAGGAAATAAGAGAGGATTAAAGAAGAGAGAAGGAAAGTTCCAGAAGCTTACCTAGAGATGCCTCCGACTTCACGTTCGCTTTGAGTGTAATTTTTCACCGGGATAATTCTTTGTCACGTAGGTTGGTGAAATTCTTCTTTCTCGATCAATTCTCTTTGCTTTGATATGACTTATAGATCATGGAGCCAAACCTCTATGGTTTAGACTCCGATTCAACCATTGCTCGCGTTCAATTCTAGATTTGTGAGTTAGGGTTCATTTGATTTCGGTTGGGTTTGGATGGATGGTTTAAAAATCAGAAGAAATAGAGGTAAGTTTATGGTAGAGGAATGTGAGGTGGTTAGAACGATGTAGGTTTTATGGGAAATGGTCCTCCGCCGCCGCCGGAGGCGATTCCCGGCGCGGCAGAGTTCATTCGCACGTGGTGGGAACTCAGAGAGGTTGAACTTTGTGAAGTGGACGAACATACTGATGAACGCTTGTTTCTTTCCCTTTGTGACCACCTTAGGCCTTCGGCCCCTTGGGCCCAATGTTTTTTTCAATGCCCAAACTCATTCTGCCAAACGCAACCCTCATATGTTTGGGCTCACCCCCTGTGTGCAATGATTCAATGTTCGGGCCTCCACCCCCTTTCATCTGTTAAGGCACATTGATCTTGTATTTAATCATGCTCATTTTGTGCTTTATCATGATAATTAGTTTAGCTAATTATGATTTTAGAGAATAATCAGATTTTGGAATTAAATTTAGAGTTTTTAGCTAATTAGAACTTTGATTAATTTGAAACCATAGCCTTTACATACCTTCTTCTCATGGACGTCGAACCTTTGATCCCGCATCGGGTAATATGCGCAGATTATCCGGATTATTTTCATGTTGTTAACATATCTTATTGCATATCAGTTTTGCATTGTTATATATGTTGGAGTTCTGACCCTGAGTTATTATACCATCAATGCTTTGAATCTATGGGTGTTGCATAATTATTTTCATTTCATTCCCAACTTATGCATTCATTCATTTGCATTACATACATGTTAACCAAAAAACTCACCATATCCATTCCTCCGTCAGAAAGACAACGACTCGCTGACACCGGTCATCCAAGGATCATGGAAAAGACTAAGAGCATTGACAAAGCTTACATGGTTTTGGGGCTATTCTTGGATAGCATGACAACAAACTTCCCAAATCAGGTTGTGATTGATAAGCAAGATGAAGACACCCTATATCCCTTTTGGAGTTCATCATGGTCAAACTTCTCATCAGATAGTCAATCCTGGCTTGGTGCATTCTGCTCAAATGTTCCAACCAATGGTTGTTCCTGAGATTCATTCTCAGACACATATACCTTTGGTGCTTATGTCATGTTACCCATCCCCACATGGTATTACGCCCCAGTATCAGCAGTCGGCTCCGACTCAAATTCTGAAAAGTCAACAAACTGTGCTACGTAACCATCAAGGGCAAAGGCAGACCAGACAGTTTGATAGAAAGCATCCTCAACGTTATCAGATCCCTATGACATATGCTCAGTTGCTAGCTTATCTTGTTCAGCAAGGGGAAATTGTGCCAAAAGAAATACCATCGGCTATTTATCCTTATGGTCTGAAGTACAATCCTAACACTTCTTGTGCGTTTCACGTTGGCTATATAGGGCACTCAACTGAAGATTGATGGATGTTCAAGACCAGAGTACAAGAGTTTATTGATCAAAAGGTTCTGTCATTCTCTGAGGTAGGACCCAATGTCATAATCAACCCGTTGCCAGACCACTGCGGACAGATTGTGAATGCAGTTAGTGGTGAGGGTTGCTCAGATTCAATTGCTTCTTCAGATGAGTATCAAGGCTAGCAATATCATATTGATTCAATCATGTCTCGTTTGTAATACTTCCCTGTTTGTTAATTTTTGTTCATTTGTAAAAATTGTCTGGTTTTCAGATGATAATAATAATGAAATAAACGTGCATGTTTTGCTTAGATCCATTCGTGTTCACTCATATTTTATGTTATCATTATCAAACTGTTTGTCAAATAAAAATTAAAAGAGAACGATGCAAATTAAAATACGCAAGATTGTTGTCTGTATGCTTTTGAATAAGACCGTGTTGATGATGTAAGGAATTGTTCAATCCCTAAACACCGGATATATAGGGAAGTTAATCCCTTGTTAACCCCTTCGGGCCTTAAAGTAGGAGTTTCTTTCTTTATACATAAAAGCCTCATGCTTAAACAGGGGCAGGGTAGTCTTCAGTTAGTTTAGACTTGCATTCAAAATTCATAAAGAGAATATCCCATCAAGTGATCAATCATATCATATTCCTCTCAAGAGGATGGAATCACAAATTCAAAATGGTTATCCCTTACCTACAAAAGGAGTGAGATATTCACAAATCGTGCAATAAATCAAGAAAGTAGTGTTACACGATTTGCTCCATACAAAATGAAAATAAAAGAGAATCAAAAGCAAATGAAAAGCCTGCTAAGTCAAAAGCTTGAAAATAAGATTAACTTAGGCAAAAGTTAGGGCATCCCGGTGGGCTGCAGACCCAAAGGATCAGCCCAGGCAAAAATAAGGGTAAACAAAACAAAAGAATCAGAGGATCAATGTTAAAATCCTCAGCAAGAGAAAATCCATGTGACTGTAAACAAAAGCAAAAGGTGAGTGATTGTCGCTCCAAATTCTCAGGGATTCCATAACCATCTTTGATGTTATTCAAAATCCTTTTCTGAAAGATGGGCACTTATTTCAAGCTAACTGAATCTAGGACTGGAGAACATCATGGAGAACGGGTGGGTTAGAATGGGTTTTGAGCCTTATATCCTTTCCTTCTAGAATCGAGAACCAGGCCACGTTACAACCCTCAAAAGACCTAATTGAAGCAGGGTTTATTTCGAAAGCATATTATGGCAAGATCACGTTAAGTTGACTCCTAAAGATGTGTTTGTCATTTGTATTGATACTAATATGGCATTCTAATCAGTGATTCATTCACTAGATGTCATAATTTTAGTGAACACACTTGAGTTTTCAAAATTTGCATGGGCATGACATTACAATTATCATTTTCAAAATGAGTATTTTACATTCGAATAGTCATTTGATATCAAGGAAGCTTACATATGGGAAAGTTGATCAAATTCCTAATATCCCATAGCTCAGATCTCTTCAAGAGTCAATCAATCTAAGGCAACCACGTCGAGATTCTACAAATCTCTCTAAATCAGTCAGACAGGGGTAAAGTTTACTTCGAAGTTCATATTGGGGCAGGTCACCCTAAGAGCATGAGAAATCAATCACTCCCAAGATGGTTAATCAAGGGAATATACTTTCAAGACGCCCGGGAAAGCCAGTTTGAGATACTCAGATGATGGGACTACTCCATAACTTATGACTGAGGTTGTTGGTGCAGATACCCAGTATATTGGGGCAGAGGCGGGCTACACTGGTACAAACTCTTTCCGGGTTTCAAACATAATCCACAACAGCAGTTTAGCTTGAAGCGGGTGTCGGAGAATCACGTCTGGATGATCCCAAATCCTAGCCCAAAATTACCACCGCTCTCTATATGAGTATCTGGCTTAACAAATGCATAAATCATCATCATGTATAAATTACGTCGCTTCACTCATGCATATCATTCATCTAGCATAGCATGAAGTCGTGTGTGCAAATCTGGAAAATCAAGTCCAGTATTTCATTAGCATCTTCCAATTCCAAACTTACCTGGTACTTTTTAAAACCATCTAGTTTGATACTACTTTCAAATCCAACTTGCTTGGCATATTTTGAAGCCCAATTTGTTAGGTATCTTTTTCCGACCTTTAGGGTTGATGATCCTCTTGCTTCCAACATTTGCAGTTGTTGGTATATTTTTCCGATCTTTAGGGTTGATGATCCTCTTTCTTCAACCTTCATGGTTGTCGGAGCTTTTCCAACCTTTAAGGTTGATGGCCTTTTTTCTGACCGTTAGGGTTGATGATCTTTGTTTCCAACATTCGTGGTTGGTGAATCTTTTTCCAACCTTCATGGTTGATTAACCATTCTACATGATTTACAAACTTTTTTTTCGACCGGTAAGGTTGATGACCTTTCTTTTTCAAACCTTCGTGTTTGACTTTGTTTCCAGTTGTTGAACTGATGATTCATTTGTGAAACCCCTTGTTCACAAGGATATTTTGGAACTTTCACTTATGGGCTCCCTGATCAGCATACTTGGCCATATATTTCAAAGATACAATTTAGCATGCATATCATGATCTTCATTTACCATTAATATCCTCACAGTACATCAAAGATCCCATCAGATGAGCTTGTAAATATCAAGTTGTCATCCTTATATCCCATTAGACCCTTCTCAACAGGTAAATTTTTGGATACTTCGATATTTAATCCACTCATACCTTGAAACCCGAAAAGCTCTCGCAATTCGACCATTCAGGTCTAAGTCGATTAAATAGGGGCAATTGTCGTACCCTAAAATTTGTCCTCCCCTTTTCACTTTTCATCCGACCCATGACTTGAGATTCACCTGCACATATTAGTGCTTCATTCATATGCACTCATGCTGACATGGTCAATCTATAGATTCAAAGCTGGTGATTGATTCAAACCCTAATCAGGGGGAGTCTTAATCATAATGTGCTTTACGGCTTGATTTGTCACATTGTGCTTAGTAAAATCCCTAATTCACGCCTCTTGGTTGATTGAGGTCAACTTTTAACTTTTTGGTCAATCAGTTGACCAAAGTCAACCATCCGTTCCTAAGACCATATTGTCTCGACTTTAATAACGTTGATCATTATCTATGCCCTTTCGACTCACATCTTTGTGCTTTTATTTTAATTTCAAAATTGTTTCTAACTTTAAATTAATTTTAATTGATTGACTTTTTATTTTCAGGTTGATTTTAATTAATTTTTAATTTCAAATTGATTGGGGAATTTCAATTTAATTTTTAATTGATTTTTAAATTGATTTTAATTTCAAAAAGATTCAAACTTTAAATTAATGGATTTTAATTTTCAAATGAATTTTAGATTGATTTCAAATTAATGGTAATTTTAAATTAATGAACTTTAGACTTTTCAAAGTGATTTAATATCAAATTAATCCTAATTATAAATTAATTTGATTTTAATTGATTTTTATTGGCTTTTGATTTTAAATTAATCTTTAGACTAGTTTTGAATTATTTTAGATGCTCAATACCCATTTTATAATTCATGACACATTCCATACAAAAACAAGTAATCCTCCGATTAACCATTCCATATACAAATCTAATCCATTTTTCATACAGTAGTAATACATATATCACATAACAACAACAACTTGACTAGACTACCCTTAACGAGTCAACTAACACTTATTTCAAACCTTAACAAATTATTAACTTTATTTAAAACTAACTCAGCAAATTAACCTCACGCCAACCAACTAACAAGCGCATTCAAAGGTTAACACTGCACATTTTCAAATGAATTTAGCTAATTGATATAGTATTCACTCTTTTTTTAAAAGTAGCTTCACACTAATTCGATTTTATCATTGCAGCAAGCAAGCATGTCATATCATAAAGATAATTACACATTTTAACAAGAATGCATTCACATAGTATCAAAATAACTAGCCACATAATAGTCATAACAGGATTCCTACAAAAACGCATTCTAATTGGTTTAACAGTTCACTGAACATTTGTTAACAGGATTTCAATTACTATCCATACTAACAAGTAACAACAGCAGCATACATTCATCACCATCATATAATAGTCAGTCTATTAAGTTACCATTAATATTTGAACCAACTTTCATAACATTCAGCTAATAGGAAATTAGGTGAATTGATAACTAGCTTCTTTAGTTAACATTCATAACACATCACTAACATAACAACAAAACCACGAAACCGAAGTTCTACTCTCCTAACATAACTAATCATCTAACAAATATTTGATTCTTTAGCAAGTCCAATAGAGCCAACTTGAATTAACTCCCTAACTTGACAATGTCAAAAGGTAATAACTAATTGTGCTAACACATGGTTTTCCTGCTAGCTGCCAAAAAATAAAACCTGGACTAAACGCTTCACTAATTCACAAGTTAACAAGGCAATGTAAATAACAGTAAGATTTATATGGAATAGTTCAGTAGAGGTTCAGATAACACGGCACCCAAACCAAATTTAAAACCAAATGCAAATCAAATTAATTTCATTTCAACTTTCATTTGTAACTAACTTAAAACTAACTAACAGTTTCTAACAGATCAAAAACCTCTAACTTCTTTTTCATTTCAATTTGAGGTGAATTTGAGATGCATTAAATGAAATTTCTAACAGAATTAAGAAGGAAAACTTGTATAAATAGATCGTCATTCATCTTCATCTAGTCTTCTGAATCTTCATTATGTTTACACTACTTCATTTTGCTTCAATCTTCACTCACCTCTAATCATTCTTCAAGCTTCCATCCTTCGATTCTTCTTCCCTTTTCATTTTGTTCTTCATCTTCTATTCAACCTGCAACAACCACAAAATAGAATTCCATGACCATTCGAACCTCAACTCTGTCTGCAAATACACTACCGTACACAACCAGAAGAGTCATAGCGATGCTCTCCAAGTCTCGCACTCTCACGGCATGAAGAAAGAATATAAGAAGAAACAAGCTTCAGAAAATTTCCACATACCTAAAAGAGGAGGAGTATCCTTCAAACTGAGCCTTCGGTCTTCATCAGAGAAATCAAGAATCAGAATCGTGACGTTCTTCATTCTACCTCTTCAACCTTGCCGCATCATCTTCAATTCACCTTGCTTGCAACGGTGGAAGCAGAAGAAGTGAGGAAATAAGAGAGGATTAAAGAAGAGAGAAGGAAAGTTTCAGAAGATTACCTAGAGACGCCTCTGACTTCGCGTTCGCTTTGAGTGTAATTTTTCACCAGGATAATTCTTTGTCTCGTAGGTTGGTGAAATTCTTCTTTCTCGATCAATTCTCCTTACTTTGATATGACTTATAGATCGTGGAGCCAAACCCCTATGGTTTGGACTCCGATTCAACCATTGCTCGCGTTCAATTCAAGATTTGTGAGTTAGGGTTCGTCTGATTTCGGTTGGGTTTGGATGGATGGTTTAAAATTCGGAAGAAATAGAGGTCGGTTTATGGTAGAGGAATGTGAGGTGGTTAGAACGATGTAGGTTTTATGGGCAGTGGTCCTCCGGTGCCGCCAGAGGCGATTCCCAGCGCGGCGGAGTTCTTTCTCAGGTGGTGGGAACTCAGACAGGTTGGACTTTGTGAAGTGGACAAACATACTGATGAACGCTTGTTTCTTTCCCTTTGTGGCCACCATCCCCATGGGCCCAATGTTTTTTTCAACGCCCAAACTCATTCTGCCAAATGCAACCCTCATATGTTTGGGTTCACCCCCCTCTGTGCAATGATTCAATGTCCAGGCCTGCACCCCCTTTTATCTGTTAGGGCCCATTGATCTTGTATTTAATCATGCTCATTTTGTGTTTTATCATGATAATTAGTTTAGATAATTATGATTTTAGAGAATAATCATGTTTTGGAAATAGATTTAAAGTTTTGAGCTAATTAGAGCTTTGATTAATTTAATTCTTCCCTGTAGATTAGATATTAAGATCAGATTAATTAGTAATAGATTTGTAGAAGTTTAGTTTAATTAAGCATTTAGTTTAATAAGTCTTAATCTAAATAGAAGGATTGCTTTTAGAGTATTAGTTCATTTAGATATTAGATTTTAGAACTAGAATTTCCTTTAGGAAATTAGAATTATTTAGATTAGAATTTAATTTGTTACTAATTCATTTTAGCATAATGACTATTTTGCCCCCTAGGTAGAAGAATCTTGATCTTAATACATGCTCCCCTTGTTTAGGGCCCTAATTAGATTTATCTGATTTTATTTAGTTGATTAATTAAATAGGATATTATTGTATATAATTTAACTATTATGTTTATCGCACCGATTAATGTTGACCAAAGGTCACTTTGGTCAACCGAGTCCTTTGTAAGTGTGTTGTAAGTCCTAAGCCTATTTCAAGTGATCAAAAGACCATTGATCACTTGATATGGCAAGTTCATTGAGCTCGAGATATTTTGGATATGCTGAATCTCAAGAGCTCAAGACCTCAAGGTTCAAGTGCGAGATCAAGACTTCAAGTCAATATCAATCAAGCATAGCTAGCAAAGTGGACTACATTCTCCAGCACAACAAAGGTGTCAACAGTTGACAAGTGTGATTCAAATTATAAGCTATAAGTCTTAAGTATTGAGGAATGATGAGGCTGAGTTTCTCTCATTCTTGTCTAGAATGACTTTGCGTACGGGGCGTAGGCCCTAACTATACAAAGCATTCGCCCTTATTCATAGGCTTTAACACAAATCCTATCAAACAATTATCAAGTCTCCTTCTACAACAAATAACACAACATCAATAGGATCAACGCAGGATCTCCTGTCAGCAGCTTGTTGATTTTGATTCAAGTTGCAAGCTACGAATCTTAAGTAATAAGGAATGATGAGATGGAGTTTCTCATATCCTTGTCTAGAGTGACTTTGTGTATGGGGCGTAGGCCCTAGCTATTCAAAGCACTCGCCCTTGCTCCTAAACTCTAGTGCAATTTGAATCATGCAACTAATAAGTCTTCTTTAAGCAAACCTCAATCTTTCAACACCCCAATAGTGGAGCATCTTTTGCCATTTGCAACTTGTGGTTGTACACCCTCTTCTAATTAATTCCTTTTCCTTGTGAGGTGTTAAACCTTGGCACATCCTTAACCTTGTAAGGTTTTAAACTTTGGCTCTTCGATTTATATCTTCGCATTGAGAGTCATAGACTCTAGCATCTAACTTTCTTTGCCTTATGCGGTGTTAAACCTTGACTCTCCGATATTGATCTTTGCCTTGAGAGTCATGCACTCTGGAATATGGTTTATGTGCCTTGTGAGGTGTTAAACCTTGGCTATTCGATTTTAATATTTGCCTTGAGAGTCATGGACTCTGGCATATGTTCTTGTTGGTTCTAAGTGTTGGCAGCAATTTTGGTAAAACAATTAGTGTTCACAAGATGTTGTATGTGATGTCTTAACATAAGATATTTATGTACCTGCTGAAAATTATAAATGGAATTATGCAGGATTCTTCCAGGATGTTAGACCTGATGTCATGACATCCTGTACACAGAACATTCAGTATGAATGTTAGGTGTTATATGATTGCGCATTTAATGGCAATCTATGTATGATTGAAGATCTGATTTGCAGGCGCATTCAATCATTGATTACAACCTGATTTACTTATTTTCCAAGGAGATCTAACCAGCTGTTATGAGAAGATTTAATTGGAAAATAGTTTTAGGGTTTTCAAGATGTCCAAGCCCAGCTGAATGCTTCTATAAATAGGACTTGGAAAACCTGATTTTATACACAACCAATACTGAGCGAAATATTGAGAGAATATAAGGGTTTGTGTCTTGTTTAGTCGTGAGACTTGTAAGCCATTCAATTCATCCATAGATGATTGAATTGGTCTGATTTGTGGTTGTAATTTGTCACTCTAAGCTTGTAAGCAAGAGTGTGTGTCTACTTGATCAAAGTTGTGAAGCAAGATCAAGTGTGTGTCTACTTGATCAAAGCTGTTAAGCAAGATCAAGCGTGTGTCTACTTGATTGAAACTGCTAAGTAAGATCAAGTGTGTGTTATTGAAAAGTGTCTTCTATTCACAAGGAATTTGTTGATTCTAAGTGTTGGCAGCAATTTTGATAAAACAAAGAGTGTTCACAAGATGTCATGTGTGATGTCTTAACATGAGATATCCTATGTACCTGCTGGAGTTAAAGAACATATGCAAGCAGGATTGTTTCAGAATGCCACATAAAATGACAAGGCTTCTGATATTGGTTGTACCTGTTGGAGCTTATATGGAAGACATGTTCATGCAGGATTGTTTCAGATGACATACACAATGTCATGGTATCTGATATGGATGTACCTGCTATAAAAGGAAATTGGATTATGCAGGATTTTTCTAGGATGTCAGACCCAATGTCATGACATCTTGTACACAGAACATTCAGTATGAATGTCTTGTGTTTTGTGATTGCACAATTAATGGCAATCATTGGTTGATTGAAGATATGGCTAGCTGGCGCATTCAATAAGGGATTACCACCAGATTTGATTATTTTCCAAGGAGATCTATACAGTTGTTATAAAAAGATTTGATTGGAAAATATATTTAGGGTTTTCATGATGCCCAATGCTTCTATAAAAAGGGACTTAGAAAACTTGTTTGTACACACAACCAAGACTGAGTGAAATTTAGAGAGAGAGCTAGGGTTTGTGTCTGTAGGTCATTCAAGTCATCCATTGATGATTGAATTGGACTGAATTGTCTTCTTGATCAAAGCTTTGAAGCAAGATCAAGAGTGTGTCTTCTTGATTGAAATTGTGAAGTAAAATCAAGAGTTTTGTAATTGAAAAGTATTTTCTTTTCACAAGGATTGTTGTTTAAAGTCACAGGTGTGTGATTATAAGGGAAGTGAGTGGGTTCTCATATCTAAGAGTGCTTAGGTAGAAGTTGCACGGGTAGAGATTAGGTGAGAAAGACTGTAACTTATTGAAGTGTACGGATAGTCTTTGAACTAATTCTATTTTAGTGGATTTCCTTCCTGGCTTGGTAGCCCCCAGACGTAGGTGAGTTGCACCGAACTGGGTTAACAATTGCTTGTGTTATTTGCTTTACCATTCTGTTTTTGTTTATCCATTGTTTATAACCAGATATCAGTGTCGTGACATTACCTTCGACATCTAATATCTGATACCAGAATTTCAATTGGTATCAGAGCAGGCATCCTGCTCTGGTTCTGGGTGAGATCTAGGGGCAATACTTTCTAGTACAATGGAGAGAGATGGAGGATTTGTTCATAGGCCACCAATTTTGGATGGTTCTAACTATGACTATTGGAAACCTAGAATGGTAGCGTTTCTGAAATCCCTCGATAACAAGGCTTGGAAAGTTGTGCTAACAGGTTGGGTGCATCCTGTCATTACTAAAGAAGGAGAAGTCACCACTGAGAAGAAGCCTGAAGAACAATGGTCCAAGGAGGAGGAGGATCTTGCTCTTGGAAACTCTAAAGCCTTGAATGCAATATTCAATGGGGTAGACAAGAATATTTTCAGGCTGGTAAATAACTGTGAAGTGGCCAGAGATGCTTGGGACATTCTCAAGGTCACTCATGAAGGCACCTCTAGGGTAAAGATGTCTAGACTTCAGCTGCTCACCTCCAAGTTTGAAAACTTAAGGATGAAAGAAGATGAAAACATTCGTGAATTTCACATGAGTATCCTTGAGATTGCTAATGCTTCAGGATCCCTGGGAGAGAAGATGACAGATGAAAAGTTGGTAAGAAAAATACTCAGGTCACTTCCTAAGAGATTTGCAATGAAGGTGACTGCCATAGAAGAGTCTCAAGACATCTCCAACATGAGGGTAGATGAGCTAATTGGCTCCCTCCAAACCTTTGAGATGGGATTGATTGAGGGAACTGAAAAGAAAACCAAGAGCATTGCCTTTGTATCCAACACAGAAGAGGAAAGCAATCAAGATGTGGATAAAGAGTGGGCCAATGAAGTTGCAATGTTGAGGAGACAGTTTAACAGATTATTAAAGAAAATGGATGTCAGATCCAAGGCAAATGTCAAAAACATCTCATCTGACATCAACAATGGAAGAAGAGTAAGGTCAGAAGAAAAGCCCAAAGAAGGAAAAGAAGTAAAGTGCTATGAATGTGATGGGTATGGACACATTAGAACAGAATGTGGTACCTACCTCAAGAAGCAGAAGATGAGACTTGTTGCCACCTGGTCAGATGAGAGTGATACAGAGGAGGCTGCAAATCTTGTGACTGCTTTGACAGGAAGATGGGAATCTGATGAAGACTCAAGTGATGGTGAAGTAACCTTTGAGGAATTGGCCTCTACCTACAAAGAGCTGTGTCAGAAAAGATGAGAGCTGAACAAGCAGTCTTTAAACCAGAAGAAAGACATAACTCAACTTGAGAATGAGAAGGTAGAATACTTGAAAACCATCTCCAAATTGAAAACAGAAGTTGTGGCTCTAAAGGTCAAGCTAGATGAAGATCAACAAGTTGAGAGCCAAAAGATAGTTCAACTGGAGAAAGAAAAAGCAGAACAAGTGGAAACCATCTTCAAGCTAAAAACTGAAGTTGTGCTCTTAAACTCAAAACTAGAAGAGACAACCAAGTATGTAAGGATTCTGAACAATGGATCTGACTCCTTAGACAAGATTCTTCAAATTGGACAAATCACAGGAGTCAAATCTGGAATAGGGTACCATAAAACTAAGGCTGAAAGTAGTTACACTGGCTGCAAACCTAAAGCTAAACCTAAATGCAGCAATAGTAAGAGCAGTTCCAAGATGTCACATCATATGTCACATCATCAAAAGAAAGAACAGCAGAAAGACAAACACCAAAGATGGAGATGTCATTACTGTGGGAAATTTGGACACTAAAGGCCCTTCTGCTATAAGCTGTATGGTTACCCTACCCCCTTTCATCAACAACAGAAGAGAAAACAGCAGGATGGCAAACACCAAAGATGGAAATGTCAATACTGTGGGAAATCTGGACACTCTAGGTCTTCCTGTTATAAGCTGTATGGTTATCCTAGCCATGTTCATCAACAGACTCACTATCAACCCATACCCAAACATTACAGGCCTATCAACAAGAAGCAATGGGTTCCTAAGACTAATGTTACAAGTCTAATGGCTCACAAAGAAGAGTGGTATTTTGATAGTGGATGCTCTAGACACATGACTGGGAACTCAGACTTGATAACTGATCTTCACCCTCATGACTTAAGCTATGTAACCTTTGGTGATGGAGCTAAAGGTGAAATAAAGGGGATAGGCAAGCTTGAGTGTCCTGGAGCTCCTAAACTTGACAATATTCTACTGGTCAAGGGCTTGACTTCAAATCTAATAAGCATCAGTCAGCTAGGGGATCAAGGTCTGAATATCATCTTCACTAAAACTGAATGTCTGATTGTGAACAAAGACAGTGAAGTAATTATGAAAGGAATCAGGACCAACAACAACTGCTACATGTGGAGCTCTCAAACGGATAACTCCTCTAAGATGAGTACAGTTGCAAGAAGAATCTTCAAGGGAAAGGAAAAGTGTCAGATAAGGATGCTAAACCTCAAGGAAGAAAAGGTCATGATGGTCCAAACACCTGAACATATGACTGATGGTATGAAGTCTGAAGGTAGTAAGAGCTTTGCTGAGACACAAGGGACTATGAGTGCAAAGGAAATTGAGAAGATATCAGATGATAGCAACAATGCTCAACCAAGTTGGATGAAAATACTGATAATTACATACAATGTCACACTCGATGTTATGACATTATATTATGACAACCTGGATGGTACACCTTTGTCCAAAGACCATATTCAGCACAGCTGGACCAAGTACATCACTTGCTTTCATCACTCATGTAGAAAATATATAGAAAACAAACTCATAGTTCTACAGCATGAAATGCAACTAACCAACAGGACTGCAAGGGATTGGTATGTTGTTCAACTGAAATATGAAAAGGGAAAATTAGGGGATTGGTGTCTTGAGAAAATATGGCAATTAATGAGGAGTGGAAAAGGTAACAAAAATATTGTCTGCCCAATGAAAAGAAAAAGCCACATTAATAATGAACCATCTCCTAGTATTGGAAATAGCATCTATTTCATTTGCACACTCTGCCTGAACACAATTCTTTCCATCTTCATCAAACTTCTCAAAGAACCTCTGCTAGGGCAAAGAAAGTTTTCTCAAAAGTTCAACAACATGTCTCAACATCCGTCAACATCTAGCTCAAAATCCTTTCATACTAGAACTTCCTCCATGGAATTTTTAGATGAAGATTTGATGGACGTGACTCCTCTGCGTATGATACCGGGTAACGTTCCAAGCTCCCCTTCCATGGCTAGAGCTAAGCAAGATAACACTCCTGAAAAATCGCCTGATAAAGAGGACATGCACTCTACTGATCGCATCATAAGAAACCTAGTTAAGGACATTTTTACCCCTCTGTCCAGAAGGGACCCCTCACCTGAGGTGGAAAGCCAAGCTGAGAAAGATGATGACTCATCTAAAACAGAAAAAAAAGTAGCTGCTGAGGGACTATGTTCTCTTGGAAAAAACTTACCTAGTATGTCCCCTGATACTGCTCAGGACATTGAGGAAGAAGGGTCTGAGGAAGAAGATGACACGTTGGTCAATCTTGTGAAAACAAGTGTAGCTAATAGACTGAGAAAAAGGAAGAGTATGGTTGAGATAAGGACAGGTAGGAAAGAGAAAAGGGTTGCTGGTATAGGTCCCTCCAAGACTTGGAGTAAAGTAGAGGTCAGGAAGATGAAGGAAAGTGAGAGTTCTGAATCTGATGAGGATGTCGAAGATGATGTCTCAGACATTCCCCCTGTTAAAAGGAAGCCTGTAAAGAAGTCTCCAAACAAAGTGGTTGTTGTTCAACTTGACAATATCTCGTTTCACGTGGAAGGTGGTGCTGCCAAATGGAAGTTTGTGGCTGCTGTTCAACATTAAGCCCGTTATCCGTACATGCTTCATAGTAGAGTGGCATGTTAGTGATTATGATCAGAGCTTGGGGTTTCTGGCACATAAACATGTGTAAACCTTTTTATTGGACCCAACTGTAGTTGTGGGGGATCGGATCGTAATCCGCCCTACCGAGTTCAGTGCCAGATACCTCTGAACCAACTAGCAGTGGGTATTGCTTTTCTTATTCTTTTTCTTTTTCTTTTTGTAGCAATTTTTTACAATTCTTTGGTTTAAATGACTTTGTGAGGGTCACCTATACTGGAGTTGCCTTTTTGCTTTCTTTTATTTTTTTATTTTTTTCTGGATCATTCACTTATTTGCATCGGTCCCCTACGTAGAGGATGCGTAGGCCGGAGCTGACTGCTGAGATAAACTACTAATGACTTATACGGAAATGATGATTAAGACCATGGTATATGGGGTTTCGGGAATGATTCCTATATTTACGAAGCTTATGGTGCTAAAACAGATACTGATGTTTCGCAAAGTTCTCCCAAGTCACTGCATCCTTACTCAAAACATGTCCTTAAAACCTGAAAACTTTCGAAATAACACTATTTTCTTTTTGCAAAAATTTTTTTGTGGGGCTAAAGGTATGGGGAGGTAGGATTGTACTAAAGATCTACTATATTTGGTGACTCGTCAGACTCATGCATTATACTAAGAAGCAAAATAGACAACTAAAAGGAAATAACAATAAATAAACTATCTAAAAAACAGTAAAGAAAAAGCGATAAAGGAAAAAATAGAAAAGCAAAATAAAGAAAAGACGATAGAGTCTCCTCCCACACTTAAATCGAACATTGTCCTCAATGTTTCGAAATAAGATAAGGAAGAGTTACCTGGCAACCTATTGCTGACCACTAGTGCGCTCGCCATCCTGAGGTGGACGACGTGATCGGGTACGACGACGGTCTCTCTGATCCATCCTCGCCTGCAGGGCATCCTGAGCGGTCCTTACGTCTCGAAGGTGACCTAAAATGGTACCCTGAGTGTTTTCTACGAGAGAAATGTGTTGCTGGTGGTAGTGTTGTTGACGGGCTTGTGTATCTGTGATCACTTGCAGGGACTGTAGAACAGTGTCGTAGGACCTGTCTGTCCTCCGCTGCGATTCTTGCATGAAGTTCATATTATCCGTCATTTGTTGTTGGATGGTAGAGAGTAGGTCGTCACGCCTTTGCTCTCTAGCCATGTGGTCACGCCACATCTCTTCTGTAATATAGAAGCCAGGAGTGGTACCTGCAGAAGAAGAAGATGGTGCGGTGTGTGGTGGTGAAGGATGATGGGGGGCACATGGGGTACGGGAGATCTCTCTCGCCGATCATATTCATCATCAGTGTCTGGTCCCGCCTCATCAGGAATGTTAGGAGGAAGAGGACCCAAAACAGGTAGAGCATCTAAATCGTAGGTCCAATTCCTCTCATCACGTATATTTGTACGTCTAGTGCAAGGTAGAATAATAGATGGGATGGCTACACCATGAACCATAAGTGTATAACCTCCTTCTCTCCTTGAACGACACAATTTCATGTCTCTTAGAAATTTTAAGTTAATTGTGCGAGGAGGTAAGGGGTCTAGGGTAGCCATCTCATTGTTCAGGTTGAGTGCCCGAGCAATAGACGTAATCAATCCACCAAAAGAAATCGGTCCCGCCTTATTCAGAGTTAAAATCATATGGGCGAGCATGAATGGAAGCGAATTAATTCTCCTATTTGTGAGGCTTCCTTGCAAATATAGAAGCTCTCTAGCGTTAACCTTATTTGGATTCTCCCGGCCAAAAATAGTGCATGCCAACAGATATCTAAAAACTCTGATGGCCGGGTTATGGATAGTTGAGGCAAGAACTCCTTCAAAAGAGTTTATGGAAGTGTTTGATAAATGCTCCCAGAAGGAAAATACCTCAACAGACCATTCGGAATCCAAAGGGGCCTCACAAATAGAACCTTCCCCATGAGGGATCCCTAACAGGCTGGCTAGTTCATCGGTACTGAATTGGTATTCAACAGCAAACATTCTAAATTTGACAGTACCAACTGTGCTAGCAGTGTTAGGGTTGACAATATAAATTAAGGAACTTAAAAATTCGATTGTCAACCGCTCATAGGTGGGTTCTTTGTTGATAAAGAAATTATGCAAACCTAAGTTGTCTAATAAATGGAAAATGCTATGGTAGATACCTAAAGTATAGAGACAGTTTTCGTCAACATACCTTGTCGGGAGGATTTCTCGATTTTGCAACCGTTCAATGATTTTTCTTTGTCTCTCCCCCGGTTTCCCTCCTCGAAGAATGAATCCGTTAAACTCCATTTGAATGCTCTTGAAGAAGATGAAGTGGTTGGTGAAAAGGTTGGATTTTTACAAAATCCGACGGATGAAATCGAAAATGGAAAGTGGATTAGTGATTTGTGTGGTTTGGTGGTTAGGAAAGTATGAGCTTTTTGTGGGTTCAAGGTGAAGGAGAATTGCCATCCAAGGCGCAGCGGAATATAAAATTTCTCCTTTAATGATCCTTACGAATGAGCATGATCAGTGATAGAATCGTTACCTCTTGTGGAGATTCAAACCTTTGGTGCAGATCTCTGACAATGATCAACCTTTGATACAGATCCACGGGGCGATCACGAACGTTGAACGATGACAACGTCTCTACTCAGTCCACACGAACGAATTCCTTCAATCGCAGTGCTAGCTGTTTGTGAGTGAAGGCTTTGAGTGAGAGAGAGAGAGATACGAAATTCCAACTCTTCAGTTGTGTTGTCTGGAGTATGAATTTCCTTACAAAGCTTCTGCACAAGAGCTCTATTTATAGAACCACTTGTGTGGGCTTCAAGCCAAAAAGCCCACTTAAGTGCATTTTGGCCTATATCTCATAATATGCCAAAATCACTTAAGTATTTGGTACCTTACCATATTTCGTATTCTGCTTAAGTACACCGTACCTTACGATGTTCCTCAATTATTCTATCTCTCATCAATCCGTCCTTTGTGTGTGACCCTATAGGTTTTCGCGGCGTTGGCAATTATATTAAGTCATGCATTTAACATAATAAACAGTGAGCGGTATCTAGCAACACATCACTGCTACCCAAGTCACGAAAATGTCATGTGATCTGACAAAACCTCCTGTGATAATAATTATGTGCATAATTACCCCTTTTCCCTTATGTCTATATTGAACACAAGGTATAGACCGTGTCACCCTTGTCCAGTTCAATATTGGGCCCATAGACATTTATCCTGTTACGCAGGATTGGCAAATTCCATCTAGGACACTCATGTCCCTCAGCATGCTTCGTGGAGTACCCATCAACTGTCTTTATGGTCATCCAGTTACGGATAACGTTTGATCAGTAATAAAGCACTCAACTCTACATCTAGGATCCATAGTGGTTTCAGGTCGAAGAGTGGTATACACTATCATCACCATGAGAATAACTTATGACACTTTGCATAACTTTCTATATAGTATTCTCATAGCGGGTCAATCCGGTATAAATATTACTCCTAATATTCATACCTATGTTTAAGACTTGATAACTCTTTATCCATGATCCATGAGATGTGATCATCAGTCTACAAACATAATAGTCTTAATGCTTTAATGTTATCCCACTTCACATTAAAGCTCGACTACGGATACTTTAAGAATAGTGTCCTTATGTTTAATGTGTTCTCATGATTAAGTCACACTTAATACATTAAACGGACTATCTATTCTAGGGACTTTATTAATCAACCATAATAAAGAAAATGCCTTTAATTATTAATAAATAATTCGATACAAGTACCAAAAGTATTGGCCTCTAGGGCTTACACCAACAATCTCCCACTAGCACTAGAGCCAATCAGACATACCCCGTATGCCCATTGATCTAGTATGGCCATCATGCTTCTGCTGCGCAAGAGGCTTTTTCAGTGGGTTAACAACATTGTCAAGTGTAGGTACTTTACATATTTTCACACAACGCCTAAGTATGTGTTTGGATCGTTGGTGAGATCTAGGCTCCTTAGCTTGTGCGATAACACCATTGTTATCATAATAGAGACCAATGGGATCCACAATGCTAGGGACTATGCCAAGTTTATTGATCTAAACAGCTTCCTTTGCTGCACTTAAGGCAGCAATATACTCATCCTCAGATGTAGAATCAGCAACTGCATCTTGCGTTGAACTTTTCAAGCTCACAGTGCCACCATTTAAGCAAAACACATAACCAGATTGGAATCATTCATATTAAAGCGTCTCAGCACTTTGTCTATGTGCTCTGACTTAGGCCAAGCATTTCATGATCTATCTCTATAGATTCTGATAGGTTGCTTCACCTAGGTCCTTCATAGAAAAGCATTTCCCCAACCAAGACTTTACTTGTTGCAGGGTAGGGATATCGATTCCAATGAGTAATATGTCATCTACATATAATACCAGGAATACGATCATGCTCCCACTAACCTTCTTGTAGACACAAGGCTCATCTTTGTTCTTGATGAATCCATACAGTCTTTTCATCAAGGCGAAGATTCCATGAGTAGGTCACAGGCTCATCTTGATCCATGAGTAATACATCACCTTGATCAGATATCCATATATCTCAAGCAGGTGACGTATCCTGCCTGACCTACGCTGGTCTTGTTCTATTTGAGCAGGTTGCTCTTACACAACTACTTGTGTTTCCTGCTCTAATTCCTCCATAGGTGTATCAATGCTTTGCGATTCTTGAATTTCTTCAAGCTCTACTTTCCTCCCACTGGTTCCTTTGGAAATAAAATCCTTTTCTAGGAAAACTCCAGTTCGAGCGATAAACACTTTGCCCTCAGAAGGATTGTAGAAGTAATATCCTCTTGTTTCTTTAGGATACCCCACAAATAAGCATTGGTCAGATTTGGGCTCAAGCTTAGTTGAAATTTGTCGTTTCACATAAACTTCGCAACCCCAAATCTTCATGTAAGACATATGTGGTCTCTTACCACTCCATATCTCATATGATGTCTTTTCAACCTTTTGGATGGAACACGGTTAAGTGTGTAAGCTGATGTTAATGGTGTATGTCCTCAAAAGGAGTTTGGAAGATTGGTGTGACTCATCATGGATCGGACCATGTCCAACAGGGTTCGATTTCTTCTCTCAGATACTCCCTTCCATTGGGATGTTCCTGGAGGATTAAGTTGGGATAGGATCCCACACTCTTTCAGATGGTCATCAAACTCTAGGATTTAAATACTCATCACTTCGATCTGATCGAAGAGTTTTAATATTCTTACCTAGTTGGTTTTAACTCGTTAGGTTTCACCCTTTTGTATTAATGTTATTAATAGGCATTTCAAGATCAAGGACATACAGTCCATTGTTCATTTGTGCAGTAGCATAGAATATATCATTCAAATAAATTGAGCAACAATTGTTCTTTATTATAAATGAAAAACCAAACTTGTCCAAACAAGCAATGGAATTAATATTCCTGCTAATTGCAGGTACATAATAATAGTTCTCTAACTGAATTATTAAATCACTAGGTAAAGTCAATACATAAGTTCCTACGGCTAAAGCAGCAACCTTTGCTCCATTGCCAACTCGTAGGTCAACTTCACCTTTTGCCAAATCTCTACTCCTTCTCAGCCCCTGCACATTCGTACAAATGTGAGAATCGCATCCAGTATCTAATACCCATTATGCAGAAGTAGATGAATTAATAACAAAAATACCTGAAGTTGAAGTCTCTACTCCATTCTTCTTATCTTCCAGGTACTTTGGGCAGTTTCTCTTCCAGTGTCCGGTCTTACCGCAATGGAAGCAGGTGCCTTCTTTTGCTATGCCTCCACTAGGCTTCAAAGCAGCAACGGTGGGTTTGGGATTTGCAACTTCCTTGCCTTTCCCTTTATCGCCCTGCTTGATGGGCCTTTTGTTCTGTCTCTTTCCATTTCCGATCATCAGAATGGACTTCCCTTTTGTCTTCAGATTTTGCTCAGCAGTTCTTAACATGGCTAGCAGTTCAGGAAGAGATTTGTCCATATTATTCATGTTGAAATTCAGGACAAATTGACTGAAACTATCTGGCAACGATTGCAAGATCAAATCAGTCGCAAGTTCCTTTTCGAGGGGAAAACCCAATCTCTCAAGGTTTTCCACATACCCAATCATCTTGAGTACATGGGGACCTACAGGGGCTCCTTCAGCTAACTTGCTTTGAAAAAGGGCTTTTGAAACTTCAAACCTCTCATGCCTTGCTTGCTCTTGATAGAGCAACTTTAGGTGTTCGATCATATCGAACGCTGACATGTTCTCATGTTGCTTTTGCAATTCTGAGTTCATGGTAGCCAGCATGAGACAAGCAGTTTCATTGGCATCATCGACATGCTTCTTATAAGCATCTCTTTCTGCCTTAGGTGCAGAACTAGGAGGTTCCTCTTCAGGAACAGGTGTCTCCAAGACATACAGCTTTTTATCATGTTTGAGGACAATCCTCAGGTTTCGGTGCCAATCCAGAAAATTTGTCCCAGACAATTTTTCCTTATCAAGGATTGATCGCAGGATGTTGTTAGAGGTGTTTGCTGTCATGGTAATCTACATAAGGATTAAAGAAAATATAAGTATCATTGACATATTTAATCAGGCCTTTAATTAAACATGCTCCCACTATTTTACTCAAAACAAATGACCCTCATCATCTGATTCGGAAAATCCCGTTGGAAGATTTTCTAGTGGGTCGAGATCCATATTTCACTTCGTTCTAAGTCCGCGTAGGCGGATTACACAAAACTAGGTTATTTAGGTAGGAACTCCTTCCAATTGTATCTTATACAACTCTCGAAAATTTCAGTTGGGTGAATAACTCCTTATTCCAATCCATCATATGGATTATTCCCAACTCTTGCTTCTAAACATATATAAGAAAATTATAATCAAGTTTGACTCATCGTTTTAGCAGTTGGATATTACAATTATCCCATCGCACCTTAACTAATACAAAACATGCACCTCGCGTAGGCGAAACCTACATATCCTATACCAATCTTGATGAGTGCTAAAACTTGGAAAGCCAACATATATAATATTCTCATAATTTGTTTAGTTAAGTTTGACCCATTGTTTTAACAGTTGGATATTACAATTATCCCATCGCACCTTACCAATATATAGATCATGCACCTCGCGTAGGCGAAACCTACATTATCCATTACTAGTCTTGATGAGTGTTAAAACTTGGAAAGCTTAAAACTTAATATTTAGTTTTGAGGGAATTGCAATTTTACTGATCTCACCCGGCTTGTTTATCATATAAACCGTCTCTCACATGCATCAACATACATACACATGCATCAACATACATATAAACAGAATGAAACAGTTATGGCCCCTAGCGCAATTGTTCTCCCAAGCCAATGAGAGAACCTAAGCTAACCTATAACGATCTAAGCTTCTCCAAGCAAGATCTTCAAGGTTGTCTTCCTTTGGCACTGACTTCTTTGCTTTCTTCATATCATTACATTACATGAAAGAAACTCGTTTTACATACGAGGGAGTGAGATGAGAAAAGAAGTTACATTTGGGAGATTAAGAGAGAGGCACGACACGCAGGTCGTATTTTAAAATCCAAAACAAAACAAAGGAAAACTAAGGCCATAACCGATCACCACAAGACAATAATAAAAACTTTATTATTATTATTATTATTAATTCGTTTAATTAATAAAATCAAATTAAATTTCGACGACCGATCACACTACGCAGAGTTAGCCGGGGGTCCGCTGCCCGGACAGCGGGAACGGGTGTTCCGCTGCCCGGTCAGCGGACGGTGGGGCAGCGCCCCTTGCGGGGTCTAAGGGGCAGCGCCCCGCTCGAAAATTTTAATGAACAATTCATTTAAAAATTGACGTCGTTTTTCGTATCAACACTTGATACTTCAAAGCACTTTTTCTAGCCGAACCGGTGAATTTTTCCTTGCGTTAACCGGTTAACCATATGCGTTAACCGGTTAACACTGTTTGAAAACATTTAGAAAACTCTTTTCTGCCTTGCGTTAACCGGTTAACCAAATGCGTTAACCGGTTAACACTGTTTGAAAATCTCAAAAATTTTATTTCGCATTCCGTTAACCGGTTAACCATATGCGTTAACCGGTTAACACTGTTCCAAAAATTAAAAAAAATTATTTCGTATTACGTTAACCGGTTAACCATACGCGTTAACCGGTTAACACTGTTCGGAAAAGTGTTTAGGACGCACAACTCTTGTGCAATCAAACCCCAATCGCATAACTCTCTAACAACACAACCCTTGTGTCGTCACTAACCCTGATGCACCAATTTCAGACCGTCAAATACGTCTCGATTGTTAATTCAGTATGATTGATCAACATGTCATTGCTTCACCATACTAATGTCGGATCAAGAAGCAAATGATCATTGATCGCTCAAAGGAAAACAATCATCGAGGTTTTTGAATGAATGAAACAAGAACACTATATCATATATAATGTATTTTGCATCAGGGTTACATATATCACATATATGTAACTTGATCGATCTCAATTTAACCTTTGATTCATTCTGTTTTAATCATATTATTACAGAACAAAAACAGTTATCAGATTCATGGTTTCGTAAGTGGCTCTGATACCACTGAAGGAGAATTGCCATCCAAGGCACAGCGGAATATAAAATTTCTCCTTTAATGATCCTTACGAATGAGCATGATCAGTGATAGAATCGTTACCTCTTGTGGAGATTCAAACCTTTGGTGCAGATCTCTGACAATGATCAACCTTTGATACAGATCCACGGGGCGATCACGAACGTTGAACGATGACAACGTCTCTACTCAGTCCACACGAACGAATTCCTTCAATCGCAGTGCTAGCTGTTTGTGAGTGAAGGCTTTGAGTGAGAGAGAGAGAGATACGAAATTCCAACTCTTCAGTTGTGTTGTCTGGAGTATGAATTTCCTTACAAAGCTTCTGCACAAGAGCTCTATTTATAGAACCACTTGTGTGGGCTTCAAGCCAAAAAGCCCACTTAAGTGCATTTTGGCCTATATCTCATAATATGCCAAAATCACTTAAGTATTTGGTACCTTACCATATTTCGTATTCTGCTTAAGTACACCGTACCTTACGATGTTCCTCAATTATTCTATCTCTCATCAATCCGTCCTTTGTGTGTGACCCTATAGGTTTTCGCGGCGTTGGCAATTATATTAAATCATGCATTTAACATAATAAACAGTGAGCGGTATCTAGCAACACATCACTGCTACCCAAGTCACGAAAATGTCATGTGATCTGACAAAACCTCCTGTGATAATAATTATGTGCATAATTACCCCTTTGCCCTTATGTCTATATTGAACACAAGGTATAGACCGTGTCACCCTTGTCCAGTTCAATATTGGGCCCATAGACATTTATCCTGTTACGCAGGATTGGCAAATTCCATCTAGGACACTCATGTCCCTCAGCATGCTTCGTGGAGTACCCATCAACTGTCTTTATGGTCATCCAGTTACGGATAACGTTTGATCAGTAATAAAGCACTCAACTCTACATCTAGGATCCATAGTGGTTTCAGGTCGAAGAGTGGTATACACTATCATCACCATGAGAATAACTTATGACACTTTGCATAACTTTCTATATAGTATTCTCATAGCGGGTCAATCCGGTATAAATATTACTCCTAATATTCATACCTATGTTTAAGACTTGATAACTCTTTATCCATGATCCATGAGATGTGATCATCAGTCTACAAACATAATAGTCTTAATGCTTTAATGTTATCCCACTTCACATTAAAGCTCGACTACGGATACTTTAAGAATAGTGTCCTTATGTTTAATGTGTTCTCATGATTAAGTCACACTTAATACATTAAACGGACTATCTATTCTAGGGACTTTATTAATCAACCATAATAAAGAAAATGCCTTTAATTATTAATAAATAATTCGATACAAGTACCAAAAGTATTGGCCTCTAGGGCTTACACCAACACAAGGAATTTTTTCCAAGGTGAAAAAATGGGTTTGGGAGGTTGTAAGTTGCAAAAATGGTGAAAAAAAGGGGTCTGCCCCGACCATTTACAGTCGCTGTGGCGGGTGCCACAGGTCCTATGGCGGGCGCCACAAGGCAAAACCTGGTTGGGCCAGATTTTGGTCCTTTGGTTTGGGCTTCTCTTGTCTTTTGGCTTTGAGGGGTCTGGATAGCATTTGTCTTGTGATTCTCCTAGTTTCTTTGACTTGCATAATTTTATAAAAGTAAAAACGAAAATAAGAAGTGAAACTGAAACAAAAACAAAACCAGAAATTAAATATAAATAAATAAATAACTGAAAAATTAAAAATGCAAATAAAATATATATAGATAAAAAATAGAAATACTAATGTGTAGTAGAAGTTTATATAATATTCTAAATGCGATAAAATAAAATAGATTATGCAAATACGATAAATATATAAAAGAGAAATAAAATGAAATGGTGAGATCAGGTATTAGGGGTGTCGTCTGCCTGAGTGGATCCACGGAGCACGGCTATCTCCTGCCTGAGCTCTGCGATCTCCTGATATAGACAATCGGCTTCAGTAGCATGGGTAAGATCAGACACTCCCATCTGTAAAGTTAGGTCCGCCACTTCCTGTTTAAGCTCTGCAATCTCTCTACGACACTCAGCAATCTGGGTGCATATGTCGGGTGTCTGCAATGAATGATTATTAGAGAAAACAGTGATTATAGGAGATGGTGGTGTAGGCGTGTAATCAGGAGTGGGTGGTGATCTCGGTGCCTCAACGGTCTCTCCCTGGCCCTCTAGAGCACAACTCCAATTCGCTGGATCATGCACACTGGTCATCATAGGGTCTGGCAGCGTGAAATAATGGATAGCCTCATTGTCGACTAGCAATCGGAACTGACATGGATGGAAAGAACCTCTCCTCATCAATCCTCTGGTCAAACAGAAATCGATGTCCATGGTAGTGTATCCACAGTAGGTCCGAAGATGCAACAGCTTGCGAGACAGACCTAAAGCAACAACAATTTGTGTGATGATTCCACCAACATGGATGACTCCTTCGGTGGATCTAGAGATACGCTGAGGTTGTTCAATAAAAAGTTCCCACATGCTACTGGGCGAGACTGGGATGCACAATATAATAGGAAGATCTCCTCTTCACTCAGTAGTGTCTCTGCATCCTGTCTTCCTAGGAAGGAATGTGCTAATATCATCTGAAAATATCTGAAGGCTGGGTTATGTATGACATAAGATAACTGCATAGATGGATCCTGGCTTCCGCCACCTGATATATCACTCCAAAACTTCTCCACTTCCTTACCCAGGAAATATCCCATAGGTGTCTCCGGGATAGCATCAGGAGTGGTCTGGAAGCCCAATAAGTCGTCAAACTCTTTCTGGCTGAAGGAGTACTCAACTCCAAAAAGCCTGAAAGCAGCATACCCATCTGGTCCAGAATATGGGCCATAGTCGAATGAACTCAGGAACTCCAAAGTCAGGTTCCTATATGTGTTGCTCAAGTCTTCAGCAAATTCATCCCAGTGAAGCTGGTGGCTAAGGAATCGGATACTCGGCTCGATACCCAGTGCCTCCATACAGTGCTGATCAGGGTAACGTGTGGGTGCCATAGGGCGCTGATACAAAGCAATGTAGCGCTCCCTCTGAGCATTGTCTCTATAGGCAACATGCATGTCATCAAAACCCTGCATCCTGTAAAAGTTAGGAAAGTGATCCTGAAAATGCAAACCATTCAAATCTTAGTCTCAATGCAAAATAAGATAAAATAAAAATAAAAATAAAAATAAATGTAAATAAATGCGAAAAAAAGTAAAATGAAAAGAAAAACCATGGGTTGCCTCCCACGCAGCGCTTGTTTAACGTCATTAGCTTGACGATTAGAATTTATACACTTGTAGTAGTAGGAATTGGTGGATTAATCAGGGTGTGGCTTGAGTAGTATGCTGGAATGTCTCCTCCTTCGTAGAGCTTCAGTCTTTGTCCATTTACAATGAATGGAATACAAGTTTGGTTCTTGATTTCTACGGCTCCTGATCTCAGAATCTTGGATACTTCGAAAGGACCAATCCATCTTGAACGTAGCTTTCCAGGGAAGAGTCGTAACCTAGTGTTGAAAAGGAGAACAGAATCGCCTACATTGAAGTTTTTCTTTACTATTCTTTTGTCGTGATAGGCTTTTGTCCTCTCTTTATATATTTTTGCATTCTCGTAGGCAGATTGCCTAAGTTCTTCTAATTTATGAATGTCTAGGGTATGCTTTTCTCCGGCGGCTAGGTAGTCTAAATTCAAAGTTTTAATGGCCCAATAGGCTTTATGCTCTAACTCAAAAGGTAAGTGACAGGATTTTCCATAAACTAGTTGGTAGGGAGTAGTTCCTGTAGGGGTTTTGAAAGCGGTTCTATAGGCCCATAATGCTTCTTGAAGCTTCTGAGACCAGTCTCTCCTAGAAATAGAAATAGTTTTCTCTAGGATTTGTTTTATCTCCCTATTAGATACTTCTACTTGGCCACTAGTTTGTGGGTGGTACGGTGTTGCTACTCTATGCCTAACTCCATATTTTCTTAAAAGTTTGTCAAATATTCTCGATATAAAGTGTGATCCTCCATCGCTTATGACTAAACGTGGTGTTCCAAATCTAGGGAATATATAGTTTTTAAATAGTTTGATTACTACCCTAGTGTCGTTTGTGGGTGCAGCTATAACTTCAATCCACTTAGACACATAGTCTACAGCTACTAAGATATACCTGTTTCCTAAGGATGGTATCCATAAATGATGATTTCGCCTATATTTTCAGTGCCCATATAAATGAAACGGTTTAGTTATGGGAATGTTCTAACTAAGCTATATTTTCAGTGCCTTTTTTATCTCTTATATCTAAATCAAACTCTTGTAGTAATAGAATCCATCGGAGTAACCTGGGCTTGGCATCTTTTTTATTCAATAGGTAATGAATGGCAGCATGATCGGTGTAAACAATAATTTTTGCTCCTACTAGATAAGATCTAAATTTGTCTATAGCGAAAACTACAACGAGTAATTCTTTTTCGGTTGTTGCGTAGTTAAGTTGGGCAACATCTAGGGTTCTACTGGCATAATAAATGGCATGTAATTTTTTATCTTTCCTTTGTCCTAGAACGGCTCCAACTGCGTAATCACTAGCATCGCACATTATCTCATAAGGTTCCGACCAATCGGGCGGTTTCATAATGGGTGCTGAGATTAGTGTTTGCTTTAAAAGATTAAATGCGTCATTACATTTTTCATCAAAAATGAATTCAACATCTTTCATTAAAAGTCCGGTTAACGGTTTAGTTATTTTGGAGAAGTCCTTAATAAAACGCCGGTAGAATCCAGCGTGTCCAAGAAAGCTTCGGACTTCTCTGATGGTTTTTGGGGGTTTTAGGTTTTCTATAACTTCTATTTTAGCTTTATCTACCTCTATACCTTTTTCGGAAACTATATGTCCTAAAACTATTCCTTCGGTTACCATGAAATGACATTTTTCCCAATTTAGCACGAGGTTCACCTCCACGCATCTCTCCAGGATTTTCTCAAGGTTAGCAAGACAATTGTGGAAATCGAATCCACAAACCGAGAAATCGTCCATAAACACTTCCATGATCCCATCAAGGTAATCTGCGAAGATTGACATCATGCAGTGTTGGAAAGTAGCTGGGGCGTTACAGAGGCCGAATGGCATTCGTCTGTAGGCAAAAGTTCCATAAGGGCATGTAAAGGTAGTTTTTTCTTGATCTTCAGGGTGAATAGGTATTTGGAAGAATCCAGAGTATCCATCTAGATAACAGAAGTAAGAGTGTCTGGCTAGACGCTCCAACATCTGGTCTATAAATGGTAAAGGGAAATGGTCCTTCCTAGTTGCTTTATTTAATTTTCTATAATCTATACACATCCGCCATCCTCCTTCTAAACGTTTTGCTACATGTTCGCCTTTATCGTTTTGCACGACTGTGATGCCTCCCTTTTTAGGTACTACATACACAGGGCTCACCCACTTACTATCCGAGATCTGGTAGATTATACCTGCCTCAAGTAACTTAAGAACTTCCTTTTTAACAACATCACTCATTATAGGGTTTATTCTTCTCTGATGCTCCCTAGAGGGTTTCGAATCTTCTTCTAGCGAAATCCGATGCATGCATACAGATGGGCTTATACCTTTTAGGCCAGAGATACTATATCCTAAGGCTGAGGGATGTCTTCGTAAAACGTCTAAAAGTTGGTTTGTTTCCTCTTGGCTCAAGGTAGCACTGACTATTGAAGGAGAATTGCGACCCAAAGCGCAGCGGAAATTAAAATTTCTCCTTTAGAGATCCTTACGAATGGTCATGATCAGTGATAGAATATTTACCTCTTTTATGACGGTTGAAACCTTTGGTGAAGATCTCTTCTGACGATCAAAACCCTTTGATGCAGATCTCTTGTGACGATCAAACCCTTTGATGCAGATCCACTAAACGATCACGAACGTTGAACGATGACAACGTCTCTACTCAGTCCACACGAACGGGTTCCTTCAATCTCAGTGCTAGCTGGTACGAATGAAGGCTTTGAGTAAGAGGGAGAGAGAGAGAGAGAAAACGAAAAGAATGCAACCGCCAAAATTGCTTCTGCACAAGGGTTCTATTTATAGAACCACTTGTGTGGACTTCAAGCTAAAAGCCCACTTAAGTGTATTTTGGCCCATATCTTATAATATGCCCAAAATCACTTAAGCCCATGGTATCTTACCATATTTCGTATTCTACTCAAGTACACCGTACCTTACGATGTTCCATAACTCACTTAAGGGCACCGTACCTTACGGTATTCCTTAGTTACTCTATCTCTCATCAATCCGTCCTTTGTGTGTGACCCTGTAGGTTTTCGTGACGTTGGCAATTATATTAAATCACGTATTTAACATAATAAACAGTGAGAGGTATCTAGCAACACATCACTGCTACCCAAGACACGAAAATGTCATGTGATCTGACAAAACCTTCTGTGATAATACTTATGTGTATAATTACCCTTTTGCCCTTATGTCTATATTGAACACAAGGCATAGACCGTGTCATCCTTGTCCAGTTCAATATTGGGCCCATAGACATTTATCCTGTTATGCAGGATGGGCAAATTCCATCTAGGTCACTCATGTCCCTCAGCATGCTTCGTGGAGTACCCATCAACTGTCTTTATGGTTATCCAGTTACGGACAACGTTGGATCAGCAATAAAGCACTCGACTCTACACCTAGGATCCATAGTGGTTTCAGGTCGAAGAGTGGAATACACTATTATCACCATGAGAATAACTTATGACACTTTGCATAACGTTCTATATAGTATTCTCATAGCGGGTCAATCCGGTATAAATATTACTCCTAATATTCATACCTATGTTTAAGACTTGATAACTCTTTATCCATGATCCATGAGATGTGATCATCAGTCTACAAACATAATAGTCTTAATGCTTTAATGTTATCCCACTTCACACTAAAGCTCGACTACGGATACTTTAGGAATAGTGTCCTTATGTTTAATGTGTTCTCATGATTAAGTCACACTTAATACATTAAACGGACTATCTATTCCAGGGACTTTATTAATCAACCATAATAAAGAGAATGCCTTTTATTATTCGATACAAGTACCAAAATGTATTGGCCTCTAGGGCTTACACCCACAACTATAACTGGACGGTTCATCTTTTCATCGAGGAACTCATATTTCAGGTTCTTAGGCAGTTCCTTAAGTTCTAAGGTTGGTTTCTTAGGGCATGGCATAGGATCTGGAGTAAGGGATAAACATTCGTAAAGGTTATCATCGACGTAGGATTCTTTAAAGTCATCATCTTCCTTTATGGGGGTTGATGGTAACTTAATTGTTTTTATAATTTCTTTTTGTTCTAATTCTCTAACACATTCATCAATGGTATCTAAGGCATAACACGAGTCTCCCATCACAGGTGCCATAAGAAATTTTAAAAGTATAAATTCTATTTTCTCGTCACCTACCTCAAATGTCAACTTTCCTTTCTTGACATCTATTATGGCTCCTGCAGTCGATAAGAATGGTCTACCTAGAAGGATTGGTATATCATTGTCCTCTTTGATGTCCATGACAACAAAATCAGTAGGGATAAATAGTTGACCTATCCTAACAGGGACATCTTCTAAAATGCCTATCGGATATTTGACAGATCTATCGGCTAACTGAAGTGACATTTTAGTAGGTTGTAATTCTCCTAAGTTTAATCTCTCACAAACTGCTAGAGGCATTGAGCTTACACTAGCTCCTAAGTCTAGAAAAGCTTTTTCGATGACATGATTACCCAGAAGACAAGGAATGGATAAATTTCCAGGATCTTTATCTTTCTTTGCTAATTTATCCTCGGAAATAGCATTACATTCCAAAGGCTTCGGATCGTCAAGTCTACGTTTGTTGGTAAGGATGTCTTTAAGAAACTTTGCATAAGAAGGTATTTGGGTGATGGCTTCTGTGAAAGGGATTTCTACATGAAGTTTTTCTATAACTTTAATAAATTTTTGATACTGTTTATTGATTTGGGTTTGTTTCAGTCTTTGCGGATATGGTATAGGTGGTTTATATGGTGGGGGCGGTACGTAAATTTTATCTTTAGGTTCTTCTCCTTTCTCTCGACCTTCCTGGTTTTCAGATTCTTCTGGTTCCTTTACTTTGTCTGGGGATTTGGTATATTCCTTAGAAGTTTCGGGTTCACTCAATCTTGGGTTTGGTGGCTCATCATAAGCGTTCCCACTTTGTAGGGTAATGGCATTGGCTTGTCCTCTCGGATTTTGTTGAGGTTGTCCAGGGAATTGTTCTCCAGGTGTAGTCTGAGGGGCTTGGTTTAAAGCTACCTGAGAGATCTGGGTTTCAAGCATCTTGGTATGAGTAACTATTTGGTCAACCTTGGTTCCTAACTGAGTAATCAATTCGTTAACATGAATGTTTTGGTTCATGAACTCCTTGTTTTGTTGGGTTTGAGCGGTGATAAAATTTTCCATAATTTTCTCAAGGCTCGGCTTTGGTGGTACAGGTTGCATAGGTTGATTTGATCTAAGGGCTTGATAACTAGGTCTCGGAGGTGCATTATTTTGAATAGGGTTATTGTTTTTATAGGAGAAGTTCGGGTGATTCCTCCATCCAGGGTTATAGGTATTTGAATATGGGTTCCCTTGGGTGTAGTTCACTTGCTCGGAGTGGGTTTCGTTCAATAGACTGCATTCAGCGGATTGGTGTCCTTGGGTTCCACATATCTCACAATCCGACGAAACTGCAGCTACAGTATTCGGGTTTGTGTACATATGCTCGACTTTTAAGGCTAATGCGTCCATTTTAGCTTGCATCATGTCTATAGAGCTTAGTTCATGCACTCCTCCTTGGGCTTCCTTCTTCTCAACTGTCGCTCGTTCGACTCCCTATGATTGATGGTTTTGAGCCATATCTTCAATGAGGGCGCTAGCTTCAGGATAAGGTTTATTCATCAGAGCACCGCCTGCGGCAGCATCGACGGTCATCTTTGTGTTATAGTGAAGTCCATTATAGAAGGTTTGAATGATTAACCAATTTTCTAAACCATGATGTGGGCATGCTCGTAACAACTCTTTATATCTCTCCCAAGCTTCGAACAACGATTCTCCTTGGTTTTGGGTAAATCTGGTTATATAGTTTTGAAGAACGGCGGTCTTACTCGGGGGAAAATATCTAGCAAGAAAAACTCTCCTAAGGTTATCCCAAGTCGTAATGGAATTGGGTGGAAGGGAATCTAACCATGATAGGGCTTTATCTCTGAGGGAAAAAGGAAATAATCTTAAACGTATTGCCTCAGGAGAAGCTCCATTGGTTTTAAAAGTATCTGCTAATTGAAGAAATATTTTTAAATGTTGGTTAGGGTTCTCGGTAGCGAGACCCGCAAATTGTCTTTGTTGCACTAGTTGCAATAGGGATGGTTTAAGTTCAAAATTATTGGCTGGGATAGTTGGGTTTACTATACTAGAACTAGGTTCTTCATTAGATGGTTGAGCGAAGTCCTTAAGAGGTCTTTGGTTTTGATCTTCGGCCATAGCTCTCTTAACTCTATGAAAGAATAAACATGCGCGAGCGTAACGTTCAGGTTCCGCCAGAGGGTATACTAAACTTAAACTTCCGGTGCTGCGAGTTCTTCGCATTGACTGGCGGGAAATAACCTAAGTCTAAACGATATAACAACAGGAAAATGAAATTTAACGAAATTGGTCCCCGGCAACGGCGCCAAAGATGTGAGATGGAAAATTGGTAAGAAAAATACTCAGTTCACTCCCTAAGAGATTTGCTATGAAGGTGATTGCCATAGAAGAGTCTCAAGACATCTCCAACATGAGAGTTAATGAGCTAACTGGTTCCCTCCAAACATTTGAGATGGGATTGAATGATGGTTTTGAAAAGAAAACCAAAAGCATGACCTTCATGTCAAACACAAAAGAGGAAAATAGTCAGGATGTTGATGAAGATTTGGCCAATGATGTAGCAATGCTGGGAAGACAGTTCAACAGACTGTTGAAAAAGTTGGATGTAAGATCTAAGGCTAATGTCAAGAACATCTCATCTGACATCAGTAAATCCAACAATGCTGGAAGAAGAGCAAGGTCAGATGATAAGCCCAATGAAGGAAAAGAAGTACAGTGTTATGAATGTGATGGGTATGGACACATTAGAACTGAATGTGGAACCTACCTCAAGAAGCAGAAGATGAGTCTTGCTGCCACTTGGTCTGATGAGAGTGAAACAGAAGAATCTGCAAATCTGGTAACTGCCTTGACTGGAAGATGGGGTTCTGATGAAGACTCAAGTGATGATGAAGTAACCTTTAAAGAGTTGGCCGCTACCTACAGAAAGTTGTGTCACAAAAATGTAGAGGTGTGTAAACAGGTTGAAAGCCAGAAGAAAGTAATAACTCAACTTGAGAATGAGAAGGTAGAACACTTGAAAACCATCTCCAAATTAAAAACAGAAGCAGTGGTTTTGAATGCCAAGCTAGATGAAAGTCAACAAGTTGAAAACCAGAAGATAGTACAGCTGGAGAATGAGAAGGCAGACCATGTGGAAACCATCTCCAAGTTAAAAACTGAAGATATGTTCTTGAATTCTAAACTAGAAGAGATGACCAAGTATGTAAGAATGTTAAACAATGGATCTGACTCCTTAGACAAGATTCTCCAAACTGGACAAATAACATAAGACATATCTGACATTGGGTATAATGAATCTAAGTCTGAGTGCAGTTACACTGGTTGCAAACCTAAAGCCAAACCTAAGTGCAGCCATAGTAAAAGCAAACCTGTGATGTCACATCATATGTCACAATATCAGAAGAGAAGACAACAGAAAGGGAAACACCAAAGATGGAGATGCCATTACTATGGGAAATTTGGTCACCTGAAGCCCTTCTGCTATAAGCTGCATGGTTACCCTAGCCCTGGTCATCATCAGACTCATTACCAGCCAAGACCCAAACATCACAGGCCTGTCAACAAGAAGAAATGAGTTCCTAAGACTAATGTTACAAGTCTAATAGCTCACGCTATCTTCAGAGTTTCAGCCAAAGAAGATTGGTATTTTGACAGTGGGTGCTCCAGACACATGACTGGAAACAAAGACCTGCTAACTGGCCTTCATCCTCATGCCATAAGCTATGTGACTTTTGGTGATGGAGCAAAGGGGGAAATCAAGGGGATAGGAAAGCTAGATTGCCTTGGAGTTCCTAAACTTGACAAGGTCCTACTGGTTAAGGGCTTGACTGCAAATCTAATAAGCATCAGTCAACTATGTGACAAAGGTCTAAATGTTAACTTCACTAAAACTGAATGTCTGATTACCAACAAAGAAAGTGAAGTGATCATGAAAGGAGTCAGGACCAAAGACAATTGTTACATATGGAGCTCTCAAATTGGTTACTCCTCAAAGTGTACCTTAGAGAAAGGGGTGAAGATGATTAGATCTTCTAGAGGAACTCCGAAATTGAAAGTCTATGGGAAATGTCAGACAAGGATGTCACACCAGAAATTCAGACTTGACATCACATCCAAAGGAGAAAAGGTCATGATGGCTCAAATAGATAGGAGGTTGGATTAGATGGTTGAACATGTTGCTAGTCATATGCATTCTGAAGTTGGAAAGAACCTTGTTGGACTTGAGCTACAAGTAAAGCAGATAGAAGGGTCTATGTGTCTATCTCAAAGCAAAAGTGCCAAGAACAATGTTAAGAAGATTGGGATGACACCTGCTCCTACATATTTGAAAGATAAAAATGGTGTCTGTGCTGAATATATAGCAGCTGGTAGTAGCTATTCTCAACAGGGTTGGTTGAAACTAATGTTGACTGAATACAATGTCACACATGATGTCATGACATTGTACTATAACAACTTGTGTGCTACAACTATGTCCAAAAATCCTATTAAGCACAGCTGGATAAAGCACATGGACTTCTGCCATCACTTCAGTAGAAAATTTATGGAAGATAAAATCAGAGCACTAAAGCGTGAGATGCAATTAACTGACAAATTTGTAAGGGTTTTGGATCAGTTTGAATGTTTAAGAGGGAAATTGAGGATTTGGATTCTTGTGAAGTTATATCAACTAAAGTGGAGTGGAAAAGGTAATAAAAATATTGTCTGCCCACTTAAAAGAAAGAGCCACATTAATGATAAATCATTACCTAGTACTGGAACTAGTATCTATGCCATTTCCACACGCTACTTCAACATTACCATTTCTATCTTCGTCCAACTTCTCAGAAATCCTCTACTAGGGCAAAGAGTTTTTTTTCAAAAGTCCAACAAAATGTCACAACATCCCTCATCATCAGGATCAAAACCCACTCACAAAGGAAGGACTCCCTCCATGGAGTTTCTAGATGAAGACATTATGGAGGTTATCCTTCTCTCTGTTATTCCAGACGACGTTTCTGGCCCTTCTTCCACAGCTGGAAGAAATCAAGGTAACATTCATGATAAATCTCCTCATAAAGATGACATGCACTATACAGATCGTGCCATTAGGAACCTAGTAACTAGGATTCTAAATGAAGGGCATGCAGTCAAGGGTGTTTCTACCCCTCTGTCTAGAAGGGACCCCTCACCTAAGGTGGAACCCCAAGCTGAGAAAGATGATGACTCATCTAGATCAGAGAAAGAAGGGGCTGCTGAAGGATTATGCTCTCTAGGTAAAACCTTGCCTAGTAAGAAACTAGTAGATGGTTCTCATGAGCCTGTTGAGAATGTTATTAATCTGGAGGAAGAGAGTTCAGAGGAAGAGGATGACACCTTGGTTCATCATGTAAAACCAAGTGCTACTAGGAAATTGAAGACCAGAAAAGGGAAGACCGTGGCTGAAATGATGACAGCCAGGACTAGGAAGAAGACTGCTGGTGTAGGACCCTCCAAATCATGGAGTAAAGTGGAGGTTAGGAAGAGGAAAGACAGAGAGTTCTGACTCTGAAGAGGATGTCGAAGACGATGTCCCAGACATCTCCCCTGCTAAAAGGCAGGCTGTTAAAAAGTCCCCAGGCAAAGTTGCAGTTGTACACTTAGATAACATCTCTTTCCATCTAGAAGATGAGGCTTCCAAGTGGATGTTTGTCATTCAAAGGAGGGTTGTTGTTGAAAGGGAGCTGGGAAAGGAGGCTGTAAAGGTGAAGGAAGTCATGGAATTGATTAAGGCTGCTGGACTGATGAAGACTATGGTTGCTCTGCCCCAATGTTATGAGGGGTTAGTAAAAGAATTTGTTATGAATAACCCTGAGGATATTTCTGAAAATAGCAGTAAGGAATTCTGCAAGGTTTTTGTAAGAGGAAGATGTGTGAGATTCTCCCTAACCATAATCAACAAGTTCCTAGGGAGAGGAACTGAAGGAGGCGTGGATTTAGAGTCTACATACAATGAAGTCTGTAGGACTATTAAAGTTGGCCAAATGAAGGAGTGGCCTAGTAAGAATCATCTTACATAAGATTGGTTCAGCCAACTGGGTGCCTACTAATCATATCTCAACCATCTCTATTGGACTTGGAAGAATCATTCATGCTATTGGAACCAGGATAAACTTTGACTTTGGAAGGTTTATGTTTGATCAAATTGTCAGACATGCCTCCACAAATGCAGTGAAGCTGCCCATTGCCTTTCCATCTATCATCTGTGGGATTATCTTGAGCCAGCAACCAGAAATTCTCAACACAAGTGACATTCCTAGCAGAAGAAAGCCTCCACTATCCATTCACTACAAGTTGTTTGAAGGAAGCCATGTCAATGATGTTGTCATGATATCTGCCAAAAAGGAGCCTGCCTCTTAAGGTAGCTTGATTGATCAACTAAAGGAAACTTGTAAAGAACTGGATAATGGTATTAGGGTTGCCAAGGCAACAAAAGAGGCTTTGGAGGTTCTTATTAGTAGCCTAGAGAAGGAAGAGATGGAGAAGGCTGGTGAGACCAAAGATTCAGATGCCAATACCTCAAGTGAGAGGTCTAATGCTCAATCTAGTGACAGCTCTGATTCTGAAGGTGAAGATGATACTTCTTCCTCAGATTAAATGGTAATGGGTCCCCCTGCTTTGAACACTGTGTGTTCTGTGAGCTGTTCTGGATGATGAGTTGGCTGTTTTGGAAGCTTGAATGTTTTATTGGTTTGTTGAAGTGTGTGTAATTTGTGACAGTCCTTACTGATGCCTTTATGTAATATTTGGGCTCTTAATGAGTTCCATGGATTTTTCATTATCTCAGCTATCACAGTTGTGTATAATGATGGTTTGTATCTCCTAACAATTATGTTTTAACATGTTATATGTTATGACATTTGTTGTGACATTCTCTGCTATGCTAATTGACATTTATTTTGTCTAATTGGTCACCTTTGGTCAATTTTGACTAAAATGGGGGAGAAGTGATTATGTGGAGCAGTTAAAGATGTGGAGCTGTCTGGAGATGTGGTGCACAGGTGATGTTGAAGCAGATGGCAGAATGGTATTCTGATTGTTTCAGGTGCTGTCAAAGGAGATGTCTTTAGTGAACAAACTTATGGGGAGAAGAAGTACCCTTGTGCATTTGTGTGTTTTACTAGTTGCTTCTATAACTAGTAATTTTGTGTTTGCTTCTGCTACTGTTTAAACTGTTGTTTAACTACTGATAGTTTTTCTTGTGAACAAAAAGGACAAATATATGTTTTAGCCAAAAATTTCCAAAAGGGGAGTTTGTTGGTTCTAAGTGTTGGCAACAATTTTGGTAAAACAAAGAGTGTTCACAAGATGTTGTATGTGATGTCTTAACATAAGATATTTATGTACCTGCTGAAAATTATAAATGGAATTATGTAGGATTGTTCCAGGATGTCAGACCCGACGTCATGACATCTTGTACTCAGAACATTCAGTATGAATGTTAGGTGTTATGTGATTGCGCATTTAATGGCAATCTATGTATGATTGAATATCTGATTTGCAGGCGCATTCAATCATTGATTACAACCTGATTTACTTATTTTCCAAGGAGATCTAACCAGCTGTTATGAGAAGATTTAATTGGAAAATAGTTTTAGGGTTTTCAAGATGTCCAAGCCCAGCTGAATGCTTCTATAAATAGGACTTGGAAAACCTGATTTGATACACAACCAATATTGAGCGAAATATTGAGAGAACATAAGGGTCTGTGTCTTGTTTAGTCGTGAGACTTGTAAGCCATTCAATTCATCCATAGATGATTGTATTGGTCTGATTTGTGGTTGTAATTTGTCACTCTAAGCTTGTAAGCAAGAGTGTGTGTCTACTTGATCAAAGCTGTGAAGCAAGATCAAGTGTGTGTCTACTTGATCAAAGTTGTTAAGGAAGATCAAGCGTGTGTCTACTTGATTGAAACTGCTAAATAAGATCAAGTGTGTGTTATTGAAAAGTGTCTTCTTTTCACAAGGAATTGTTGTTTAAAATCACAGGTGTGATTGGGGGGGAGTGAGTGGGTTCTCATATCTGAGAGTGCTTAGGTAGAAATTGCACGGGTAGAGATTAGGTGAGAAAGACTGTAACTTGTTGAAGTGTACTGAGAGTCTTTGAACTGATTCTATTTAGTGGATTTCCTTCTTGGCTTGGTAGCCCCCAGACGTAGGTGAGTTGCACCGAACTGGGTTAACAATTGCTTGTGTCTTTTGCACTACCATTCTTTATCTTTATCCTACTTGTTTTACTCAGATATTAGTGTCATGACATTACCTTCGACATCTCATATCTGATACCAGAATTTCAATTGGTATCAGAGCAGGCATCCTGCTCTGGTTCTGGGTGAGATCTAGGGAAAATACTTTTTGGTACTATGGAGAGAGATGGAGGATCTGTTCACAAGCCACCAGTTTTGGATGGATCTAACTATGACTATTGGAAACCTCGATTGGTAGCTTTCCTAAAATCTCTTGATAACAAGGCTTGGAAGGCTGTGTTAACAGGCTGGTGATGCTTGCTTTTCGCAAGTATACGAACGCGTCAGAGTAATATAAAAGATTATCGAATCCACAGAGACCAAGTGTCAATCTATCGTTATCTATCGTTATGGTGTTTATCAAAGGCAATCGAAATAAGTGTTTTTGTAGTGTGCAATGAAAAGTAAAGTGTTGAAATAGATTTATAATTGATAAAGACAGGGTCGAATGTAATTCACGTAATCAATGGATAATCCAAGTACTTGCTAATAGAGCTACTTATGGGCAATGTTTCCTACTTTGAAAAGAACTAATTTAACAGGAACTGTCGCTTTCGCGTATTCAGAACCGAGTTGTACTCCCTAATCAAACCCTCTTATTGTCACTTATAAAAAGGCGCGCAATGCGTTAGAGTAGTAAACCTATTTTTAAGAAATATAGTATCTTGACTAAGTTGAAAAGTATTATAACCTGGACTTGTTAACCAAAAGAGGTTCTTACGAACCAGACTCTAAACTTATAAACGCGTCCGAAAATAGTTTTAAAATCTGTTTTCTTCTTAATGTTAAAAACTCCTAATGAACTAGACAAAGCGCTTTCGCTGTTTTTGAAATAGTTAAAAAACAATTAAGTTTAAATAGACGTTGGACGGCTTTCGATCTTACCCAACAGAATTGAAGTACGGGAAAACTTAAGTTGAAAGTTAAAATAGCCCTTAAGTGTTTCTACGAACAATTGTACGGATTATCGGTTCAATTATGATCCTTACATTCTAACCTTATAAATTTAGCTAGACATGGTAAAGTAAAAGTGCATTAAAATAAATAAAAGTAGTGCGAGTGCGGAAAGTAAATAATTTAAAGCGAGTGCGAGAAATAAATAAAGTAAAAGCGAGTGCGGTAAATAAATAAAGTAAAAGCGAGTGCAGGAAATAAACAAAGTAAAAGCGAGTGCGGGAAATAAATAAAGTAAAGGCGAGTGCGGGAAATAAATAAAGTAAAAGCGAGTGGGGGAAATAAATAAAGTAAAGGCGAGTGCGGGAAATAAATAAAGTAAAGGCGAGTGCGGGAAATAAATAAAGTAAAGACAAGAAATAAAAACCTGGTCCAATCGGAGGGCTGAGTAAATTGCAATGCGGAAAAGAAAATGGCGGCAGGATTAACTTCCTTCCAAAGTGCTTGTCGCACCTCGAATAAAATGGGGATACGACTTTAAGCGAAGCGCGATCGCACGCTCGCAATGATGGACTGAACAGAGTCGCCACCGAACTTTATTTATTCCTAAAAAGGAAAGGGGAAATATCGATAAAACCCAAGACAAATGAAAGGATAAGATATGGTCATCGCAACCAATATCAGGGTTCGGGAGTCGATTACGCAAGGGGAAAGTATTAGCACCCCTCACGTCCGTTGTACTCAACGGGAACCATTAGGTTAGTTGTGTGCGTTAATGTTAGTTTGAAATGTTAGGCTTTTCAAGTTATTAGGTGGGAAAGAATGAATATAAGAGAGAAGAAATGTTTTGGATTTTTGACGAAGGACTAAACTTAAGTTTTTTATTAATGGGCCTGACAAGATTTACAAATCCTGCTCCTACGTATCTCAAAAGAGAAATCAAGGCTTACGTAGTTCTGGGTAGAAAAATGTTTGTTTGTTGGTCGATTTTAGCGAAAGCTATACTGTATTAATCGACGAAAACATTGTTTTACCCAAAACAGATGAGGAGTGGACGCATACCACACATCGAACGGATTTATAAATCTACATTCGGAAAAGCGTCATTTATCTCTACTCAACAATCGTGGCCGAAACATTGTTTTGTATCACTTAAGACAATATATCTTTCATTTATGAAAAAGGTTTTGGATTAATCGCACGGCGGCGAGAAAAAAGTTTGATTGGTTGGATGTATTTTGAGTGATGGCGAGAACTTGGATGAGCGAGATATACATCTCGAATCCTAGCCTCAGGAGTGCATGGTATACACCATGTTCCATTTCCATATTTATTGAAAGAGTTTAAGATAGGAATTAAGTATTTTGGAATTTGATTGAGAAAGGGTTTGAAGAAACCGCATTGACAATTTTAGGCGATGGCGAGAGTTAAGATTGGCGAGGCATACGTCTCGAATCTTAACCTCAGGAGTGCATGGTATACACCATGTTCCATTTCCACCTTTATTGAGAAAAGTGTTTAAATAAGAATCAGGTGTTTTGAGTTTTGTTGTGAAAATGACTTGACCTAGATCAAGTATTGATGGACGTTTGAGAAATTTGAATGAGTGTTTGAGAGAAAACCAAAGTGGATAAACTTGGATGATGGCGAGAGCTAGGATTGGCGAGATATACATCTCGAATCCTAGTCTCAGGAGTGCGTGGTATACACCACGTTCCACTTCCATCTTTATTGAAAAAGTGTTTAGATAGGGATTAATATTTTTGAGTTTTTTATTAGAGAAAATGGCTTGACGTCGAATCAAGCGTTTGATGAAAGTTTGAAAGAAATGGAATGGAATAGGAGGGAGAAATGAGTTGATTTGTCTATTGAGAAAAATACTCGACGTTGGATCGAGTCATATTTTTTTGTATTTTCTAGAAATGATTGGTTTTATTCTTGTGTTAGTATCTAACTAAACAGACAAGCAATAGAGAAATAAAATAGTACAAGATTATTACACATCGGGGGAGTGGGGTACATTTTGTCAAATGGGGATTAAAAAAAATCATGAAACAAATAAATCGGACCCAAACAACAAATAACGCAATGCATGAGTGTAAGTGCAAGAGAACCGGCTCATTGTAAGAAAGCCCAAGAGTAAGCTATGTGAGGTTGACGGCGATGCTTAAAAAAGCAATCGACTTACAAGGGTGTGAAAAAGGGCTCGATATTGAATCGAGAAAAGAAATGATTTTTAGTTTTAAAATGGTTTTGAATGAGTATTTTTTTTATCAATGAGATTGAGATGATTTATCATGATTGTGACATGACTCACACATAAAAAATAAATAATTCACATAAATCTCAAAGAAAGAATAATCACCTAAGTTACATTAAGAATAAAAAATGAATAAACAAAAGAAACATATTAGTTAAGTAGTAATTAAATGTGAGGATAAAGGGAAATATGAGAAAGTCACAAAAAATGCTGAAAAACCAAAATAACATGCCCAGGTATCGAACCCAGGACCAAAGAGGCAATGAGCTATCTCCATCACCACTAGGCCACGAATGGTTAGCTGTCATTTTACAATGTCAAATGGGCTTTATAAATCAAGAAAAGATTGGAACAAAGAAAATTAAGGAAAATAAAACCAAAATGATAATAATAATAAAAAAAAGGGACTGTTGGGTTACCCCAAAAAAATCCAGCCGCCTGGCTGTTGGATTTTAGAGGTTGGGAATATTAAAAGAACAATTAACTAAATCCTAAACTAATAAAATCATAGTTAATGACCTACATAAAAACTCTAAACATTATTTAAAAGTCTGTTAAAAAAAAGAAAGAATAAAGCATTGAATAAATAAACAAGAAAAGAAAAAAAATGAGGACGCAAAACAGTAGCTCGATCGTCCTCCTCTCTCGTTCTCTCACTCATCTCTCTCACTCACCGCCGCTCTCCACTTCTCTCACCCGCTCTTGAATCGTACAAAAAAACAAAGGCTGAAGCAAAAGAGAGCTCACCTCCGGCGGTGAAGACGGTAATGACGAAGCTCAACCCCGCTCTTTCCCTCTCCCAAATAGGTTTGTCTTTGATTTTAGGATTAGGTTTTTTCTGGATTTCCCATCTTTTCACTTCCGCCTCCCTTTTATTTCGTCCCCTTACTGATTTCTTCGCCTCTCTATTTATGCTCCGAATTAGGGCTTCAATTGGTGCCCAAAGGTTCGAAAGGAGAAAGTTTCCAGAAGCGCTTTTGCTGCTCAGAAACGAGTTTAGCCTGTTTTATGCTATAATCCGGAACTGGTAATCTGAACAGTGTACTTTCATCTTTGTTTTTGTCTTAATGCCCAAATTGGGAATTTTTTGAAATTGTACCGTTGCCAATGCCATTTGCAGGTTTAGGTTGGTTGATTTGTGGTTTCGCCCAATGCTTCCACCCAATTTTCCAGAAGATTCAAAGACGACGTTGATTGCTCAGTTAAGGATGCTTCGCAAGGTTTTGCCCAAGTTGCTTTGATTGGAAAAGGCTGTAGCTGTTTCAAACTGTTTTCTCCCTTGCAAATTTTATATCCGAGATAAGAAGCAATAATCTCTGTGAAAAACGATCTGGACCCAGGGGCCTCCTGTTCTTCAAATAATTTGGCATGGGAATCACATAAGGCTGACTGCCGCAAGTCAACAAGACGGATTGAGCCCTTTGAACTGCTATATGCCAACGTATTACAATGTGTCGGGTGAAATTCTGCTGATGTTATAACCTCGGTAAGGTCCCCCATATTTGCAGGCTTTACATTGACAATATTAAAACTTTGATTGCTAATTTCCAGGTTCCAAAGATTTATTCGCAAATCATCGGCGGATATGAAAGTTTCTCCATCGCTGTTATTTGAAATAGAATTGATGTGATAATCATGAGCATGTCTCTATACTCTACGACATCGAGCCAAAAGTAAGTTTGCAGAATTCCCTCACCATCTAAGCTCACGGTAAGGGAGCTTATCTTCATTTCGAATTACTAAGTCCAACATCAGTACCCTGCCAAAAGCTTCTGATGTTTTTTCTGCAGATTCTCGTGACTCAAAGGTACTAAGCAAAGGTGAACCAATGTACATAACTTATTAAAAACAGGCGTCGGCTAAGCTCTAGAGCTTCCAAAAGTTCAAAACACGTCAATTCACCTACTTCATCATTCTGAGAGTTTTGTCGCCTGATGCTTCCACGGCTTCTGAAAGAGCAAATCTCTTTCTTAGTTGATCATTAATTCCAATTTTAATGTTGGGATATCCACAGAAGGTGATAACTTCAAAGTTTTTTCTTTCTTATTGTTGATTCTCTTATTCTCCCTTTTTATGGTTGGAGTTTGAATTTCTCAGGGTTTGGTTGCATTTGTTATGCTTTGCCCGGCCTTGGTTTCGTACCCGGTTTCTTCTCTATCTTCATGCATTTAATATCAGGAGAAGTCAAAGCAGAACTTTGAAATTGGAGTGTCCTGGTTATTATGTAGGTTGCTACTGTTCTGTGTATTGTTTCCTTTGTCATGATATTTAACAGTTGCTGTTGGTGCCATACGACTGACATTATTGCTTCGTGAATTGGTAGGTTCGTCTTGTCACAATTTCGGCACTAAAATGATGTTCTCTCTTGCTTCTAGGCTCAAAAGGGGCGGTTTGACGGACTCGAAGCCAAAGTAACAAAAATCCTGTCTTGTAGTTCACACCATGCCGGCATTTACTTACGGTAATTTGGTGATTCCCATTGGCTTAATTGACTTGAAATCCAGGAGAAGGAGTGAAGCTATTGTACAAGGATCACAGGTATGATAGAAGAGTCGAAAAGCTTGTCGTCGAATACTTTGACAGTGTCGCCGCCAAAGGCAGCCAATAACGACATTGATGGATCCAAGAGATTTGTCACTGATGTAACCGAATTGAAAATTTCAAAAGACGATGGAATATTGCCGTAGTGTGGGAATCCCAGCTAAAAGCATGCCGAATGCTCTCCTTGGAATGGTTCTCGGGCGAATTCTCTTTTCCTCATCACTACTAATCAACCAGCATTGAAGAGCCCTTCAGTGCAGCAGCAGTGAATAAATGGTCCTTTATGAGCATCTTTGCTTTTTGCAGTAAGGTGAAGGTCTCCTTCATTAAGAGCAAATCATGCGTTTTGCAAACACTAGAGAAACTTTAAGCAGCATATGATGTCCCCCAATTAGAGATGTAGTTTATCAGTGTGTTTTGTCTATTTGTTTTCAATGTTGCTGCTTGAAGCACATCTATTGATATTGTAATTTTCCATGTTCTTTCATGTATACAAACAAACTAGCCTTATTGGTGTCTTGCTTCACAGGAAGATTTCTGAATTGACAATTCAAATAGTCCTTAAATTTCTGGAAGTCTCTCATTAGCTTCTGTAAAAGAAACTACTTATGTTGCCAAAGTGACGGGATAAACAAATCTGCCCAACCTGCCAATTCCATAAAATAAAACTGCCGCAGTGCTGAAAGATACTTTTGCAACTTAAACGCCTCCTTAAGCACATTGATGATTAATTTGCTGACATAATTGTATTCAACCATTTTTTTTGAATTAAGCACTTGTCAATTATAATATCAAGTGGCATCTCAAATGTCGACCACAAATTCTGCTTTTGAGTAGCATCACAATCAACAATTTTTCTTAGAACTGCCCAAAAAGTCTTTTCCCGGCTGCTCCCATCAGACGCATCAGTTGAAACATATTTCTTATGGCCTACCACATCCAGTGAAGCATCAAAACAAAATTTGGAAACATCAACCAAAACCATCCTCATTCCTATGGCCAATTTCTTCATATTCATTATTCTGATTACCATGAGTAGATGCATAACTATCCAAAGGATATGAAGATGTGCTTAAACAGATTGAAATGGGGAGAATTTTCAGGGCCAAAATCGGGGTATGACAGTGCTCCAAACTCGATTACAGACTCTATCACAGACTTGATGACACAATTGTGGTAACACTCCAATGCGAAGCGATTACCACTATAAAATACTGAGTATATGCTTAAGTGAAACAAATTTGCTTCTGAGTTTGCCTCTGCTCTAAGTTTGGATGATTGTAAAAGTGAATTCGCGTTTCTATTTATAGGCAAGTAAAAAGATGGAAATGACTTGGATGCCCTTCAACTTGAAAATAGGAGGGAACCGTTTTTCCTCTTGTGGCGCCTGCCACAAGGCCATGGCGCCCGCCACAAGCACAATATGGGGCGCCTTAGTGGAAGTAGTGGGAAAACGTGGGAGTTGATGGAAGTTGAATTTGACACGTCATGGCTTGGTCTGTGGCGCCCGCCATTGGGTAGGCCATAAGAGCAAAATGCTGAATTTTAGGGTTTTTGGCTCTTTTTCGCTCCTTTTCTCGATCGGGGCTCCGATTAAAGTGAAAACCTGAAAACAAAGGAAAACATACCAATAACACAACAAAATGATAATAAAACGGCTAGAATGCATGTGAAATCGGAGTCGAAAATACGTAAATTTTAGTGTGATCAGCTGGGTACATCCTGTAATTACTAAAGAAGGAGAAGCCACAACTGATAAGAAACCTGAAGAACAATGGTCCAAGGAGGGGGATGATCTAGCCCTTGGAAATTCTAAAGCATTGAATGCAATATTCAATGGAGTAAACAAGAACATTTTCAGGTTGGTAAACAACTGTGAAGTGGCTAAAGATGCTTGGGACATTCTCAAGACCACTCATGAAGGCACCTCTAGAGTAAAGATGTCTAGACTACAGCTGCTCACCTCCAAGTTTGAAAATTTAAGGATGAAAGAAGATGAAAATATTCATGAATTTCATATGAGTATCCTTGAAATTTCTAATGCCTCAAAAGCCCTGGGAGAAAAGATGTGAGATGAAAAATTGGTAAGAAAAATACTCAGGTCACTCCCTAAGAGATTTGCTATGAAGGTGATTGCCATAGAAGAGTCTCAAGACATCTCCAACATGAGAGTTAATGAGCTAATTGGTTCCCTCCAAACATTTGAGATGGGATTGAATGATGGTTCTGAAAAGAAAACCAAAAGCATGGCCTTCATGTCAAACACAAAAGAGGAAAATAGTCAGGATGTTGATGAAGGTTTGGCCAATGATGTAGCAATGTTGGGAAGACAGTTCAACAGACTGTTGAAAAAGATGGATGTAAGATCTAAGGCTAATGTCAAGAACATCTCATCATGAATGTTACCTTGATTTCTTCCAGCTATGGAAGAAGGGCCAGGAACGTCGTCTGGAATAACAGAGAGAAGGATAACCTCCATAATGTCTTCATCTAGAAACTCCATGGAGGGAGTCCTTCCTTTGTGAGTGGGTTTTGATCCTGATGATGAGGGATGTTGTGACATTTTGTTGGAGTTTTGAAAAAAAACTCTTTGCCCTAGTAGAGGATTTCTGAGAAGTTGGACGAAGATAGAAATGGTAGTGTTGAAGTAGCGTGTGGAAATGGCATAGATACTAGTTCCAATACTAGGTAATGATTTATCATTAATGTTTTACATTACCATTCTTAATCTTTATCCTCCTTGTTTTACTCAGATATTAGTGTCGTGACATTACCTTCGACATCTCATATCTGATACCAGAATTTCAATTCTCTTTGCCTTGTGAGGTGTTAAACCTTGGCTCTTCGATTTTGATCTTCGCCTTGAGTCATAGACTCTGGCATATGACTTTCTGTGCCTTGTAAGGTGTTAAACCTTGGTTATACAATTTTGATCATTGCCTTGAGAGTCATGGACTCTGGCATATGTTGCTCTTTTACCTTATGAGGTGTTAAACCTTGGTTATTCAATTCAATTCTCAGCCCCGAGAGTCTTGGACTATGATAAACCTTGGCAGTTCAACTCTTTGACATCATCAGTAATAAAATCTAGTAGTGATACTTCGCCTTGAAGGTTATGAACCTTGGCACTCATTTTAAGCCTTGAAGGGTATTGAACCCTGGCAAATCAATCTCGTTCCCTTTTATTTCAGCCGTAGTAGGCTGAACTACGATTGCTCTGATTTTCTCATTGCACGATGAGAATACGTAGGCACGAGGGTTCAAATCCTCCGTGAGCATACTTATTTATTATTCTTCCTTCCGCCTTAGAGTATCATTCATATATTTCACAATCCATTATCTACCTTCGATCATAAATCGTTCACCTAGTGGTATACCATTTCTTTAACACCGAAATATTATTTTCTTTGGAATATCCATATACATCCTTTTAGGATGATATAGCGGCAGCTCGCATTTGTACCTGGATTTTTTGGAATATCCCCGAACATTTAATTCTTCTTTTTCGGCTTAACCATACAGTGATACCGTGTTGTAGGCCCTCACTTGTGGTTTGTGCCACCTTCCCTCTAAGTTACATATCCCATTCCTCCTATGGACTCCAATATACCTTGACCGTTGGTTTCAAGCTATACCTTTTCAGTCACTTGTTACCAAATACTTCACTTTTCCTTAGGGAATTCCTCCATTCATCTCCATGATACATTCATATACTATCTTCAGTCGCTTCACGTGATATACTCTATTCTTTGAGCTAAATACAATATACCTTTATGCTCCATGTTGTACCTATTTATGAACCAATAGTTATTTGTGATGTGAAACCAAACACTTAATTCCTTTCTTTTTCGGTTGTTCCAATACAGTGATACCGTGTTTTAGGCCCTCACTTGTTGGTTCATACCAATTTACTCTTGGGTTCATATTCCACCCCTTGTTGAAGTTCAAACTACATTAACCTTTGGTTTATACCATACTTTGATCACCATTATTTTCATTTCCTACCACTAGTTCTTTGAACTACGGAGCTCTGAATTTCTTATTGCACTATGAGGATACGTAGGCATGAGGGTCCCATTCCTCACCGAGCACTTTATCTATTTCTTTCCTTTCCCTCATTCTTTTGGGAGTAATCTTTAGTCATCACACCCATTCAAGCGAGAACAATCTAAACGGTTCCCATGGAGTACCATTGATGTTTGGGGTGCTAATACATTCCCCTTACATAACCGACTTCCTTACCCATGATATCTCTTTCCCCCGGGTTTTATCAATGTTTTCCCTTTCCTTCAGGAATAAATAAAGTTCGATGGCCACTCTGTTGTATGTTCAAGCGTGCGATACGTTCGGGTATATTTCCGCTAGCTTTAGGTCCATCTGAAGGAAAATTGCGATCCAAAACGCAATGGAAATGAAATTTTTTCCTTTAGTGATCCTTACGAATGGGCATGATCAATGATAGAAACAATTACCTTTTGTGGCGATTGAAACCTTTGATGCAGATCTAAAGAGTGATCATAAGCGCTTAATGGTGACAACGCCTTTACTCAGTCCACACGAATGGATTCCTTCAGTCTCAGTGCTAGCTCCTACGAATGAAGGCTTTGAGTGAGAGAGAGAGAGAGAGAGAGAAACGAAATTTCATCAAGTGAAATGCTTCTACGTAAGGGTTCTATTTATAGAACCACTTTTGTGGGCTGCAATCTAAAAAGCCCACTAAAGTGTATGTGGCCCATATCTTATGGTATACCTAAAATCACTTAAGCGTGTGGTAACTTACCATATTTCGTATTCTACTTAAGTGCATCATACCTTACGATGTTCTACAACTCACTTAAGTGCACCGTACCTTATGGTGTTCCTTCTTTACTCTATCTCTCACTAATCTGTCCTTTTGTGTGTGACTCTGTAGGTTTTCGCGACATTGGCAATTATATTATATCACATATTTAACATAATAAATAGTGAGCGGTATCTAGCAACACATCACTGCTGCCCAAGACACGAAAATGTCATGTGATCTGACAAACCCTTTTTTTTTATAATACTTGTGTGTACAATTAACCTTTTTACCCTTATGTCTATATTGAACACAAGGTATAAACCGTGTCATCCTTGTCCAGTTCAATATTGGGTCCTTAGTCCAGTTACAGACAATGTTTGATCAGCAATAAAGCACTCGACTCTACATCTAGGGTCCATAGTGGTTTCAGGTCGAAGGGTGGTATACACCACTATCACCATGAGAATAACTTATGACACTTTGCATAACATTCTATGTAGTATTCTCATAGCGGCTCAATCCAGTATAAATATTACTCCTAATATTCATACCAATGTTTAAGACTTGATAACTCCTTATCCATGATCCATGAGATGTCATCATCAGTCTATATACTTACTAGTCTTAATGCTTTAATGTTATCCCACTCCACAACAAAGCTCGACTACAGATACTTTAAGAATAGTATCCTTATGTTTAATGGCATATCATGATTAAGTCACACTTGATACATTAAACGGACTAGCTATTCTAGGGACTTTATTAAACAAACATAATAAAGAAAAAGCCTTTTATTATTAATAAATAATTTGATATAAGTATCAAAAGTATTGGCCTCTAGTGCTTACACCAACAATCTCCCACTAGCACTAGAACCAATCAGGCATACCCCTAATAGCCATAGATATAGTATGGACATCATACTTCTGTTGTGCAAGAGGCTTTGTCAGTGGCTCAGTAATATTGTCAAGTGTAGGTACTCTGCATATTTTCACATCTTCTCTATCTATTATCTCTTGAATGAGGTGATAACACCTAAGTATGTGTTTGGATCGTTGGTGAGATCTAGGCTCCTTAGCTTGTGCGATAGCACCATTGTTATCACAATAGAGATCAATGGGATCCACAATGCTATGAACTATGCCAAGTTCACTAATGAACTTTTTGATTCAAACAGCTTCCTTTGCTGCACTTGAGGCAACAATATACTCGACCTCGGTTGTAGAATCAGCAACTGTATCTTGGTTTGAACTTTTCCAGCTTACAACGCCACCGTTTAAGCATAACACATAACCAAAATGCGATCTAAAGCCATCCTTATCTATCTGGAAGCTAGCATCGGTGCATCCAATTATAGCAAGCTCTTCCCGAGCTTCATATATCAAGAATGAGTCCTTAGTCCTTCTCAAATACTTAAGGATATTCTTGACAACTACTCAATGAGCATCATTGGGATCAAATTGGCATCTACTCGTTGCACTTAAAGCATACGAGATATCTGGTCGAGTGCATAACATGTCATACATGATAAATCCTATTGCAAATGCACATGGAATATTATTCATGCGATCCCTTTCTTTCTTAGTTGAAGGGGAATGTGTTTTTGATAGACACAGGCCATGTTGCATAGGTATGAATCCTTTCTTGGAATCATGCATATTAAAGTGACTCAGCACTTTGTCTATGTATGTACTCTAACTTATGCCATGCAGTTTTTATGATTTATCACAATAGATCCTGATTCCTAATATATAGGCTGCTTGACATAGGTCCTTCATAGAAAAGCATTTCCCTAACCAAGTCTTTACTTGTTGAAGAGTAGGGACATTATTTCCAATGAGTAATATGTCATATACATATAATACCAGGAAGACGATCATGCTCCCACTAACTTTCTTGTAGACACAAGGCTCATCTTCATTCTTGATGAATCCATATTGTTTTACTGTTTCATCCAAATTAAGAGTCCAACTTCTAAAAGCTTGCTTCAATCCATAGATTGATCTATGTAACTTGCATGTCTTTTGGGCTTCTTCTGGTATGTCAAATCCTTCAGGTTGTGTCATGTACACATCCTCAAGAAGATCCCCATTAAGGAAAACAATTTTGACATCCATCTGCCATATTTCATAATCATGATATGCAGCGATAGCAAGTAAAATCGAACAGATGTAAGCATTGTAACTGGTGAAAAGGTTTCATCATAGTGAACCCCATGAATTTGTTTATATCCTTTTGCAACCAGTCTTACCTTATAGGTATGTACCTTACCATCCATGTTAGTCATCTTTTTGAAGACCCACTTACATCCTATAGGGTTAACTCCTACAGGAGGCTCTACCAAGGTCCAAACCTGGTTTGTGTATATGAAATCCATTTCAGATTTCATGGCTACTAGCCATTTCTCAGACTTAGGACCAGTTACGGCCTCTTGGTAGGTCACAAGATCATATTGATCCATGACTAATACATCACCTTGATTAGTTATGAGATATCCATATCTCTCAGGTAGGTGATGTATCCTGCTTGACCTACACTGGTTTTGTTCTACTTGAGCAGACTGCTCTTCCATAACTACTTATGGTTCCTTCTCTAATTCCTCCATGGGTGTATCAATGCTTTGTGATTCTTGAATTTCTTCAAGATCTACTTTCCTCCCACTGATTCCTTTGGAAATAAATTCCGTTTCTAGGAAAACTCAAGTTCGAGCGACAAACATTTTGCCCTAAAAAGGATTGTAGAAGTAATATGTAACACCCCGATAATAATAAAATAATTATTTAAATTGAGTTAATAATTTACTTATTAATTTAATTAAATAATTGGAAATTTTATTATTATTATTTTGGATTATTATTATTATTTGGAAAATATATATATGTTGGAAATAAGAGAAAGAATCCCATTTGGTAAAAATAAAGTTTCACGTGAAAACAGAGAAACGATCGTAAAAGAGGAAAAGGGCAAAGAGACAGAGCAAGGGCTGAAGGTTGAAGAGAGAAAAGCTTGGAGCTCAAAGATTTGCCGGATTAATCAGGTAAGGGGGGTTTATCGTCGATTAATGGGTATTATGGGATAATATGTGATGGGTAGTGATAAACCGTTAATTTGACCCTAATTGGGATTGTTGATGCTGAAGAATTGAATTGGATAAATTGTATTTAGACTGTAATTGAATCTGTGTTTGGGTTAGTGGTGAAATTCCGAACGTATAGCTTTTTACGGAATCGGAATCGGAGGTCCGGAAGTCCTCCAACGGCGGAAAATGCGGAGAATTCTGCATTCTGCCTTGTGTTACCGCAGGAACTGCTGTTTTGTCTGTGTTAACCGGTTAACCCAGGGCGTTAACCGGTTAACACTGTTGCGAATTGTGAAATTGGTGCTGTTTTGCCTGCGTTAACCGGTTAACCCAGGGCGTTAACCGGTTAACACTGTTAAGTTTTGGGCAGTGAGCGTGTTTTGCCTGCGTTAACCGGTTAACCCAGGGCGTTAACCGGTTAACACTGTTGCAGAGTGGAAAATTGGCTTTTTAATGTTGTGTACACAATTGAGAGTTGGCCGATGTTGGCGTATGATGAAATAGGGATTATTTCCCGCTGTTTTGAGCAGTATAGGTATTAGTAGAGTGTGCTAATACTGTGTTTAATTGATTGACATGATAATGATGTGTTGATACATGTGTTGATGATGTATGATGCTATGAATGTATATATTATGCATGTATCTGTGAATGGACTATTGTATGGCTTAGAGTGTGAGCATATGTCCATTGTGAATTGTTGTTGATGCTGCATTGCTAGATGATTAGTGCGCATAGTATAGCCTTTGGGGCTGTAGCTAATTCCCATGGTGAGGAATTAGTGAGTGAATCATTGTGGATTTGTTGTTGATGTTTGCATGCTAGATGATTAGTGTGCATAGTCTAGCCTTCGGGGCTGTAGCTAATTCCCATGGTGAGGAATTAGTGAGTGAGTCACTAGGTCTCAAATGAGTGGGACTAGTGAGCTTAGTAGCCGTATCTGGAGGGATCGGTGAGCTTGAACTATATGTTCAAGAATAGTCGGTACCGCATATGTGGAGTCTCATTGCATAATGTATGTATGGCGTATAATATGAATGGATGTATTCCAATATTATACGTGTGTTTGTGCTGTTATGGAGTATGATTTGAGATTATACTTGTGTTTTATGTTGGTGTTGAGCATGAGGTTGAGCTGATGTGCTGTTACTGATTGTATGTTGCGATTAGGGTGATTAATGTGTTAAATTGCTTAACATGACATTATATTCTATAATGCTTATTATATTGATTGAGGAACTCACCCTTACAACTATTTTTCAGGTAACGAGAAATGAGTTGAGTAGAAGCGAATGCTTGGAGTCTAGTGTAGTCTCCTTAGTGGGTCGTGCTCTGATAGATGTAACATCGGGATGGGACGTTTTATGTTGTTGAATAATTTACATGTGAATGTTACATGTTTTACATGATTGAGGAGATCTCTATCCGCTGCGTTTTATGCAAATGTTTATGTTTTGAATTAATAAAAGAGCATGACCGTTATATTGTTGAATGGTGTGAATAATTGTGTGACACCCTTGAATGGCATAATTACTCTGAATTGTGATATGTTTATTATTTTTAATTAAATATTTGGGGTATTTTAGAAGGGTGTTACATTAGTGGTATCAGAGCATAGTCGGTCGAGTCGAGTCGTAATTATTCTGTTTCCCCTGTACGGTATAGGTGTTGTGTAACCCTATCAGTACTCATTGTTTTAGTTGTTTGGGTTTTCAGAATAGAGATGGCTGGAAGAGGTAGAGATGATGCTGCGATTGCTGAGGCTCTGGGTATGCTAGCTGGAGTACTTGGAGGGAATCCGAATGTTGTGGGAATGGGAGCTGCTCGTCAACTGAGTGAGTTCCAGAAGAACAATCCTCCAATGTTCAAGGGAGCATACGACCCAGATGGTGCTCAGAAGTGGTTGAAGGAAATCGAGAGGATCTTCCGAGTGACTGAGTGTACCGATAACCAGAAGGTCAGGTTCGGTACGCATATGCTGTCAGAAGAAGCTGATGATTGGTGGGTTGCTACCCGCACTGAGTTGGAAAATGCTGGGAATGCTGAGATCACTTGGGCTGTGTTCAGAGAGAGATTTCTGAGGAAATACTTTCCAGAGGATGTTAGAGGAAAGAAAGAGATAGAATTTTTGGAATTGAAACAGGGTAACAGGTCTGTTATTGAGTATGCTGCTAAGTTCACAGAACTGTCAAAGTATTATACTCCCTATGATGAGGCTCCTGGGGAATTTTTGAAATGTGTGAAGTTTGAGAACGGGTTGCGTCCTGAGATCAAACAGGCTATTGGATATCAGCGGATCAGAGTGTTTTCTGACTTGGTTGACTGTTGCAGGATTTTTGAACAAGATTCCAAATCCAGAGCAGAGAGCTATCAGCAAAGGGTTGATAGGAAAGGCAAGAATCAGAATGATCGTGGGAAACCGTATGCAGCTGGCAAAGGTTTCCAGAGACAGAGTGGGATGAAGAGGCCTAGTGGGGGAGACTCTAGTGCCCCTGCTAAGTGTTATAGATGTGGTCGGGCTGGACATCGGGTCCATGAGTGTACCAGTGCTGAGATGAAGTGTTTCAAGTGTGGCAAAGGTGGTCATTTGGCTGCAGAGTGTCGGTTGAAGACTGTAACTTGTTTCAACTGTGGAGAGTTGGGTCATATCAGTCCACAGTGTCCTAAGCCGAAGAAAGAGAATCAGTCAGGAGGCAAGGTCTTTGCTTTATCGGGTTCTGAGACTTCTGCAGATGATCGTTTGATCCGAAGTACGTGTTATATTAATGGCTTTCCTCTTGTAGCTATTATTGACACCGGTGCTACTCATTCCTTTATATCTTTGGATTGTGCTGTGAAACTTAAGTTAGAGATATCTGAGATGCTTGGAAGTATGGTTATTGATACTCCTGCGAAGGGTTCAGTGACTACTACTTCAGTTTGTTTGAATTGTCCCTTGAGTATTTTTGGTAGAGACTTTGGGATAGACCTTGTGTGTCTTCCACTAGTGCAGATTGATGTTATCTTGGGTATGAACTGGTTGGTGGTTAACCGAGTTTATATTAACTGTTTTGATAAGACTGTGATATTTCCTGAGGTTGAGGAAGGAAAGGATTTGTTTCTATCAGCGAGACAAGTGGATGAGGCAGTAGCAGATGGGGCAGAGTTGTTTATGCTGTTAGCGACTTTGGAGGCTAAAGATAAACTGGTGATTTGTGATCTAATCGTGGTGTGTGATTTTCCTGATGTGTTTCCTGAAGAAGTGAATGAATTGCCGCCAGAGCGTGAAGTTGAGTTCTCGATTGATTTGGTACCTGGTACTAGACCGATATCGATGGCTCCGTATCGTATGTCTGCTGTTGAGTTAGCTGAATTGAAGAGTCAGTTGGAAGATCTGTTGGATAAGAAATTTATTCGTCCGAGTGTGTCACCGTGGGGTGCACCAGTGTTGTTGGTTAAGAAGAAAGAAGGTACGATGAGGTTGTGTGTGGACTACAGGCAACTGAATAAAGTGACGATCAAGAATCGGTATCCTTTGCCGAGGATTGATGATCTGATGGATCAGTTGGTTGGTGCGAGTGTGTTCATCAAGATAGATTTGAGATCTGGGTATCATCAGATACGTGTGAAAACCGAGGATATTCAGAAGACTGCTTTCAGAACAAGGTATGGACATTATGAGTATTCTGTAATGCCTTTTGGTGTGACTAATGCGCCTGGAGTATTTATGGAGTATATGAATAGGATTTTCCATCCGTACCTAGATAAGTTTGTTGTGGTGTTTATTGATGACATTTTGGTGTATTCGAAATCTGAAGAAGAGCATGCCGAGCATTTGAGAGTGGTTTTAGAAGTTCTCCGAGAAAAGAAGTTATTTGCTAAACTGTCTAAGTGTGAATTTTGGTTAGAGGAGGTTAGTTTTCTTGGTCATGTGATTTCAAGAGGTGGTGTTGCTGTTGATCCTTCTAAGATAGAAGCGGTGTCTAAGTGGGAAGCTCCGAAGTCTGTTGCTGAGATTCGAAGTTTTCTTGGCTTGGCTGGTTATTATAGGAAGTTCATTGAGGGATTTTCTAAGTTGGCGTTACCGTTGACGATGTTGACTAGAAAGGGGCAAGCATTTGTTTGGGACTCAAAATGTGAAGAAGGTTTCCAAGAATTAAAGAGAAGGTTGACTACTGCTCCTATTCTGATATTACCGAGTTCGTCGGAATCATTTGAGGTTTACTGTGATGCTTCATTGTTGGGTTTGGGTGGTGTGTTGATGCAGAATAAGCAGGTTATAGCTTATGCTTCGAGACAACTGAGAGTTCATGAGAGGAACTATCCGACGCACGATTTAGAATTGGCAGCTGTGGTATTTGTTCTGAAGTTATGGAGACACTATTTGTACGGGTCAAGATTTGAAGTTTTCAGTGACCATAAAAGTTTGAAGTATTTGTTTGATCAGAAAGAGCTGAATATGAGACAGAGGAGATGGTTAGAATTTCTGAAGGATTATGACTTTGGTTTGAATTACCATCCGGGTAAAGCAAACGTAGTGGCTGATGCATTGAGTCGGAAATCATTACATATGTCTATGTTAATGGTTAGGGAATTGGATTTAATTGAGCAGTTTAGAGATTTGAGTTTGGTGTGTGAGAGTACTCACAATAGTGTTAAATTGGGAATGTTGAAGTTAATGAGTGGTATTCTGGATGAGATCAGAGAGGGTCAGAAATCCGATATGCTTTTGGTTGATAAGTTGACTTTAGTGAATCAAGGTCAAGGTGGTGAATTCAGAGTTGATGAGAATGGTATTTTGAAATTTGGTAGTCGGGTGTGTATTCCGGATGTTACTGAGCTTAAGAAGAGTATTCTTGAGGAAGGACATCGTAGTGGCTTGAGTATTCATCCTGGAGCTACGAAGATGTATCATGATTTGAAAAAGTTATTTTGGTGGCCGGGAATGAAGAAAGAAATTGCGAGTTTTGTTTATTCCTGTTTGACTTGTCAGAAGTCAAAGATCGAGCATCAGAAGCCGTCTGGGCTAATGCAACCGTTGGCTATTCCAGAGTGGAAGTGGGATAGTATCAGTATGGATTTTGTTTCTGGGTTACCGAGGACAAGTAAGAATTTTGAAGCTATTTGGGTGATTGTGGACAGGTTGACAAAATCGGCTCATTTCATTCCGATCAGAATGGATTATCCGTTAGAGAGATTAGCCGAGTTGTATATTGAGAAGATTGTAAGTTTGCATGGTATTCCGTCTAGTATTGTTTCGGACAGAGATCCTAGATTTACATCGAAGTTCTGGGAAGGTTTGCAGAGGGCTTTGGGAACTAAGCTGAGGTTGAGTTCTGCATATCATCCGCAGACTGATGGTCAGACTGAGAGGACGATTCAGTCATTAGAGGATCTTTTGAGAGCTTGTGTTTTGGAAAAGGGAGGCGCTTGGGATTGTTATTTGCCTTTGATTGAGTTTACCTACAACAATAGTTTTCATTCGAGCATTGGTATGGCGCCGTTTGAAGCTTTGTATGGTAGGAGATGTCGGACACCTTTGTGTTGGTATGAGTCCGGTGAGAGCGTTGTGGTTGGACCGGAGATTGTTCAACAGACTACAGAAAAGATTAAGATGATTCAGGAGAAGATGAGAATTGCTCAGAGTCGTCAGAAGAGTTATCATGATAAGAGGAGGAAGTCACTTGAGTTTCAAGAGGGAGATCATGTGTTTCTTCGTGTTACTCCGATAACTGGTGTTGGTCGAGCTTTGAAGTCGAAGAAGTTGACACCTCGATTTATTGGTCCTTATCAGATTTTGGAAAGCATAGGGGAGGTAGCCTATCGTATCGCTTTACCGCCGTCGCTTGCGAATTTGCATGAGGTTTTTCATGTGTCTCAGTTGAGGAGGTACATTCATGATCCGTCTCATGTAGTCCAAGTAGATGATGTACAGGTGAGAGATAACCTGACTGTTGAAACATCACCTATGAGGATCGAGGATCGAGAGTTGAAGCAGTTGCGGGGTAAAGAGATTGCCTTGGTGAAGGTAGCTTGGGGAGGACCAGCAGGTGGCAATGTGACTTGGGAACTGGAGAGTAAGATGAAGGAGTCTTACCCATAGTTGTTCGCTTGAGGTATGTTTTCGAGGACGAAAACTCTTTTAGTGGGGGAGAGTTGTAACACCCCGATAATAATAAAATAATTATTTAAATTGAGTTAATAATTTACTTATTAATTTAATTAAATAATTGGAAATTTTATTATTATTATTTTGGATTATTATTATTATTTGGAAAATATATATATGTTGGAAATAAGAGAAAGAATCCCATTTGGTAAAAGAAAGTTTCACGTGAAACAGAGAAACGATCGTAAAAGAGAAAAGGGCAAAGAGACAGAGCAAGGGCTGAAGGTTGAAGAGAGAAAAGCTTGGAGCTCAAAGATTTGCCGGATTAATCAGGTAAGGGGGGTTTATCGTCGATTAATGGGTATTATGGGATAATATGTGATGGGTAGTGATAAGCCGTTAATTTGACCCTAATTGGGATTGTTGATGCTGAAGAATTGAATTGGATAAATTGTATTTAGACTGTAATTGAATCTGTGTTTGGGTTAGTGGTGAAATTCCGAACGTATAGCTTTTTACGGAATCGGAATCGGAGGTCCGGAAGTCCTCCAACGGCGGAAAATGCGGAGAATTCTGCATTCTGCCTTGTGTTAGCGCAGGAACTGCTGTTTTGTCTGCGTTAACCGGTTAACCCAGGGCGTTAACCGGTTAACACTGTTGCGAATTGTGAAATTGGTGCTGTTTTGCCTGCGTTAACCGGTTAACCCAGGGCGTTAACCGGTTAACACTGTTAAGTTTTGGGCAGTGAGCGTGTTTTGCCTGCGTTAACCGGTTAACCCAGGGCGTTAACCGGTTAACACTGTTGCAGAGTGGAAAATTGGCTTTTTAATGTTGTGTACACAATTGAGAGTTGCCCGATGTTGGCGTATGATGAAATAGGGATTATTTCCCGCTGTTTTGAGCAGTATAGGTATTAGTAGAGTGTGCTAATACTGTGTTTAATTGATTGACATGATAATGATGTGTTGATACATGTGTTGATGATGTATGATGCTATGAATGTATATATTATGCATGTATCTGTGAATGGACTATTGTATGGCTTAGAGTGTGAGCATATGTCCATTGTGAATTGTTGTTGATGCTGCATTGCTAGATGATTAGCGCGCATAGTATAGCCTTTGGGGCTGTAGCTAATTCCCATGGTGAGGAATTAGTGAGTGAATCATTGTGGATTTGTTGTTGATGTTTGCATGCTAGATGATTAGTGTGCATAGTCTAGCCTTCGGGGCTGTAGCTAATTCCCATGGTGAGGAATTAGTGAGTGAGTCACTAGGTCTCAAATGAGTGGGACTAGTGAGCTTAGTAGCCGTATCTGGAGGGATCGGTGAGCTTGAACTATATGTTCAAGAATAGTCGGTACCGCATATGTGGAGTCTCATTGCATAATGTATGTATGGCGTATAATATGAATGGATGTATTCCAATATTATACGTGTGTTTGTGCTGTTATGGAGTATGATTTGAGATTATACTTGTGTTTTATGTTGGTGTTGAGCATGAGGTTGAGCTGATGTGCTGTTACTGATTGTATGTTGCGATTAGGGTGATTAATGTGTTAAATTGCTTAACATGACATTATATTCTATAATGCTTATTATATTGATTGAGGAACTCACCCTTACAACTATTTTTCAGGTAACGAGAAATGAGTTGAGTAGAAGCGAATGCTTGGAGTCTAGTGTAGTCTCCTTAGTGGGTCGTGCTCTGATAGATGTAACATCGGGATGGGACGTTTTATGTTGTTGAATAATTTACATGTGAATGTTACATGTTTTACATGATTGAGGAGATCTCTATCCGCTGCGTTTTATGCAAATGTTTATGTTTTGAATTAATAAAAGAGCATGACCGTTATATTGTTGAATGGTGTGAATAATTGTGTGACACCCTTGAATGGCATAATTACTCTGAATTGTGATATGTTTATTATTTTTAATTAAATATTTGGGGTATTTTAGAAGGGTGTTACATAATACCCCTTGTTTCTTTAGGATGCCCCACAAAAAACATTTGTCAGATTTGGGCTCAAGCTTAGTTGAAATTTGTCGTTTCACATTAACTTCGCAACCCTAAATCTTCATGTAAGACATATGTGGTTTCTTACCACTCCATATCTCATATGGTGTCTTCTCAACTTGTTTGGATGGAACACGGTTAAGTGTGTAAGTTGTTGTCAATAGTGCATGTCCCCAAAAGGAGTTTGGAAGATCGATGTGACTCATCATGGATCAGACCATGTCTAACAAGGTTCGATTTTCTCTCTCAGATACACCGTTCCATTGGGGTGTTCTAGGAGGAGTAAGTTGGGATAGAATCCCACACTCTTTCAGATGGTCATCATACTCTAGGCTTAAATATTCACCACCTCGATCTGATCGAAGAGTTTTAATATTCTTACCTAGTTGGTTTTGTACTTCATTCTTGAATTCCTTGAGCTTTTCAAAGGACTCTGATTTGTGTTTCATTAAATACACATAACCATATCTACTGAAATCATCAGTAAATGTGATGAAGTACTAAAAATTTCCTCTGGCTGGTATGTTAAGTGGTCTACATACATCAGTATGTATGAGGGCCAAAAGATCATTAGATCTTTCACCTTTTCCTGTGAATGGAGACTTTGTCATCTTTCCAATTAAACAAGATATGAGTGTCTCGTATGATTCATAATCAAAAGAATCCAAGAGCCCATCTTTATGGAGTTTGTAAATTCGTTTCTCATTTATGTGACCTAATCGACAATGCCAAAGGTAAGTTGGATTTAACTCATTAGGTTTCATTCTTTTAGTATTAATGTTATAAATAGGCATTTCAAGATCAAGGACATATAGTCCATTGTTCATTTGTGCAGTAACATAGAATATATCATTCAAATAAATGGAGCAACAATTATTCTTTATTATGAATGAAAAACCAAACTTATGCAAACAAGAAACAAAAATAATATTCCTTCCAATTGCAGGTATATAATAACATTTCTCTAACTGAATTATAAAACCAATAGGTAAAGGCAATACATAAGTTCCTCTAGCTAAAGCATCAACCTTTGCTCCATTGCTAACTCGTAGGTCAACTTCACCTTTTGCCAAATCTCTACTCCTTTTTAGCCCTTGCACATTGGTACAAATGTGAGAACCACATCCAGTATTTAATACCCATGATGCAGAAGTAGATAAATTAATTTCAATAACAAAAATACCTAAAGTTGAAGTCTCTACTCCATTCTTCTTATCTTCCAGGTACTTTAGGCACTTTCTCTTCCAGTGTCCAGTCTTACCGCAACGGAAGCAAGTGTCATCCTTTGCTATGCATCCAC